>NC_046221.1:164274103-164574103 GCF_009819885.2 Catharus ustulatus
GGTTTGGGGAGGGGGCGAGGGTCAGAGACCCCCCAGAGAAACCCCAAATTCATCCCCGAGACCACCCAGAAAAACCCCAAATTCATCCCCGAATTCATCCCAAAAATCCCTTAGAGAAACCCCAAAAAACTCCAAAAATCCCATTCTGAAATCCCCCATAAACCCCTTAAATAGACCCAGAGTGAACAGCAGCGGGACGGCGGTTTGGGGAGGGGGCGAGGGGTCAGAGACCACCCGGAAAAACCCCAAATTCATCCCCAAATTCACCCCAAAAATCCCAAAAAAATCCCCAAAAAATCCCGCTGTGAAATTCCCCCATAAACCCCCTAAATAGACCCAGCGTGAACAGCAGCGGGACGGCGGTCTGGGGAGGGGGCGAGGGTCAGAGACCCCCCAGAGAAACCCCAAATTCATCCCCGAGACCACCCAGAAAAACCCCAAAAAACCCAAAAAAATCCCCAAAAGTCCCGGTTCTGAAATCCCCCCTAAACCCCCCTAATCCCTCCTAAATAGACCCAGCGTGAACAGCAGCGGGATCGCGGTCTGGGGAGGGGGCGAGGGGTCAGAGACCCCCCCGGGGATCCCCAAATTCATCCCCAAATTCACCCCAAAAATCCCAAAAAAATCCCCAAAAATCCCGCTGTGAAATCCCCCATAAACCCCCTAAATAGATACAGCGTGACCAGCAGCGGGACGGCGGTCTGGGGAGGGGGCGAGGGTCAGAGACCCCCCCGGGAAACCCCAAATTCATCCCCGAGACCCCCCAGAAAAACCCCAAAAAATCCCAAAAACCCCCAAAAATCCCAAAAAATCCCGGTTCTGAAATCCCCCATAAATCCCCCTAAATAGACC
Source organism: Catharus ustulatus (assembly GCF_009819885.2). NCBI lineage: Eukaryota > Metazoa > Chordata > Aves > Passeriformes > Turdidae > Catharus > Catharus ustulatus. Next base: position 164,274,956 of record NC_046221.1, read on the forward strand.
CAGAGCGAACAGCAGCGGGACGGCGGTCTGGGGAGGGGGCGAGGGGTCAGAGACCCCCCGGAAAAACCCCAAATTCATCCCCGGGACCCCCCGGAAAAACCCCAAAAATCCCCCCAAAAAAAACCCCAAAAAATCCCCAAAAAATCCCACTCTGAAATCCCACCCCAAACATCTCCACTGTGAACAGCAGCGGGATCGCGGTTTGGGGAGGGGGCGAGGGTCAGAGACCCCCACGGGGATCCCCAAATTCATCCTGGGGACCCTCCAGAAAAACCCCAAAAATCCCAAAAAAACCCCAAAAATCCCGGGTCTGAAATCCCCCATAAATCCCGTCCCCGTGCCCCCCCACCCCAAAATCCCCCCTAAATCCCTCTAGGTGTGCCCCCCCACCCCAAAATCCCCTCCCCCCCAAATTTCTCCTCGTGCCCCCCACCCCAAATCCCCCCCCATGCTCCCCCTCAAGATGCTCCCCCCACCCAAAATCCCCCCCTAAATCCCCCCAAATCCCGCAGCGCCCCCCAAATTCTCCCCCAGATTTCCCCGAAACCCCCTCTGGGTGACCCCCCCCACCCCAAAACCCCCCCCAAATCCCCCCCAGACCCCTCTGGGTGTGCCCCCCACCCCAAAATCCCCCCCAAATCCCCCCCAAATTTTCCCCAAACTCCCTCAAACCCCCCAAATTCTCCCCAAATTCTCCCCAAAACCCCTCTGGGTGCCTCCCACCCCCCCAAAATCCCTCCCTAAACCCCCTCTAGGTGACCCCCCTAAATCCCCTCTGGGTGTCCCTCCCCGAAGCCCCCCACCCCAAAATCCCCTCCAAATTTCCCTCAAACTCCCCAAAATTCCCCTAAAACTCCCTCTGAGTGACCCCCCCAACCCCCCTCCAAATCCCCCCCCCGGTGCCCCCTCCCCAAATTCCCCCCCCCTAAATTTCCCCCCGTGCCCCCCACCCCAAAATCCACCCCCAGATCCCCCCAAAATTCTGCAAAAAACCCCCAAATCCCCCCCAAAATCTCCCCAAAACCCCCTGTAGGTGTCCCCCCCACCCCAAAATCCCCCCCAAATCCCCCCCAGACCCCTCTGGGTGTGCCCCCCACCCCAAAATCCCCCCTAAATCCCCTCTGGGTGCCCCCCAACACTCCCAAATCCCCCTCTGGGTGACCCCCCAACCCCAAAATTCCCCCCAAATCCCCTCTGGGTGACCCCCCGGTACCCCCCACCCCAAATCCCCCCCCCCCGTGCCCCCTCCCCAAATTGCGCTCACGGTGTCCACGCCCCCCGCGGTGAACTCGGTGACGTTGGCTTTGATGGAGGGGAGGGGGAGCTGCCCCTGCAGCAGCAGCTCGGCCAGGACCCCCCCGGGGACCCCCCCGGGGACCCCCCCGGGGACCCCCGAGCCGAGGACCCCCCCAGGGACCCCCCCGGAGACCCCCGGGCCGGGCCCCCCCCCGGCAGAAGTCGCGGTAAATGCGCTGGATGCTCTCGTCAGCTGCGGGGGGAGGGGGCGTCAGGATAGGGGGGGTCCCCAAAATTGGGGGGGGGTGGGGGGGACAGGGACACCCACCCTGAGACCCCCAGACCCGGGTTTGGGGGGAGGGGGACCCCAAAATTTCAGGGGACCCCCACCCTGAGACCCCTCCCCAACCCTCGGGGTGTCCCATGGGTGGGGGTCCCCAAAAATTGGGGGGGGGGGTCCTATGGGGGGTGGGGGTCTCATGGGATTGGGGGGGGGTCCTATGGGGGTTGTGGGGTCACCCGAGGGGGGTCCTGAGGTTTTGGGGGGGGGTCTGCAGGGTGGGGGTCTCATGGGGGGGAGTTGGGGGGTCCTGGGGATGGAAATGGGGGGGGGTCCCGGGGGTTTTTTGGGGGTCCTGGGGGTGGAAAATGTGGGGAGGGGGTCCTGGGGATGCAAATGAGGGGGGGTCGTGGGATGTAAATGGGGGGGGGGGGGGTCCCGAGATGAAAGGAGGGGTCCCGGGGATGGAATGGGGAAATTTTGGGGGTCCTGGGGGGTTTTTGGGGGTCCCGAGGATGCTGAGGGGGGGTCCCGGGCATGGAAAATGGGGGGAGGGTCTCGGGATAAAGGGGGGAGAGTCTTGGGTGGAAATGAGGGGGGGTCCCGGGGGTTTTTGAGGGTCCCATGGATGAAACGGGGGGGTCCTGGGGGTTTTTGGGGGTCCCGGGATTAAAGGGAGGGGTCCTGGGGATGGAATGGGGGGGGTTTGGGGGTCCTGGGGTGTTTTGGGGGTCCTGAGAGGGGGTCCCAGGGATGGAATGAGGGGTCCTGGGGGGTTTTGAGGGGGGGTTTGGGGGTCCTGGGGGTCCTGAGGGGGGGTCTCAGGGATGAAATGGGGAGGGTTTTGGGGGTCCTGGGGGGTTTTTGGGGGTCCCAAGGATGGAATGAGGGGATTTTGGGGGTCCGGGGTTTTTTGGGGAGGGGTCCCGGGTGCAGCCCCCCCCTCACCGTGCTCGAAGATGATGTCCCAGGCGCGCAGGTGAGGGGGGGTCTGTGGGGGCTATGGGGGATTTGGGGGATTTGGGGATTTGGGGGTCCCGGGGATGGAATGAGGTGACCCAGGGGATTTTGGGGAGGGGTCCCGGCTGTGTCCCCCCCCTCACCGTGCTCGAAGATGACGTCCCAGGCGCGCAGGTGGCGCTGCCAGAGCGGGGGGTGCAGGCGCAGCAGCGGGGGGGGCAGGAAGAGCAGGGGCAGGGTCGTGTTCAACATCTCCTCCAGAGCCCCCAAAAAGCGCTGCGCGCCCCCAGACCCAGCGCCCCCCAAGAGCCCCAGGCGCTCCCCGTACAGGGCCGAGGTGCTGGCTGGGGGGGGGGAGAGGGGGGAGGGTCAGGACCCCGAATTTGGGGAGGGGGAATGGGGGGGGTGGTCAGAAGCCCAAAATTGGGCAACGGGGAATAGGGGAGAGTAGTCAGACACCCCAAATTTGGGGAGGGGGAACGGGCAGAACTCCAAAATTTGGGGAGGGGGAACAGTCAGAACCCGAAAATTCGGGTGGGAGGAACAGTCAGAACCCAAAATTTGGAGAGGGGGAATGATCAGAACCCCAAAATTTGGGGAAGGGGGAACGGTCATAACCCCAAACTTGGGGAGGGGGAACGGTCAGAACCCCGAATTTGGGGAGGGGGGAATAGGGGGGAGGGTCAGAGCCTCAAATTTGGGGAGGGGAGATCTCTCAGAACCCAAAATTTGGGGAGGGGGGAACGGTCAGAACCCCGAATTTGGGGAGGGGGGAATAGGGGGAGGGTCAGAACCCCGAATTTGGGGAGGGCGGAACAGTCAGAACCCAAAATTTGGGGAGGGGGAATGATCAGAACCCCGAATTTGGGGAGGGGGATCCCTCAGACATCTCAAATTTGGGGTGGGGAAAGAGAGGGGACAGTCAGAACCCTAAATTTGGGGAGGGGGGAACGGGCAGAACCTCAAATTTGGGGAGGGGGATCCCTCAGACACCTAAATTTGGGGAGGGGGGAACGGGCAGAACCTCAAATTTGGGGAGGGGGGATCCCCCAGAGCCCCCCAAGAGCCCCAGGCCCTCCCCGTACAGGGCCGAGGTGCTGGCTGGGGAGGGGGATAGAGGGGGGGGTCAGCACCCCCAATTTGGGGAGGGGGGAATAGGGGGGAGGGTCAGAACCCCCAATTTGGGGAGGGGGAACGGTCAGAACCCGAAAATTCGGGTGGGAGAACAGTCAGAAGCCCAAATTTGGGGAGGGGGGATCCCTCAGACACCCCGAATTTGGGGAGGGGGGAATAAGGGGGAGGGTCAGGACCCCGAATTTGGGGAGGGGGGAATAGGGGGGAGGGTCAGAACCCCGAATTTGGGGAGGGGGATCCCTCAGACACCCCGAATTTGGGGTGGGGATAGAGGGGCGACAGTCAGCATCCAAAATTTGGGGAGGGGGGATCTCTCAGACACCCCGAATTTGGGGAGGTGGGAACGGTCAGAGCCCCAAATTTGGGGTGGGGGACAACCAGAGCCCCAAAATTCGGGTGAGAGGAACGGTCAGAACCCCAAAATTTGGGGAGGGGGATCCCTCAGACACCTAAATTTGGGGAGGGGGGAACGGGCAGAACCTCAAATTTGGGGAGGGGGATCCCTCAGAGCCCCCCAGCAGCCCCAGGCGCTCCCCGTACAGGGCCGAGGTGCTGGCTGGGGGGGGGGGGGGAGAGGGGGGAGGGTCAGCACCCCGAATTTGGGGAGGGGGGAATAGGGGGAACGGTCAGCACCCCGAATTTGGGGAGGGGTAATCCCTCAGACACCCAAAATTTGGGGAGGGGGAATGATCAGAACCCCAAATTTGGGGAGGTGGGAACGGTCAGAACCCCGAATTTGGGGAGGGGGAAAGGGGGGGACAGCCAGCACCCCAAATTTGGGGGAGAGGGAACAGTCAGAACCCCAAAATTTGGGGAGGGGGAACAGTCAGAACCCGAAAATTCGGGTGGGAGGAACAGTCAGAAGCCCAAATTTGGGGAGGGGGGATCCCTCAGACACCCCGAATTTGGGGAGGGGGGAATAAGGGGGAGGGTCAGGACCCCGAATTTGGGGAGGGGGGAATAGAGGGAGCGGTCAGAATATCAAATTTGGGGAGGGGGAACAGTCGGTAGCCCAAATTTGGGGAGGGGGGGAATAGGGGGGAAAGGTCATAACCCGAAAATTGGGGAGGGGAGAACGGTCAGCAACCAAAATTTGGGGAGGAGGGAATAGGGGGAGCGGTCAGAACCTCAAATTTTGGGAGGGGGGAATAGGGGGGGGAGGGTCAGGACCCCGAATTTGGGGAGGGGGATCCCTCAGACACCCCGAATTTGAGGTGGGGAAAAGGGAAAAAGTCTGCACTCCAAAATCTGGGGAGGGGGAACGGTCAGAACCTCAAATTTGGGGAGGGGGAAAGGGGGGATTCCTCAGACACCCCGAATTTGGGGAGGGGGAGAGGCAGAACCCCAAAATTTGGGGAGGGGGAACGGGCAGAGCCCCAAAATTCGGGTAGGAGGAACAGTCCGAATCCAAAATTTGGAGAGGGGGAAAGGTCGGAACCCCGAATTTGGGGAGGGGGGACAGTCAGAACCCCAAATTTGGGGAATGGGGGGACAGTCAGAACCTCAAATTTGGGGAGGGGGAAGGGTCAGAACTCCAAAATTTGGGGAGGGGGATCCCTCAGACACCCCGAATTTGGGGTGGGGATAGAGGGGGGACAGTCAGCATCCAAAATTTGGGGAGGGGGGATCTCTCAGACACCCCGAATTTGGGGAGGGGGAACGGTCAGAACCCTGAATTTGGGGAGGGGGGAATGATCAGAACCTCAAATTTGGGGAGGGGGAAAGAGGGGGGGAAATTCAGAACCCCAAATTTGGGGAGGAAGAAACAGTCAGAACCCGAAATTTGGGGAGGGGGGAATAGGGGGGGAACGGTCAACATCCAAAATTTGGGGAGGGGGGATCCCTCAGACACCCCAAATTTGGGGAGGGGGAACGGGCAGAACCTCAAATTTGGGGAGGGGGGAACGGTCAGAACCCGAAATTTGGGGAGGGGGGATAGTCAGAATCCCAAATTTGGGGAGGGGGGAATAGGGGGAACGGTCAGAACCCGAAAATTCGGGTGGGAGGAACAGTCAGAAGCCCAAATTTGGGGAGGGGGGAACGGTCAGAATCCCAAAATTGGGGAGGGGGATCCCTCAGACACCCCGAATTTGGGGAGGGGGATCCCTCAGACACCCCGAATTTGGGGAGGGGGTCCCTGCTCTGGATCCCCCGCCGTGTCCTGGGGGTCCCAAAGTCACCCCTCAATCCCCTGGGGGTCCCACCCCCCAAATTCGAGATCCCGGGGGTCCCACCCCTCAAACTCGGTGGTCCCACCCCCCAAATTCAGGGGTCCCGGGGGTCTCATCCCCCAAATCCAGGGGTCCCACCGCCCCAAATCCGGGGGTCCCACCCCTAAACCTGGGGGTCCCATCCCCCAAATTCGAGATCCTGGGGGTCCCACTCCCCAAACCCGGGGGTCTCACCCCTCAAACCCGGGGGTCCCACCCCCCAAATTCGAGATCTCGGGGGTCCCACTCCCCCAAATCCAGGGGTCCCGGTGGTCCCACCCCCTCAAACCCGGGGATCCCGGAGGTCCCACTCCCCAAATTCAAGATCCCGGGGGTCCCACTCCTCAAACCCGGGGGTCCCACTCCCCAAATTCGAGATCCCGGGGCTCCCACTGCCCCAAATCCGAGATCCTGGGGTCCCACCCCCCAAATTCAGGGGTCCCACCCCTAAACCTGGGGGTCCCATCCCCCAAATCCGAGATCCTGGGGTCCCACTCCCCAAACCCGGGGATCCCTGGGGGTCCCACCCCCCAAATCCAGGGGTCCCACCGCCCCAAGTACGAGATGCCGGGGGTCCCATCCCCTAAATCCGGGGGTCCCACTCCCCAAACCCGGGGGTCCCACCGCCCAAACTCGGTGGTCCCACCCCCCAAATTCGAGATCCCGGGGGTCCCACTCCCCAAACTCGGGGGTCCCACTCCCCCAAATTCGAGATCCCGGGGGTCCCACCCCCAAACAGGGGGGTCCCGGGGGTCTCATTCCTCAAACCCGGGGGTCTCACCCTCCAAATCCGAAATCCCGAGGATCCCACTCCCCAAATCCGGGAGTCCCACCCCCCAAATCCGAGATCCCGGGGGTCCCACTCCCCAAACTCGGGGGTCCCATCCCGCAAACCCGAGGGTCCCGAGGATCCCACTCCCCAAACCGGGGGTCCCACTGCCCCAAATCCGAGATCCTGGGGTCCCACCACCCCAAATCCGGGGGTCCCACCCCCCAAATCCGAAATCCCGGTGGTCCCACCCCCAAACAGGGGGTCCCACTCCCCAAATCCAGGGGTCCCACTGCCCCAAATCCAGGGGTCCCACCCCAAACCCGGGGGTCCCGGGGGTCCCACCCCCCAAATCCGAGATCCCGGGGATCCCACCCCCCAAATCCGGGGATCCCACCCCCCAAACCCGGGGGTCTCAGGACTCCCACCCCCTAAACCAGGGGTCCCACCGCCCCAAATCCGAGATCCCGGGGGTCCCACTCCCCAAATCCAGGGCTCCCATCCCCCAAACCGGGGGTCCCACTCCCCAAATCCGAAATACCGGTGGTCCCACCCCCCAAAACCCGGGTGTTTCGGGGGTCGCACCCCCCCATATCCGAGATCCTGGGGGTCCCACTCCCCAAACTCGGTGGTCCCACCCCCCAAATTCAGGGGTCCCGGGGTCCCACCCCCCCAAATCCGAGATCTCAGGGGTCCCACCCCCAAACCCGGGGGTCCCACTCCCCAAATCCCAAACCCAGAGTTCCCATCGCCAAACCCGGGGGTCCCACTCCCCAAACCGGGGGATCCCGGTGGTCCCACCCCTCAAACCCGGGGATCCCACTCCCCCAAATCCGGGGGTCCTATCCCCCAAACCCGGAGTTCCCACCCCAAATCCGGTGGTCCCGAGGATCCCACCCCCCAAACCCGAGGATCCCACCCCCCAAACCCGGGGGTCCCACTCCCCAAACCCAGGGATCCCGGGGGGTCCCAGCTCCTAAATCCCGGAGTTCCCACCCCCAAGCCAGGGGGTCCCGGGGGTCCCACCCCCCAAATTCGAGATCCCGGGGGTCCCACTCCCCAAACTCGGGGGTCCCATCCCGCAAACCCGAGGGTCCCGAGGATCCCACTCCCCAAACCGGGGGTCCCACTCCCCAAATTCGAGATCCGGGGGTCCCACCCCCCAAATCCGAGATCCCGGAGTTCCCACCCCCCAAACCCGGAGTTCCCATCCCCAAACCCGGGGGTCCCGAGGATCCCACCCCCAAAACCCGGGGGTCCCACCCCCCAAATTCAGGGGTCCCGAGGATCCCACCCCCCAAATCCAGGGGTCCCGAGGGTCGCATTGGGGGCTCCCTGGGGGTCCCACCCCCCCAACCCGGGGGTCGCGGGGGTGTCCCCACCCTCGAGGGTGAACCGGAAGAGCAGCGGGTGGGGGTCGAGGGTCAGAGCCCCCCCGGGCTGGGCCCGCACGCGGCCCCGCAGGGAGCGAGCGAAATCGCGAGCGACCGAATCGAGCAGGGGCAGGAACCGCCGGGCCCCGGACGGGGACAGAACGGCGCGGTTCAGGGCCAGGCGCTCCGAGCGCCACGCGGGGCCGTTCCTGGGGAGAAAAATAGCCGGAATCAGGGTGAAAATATGGGGAAAATATGGGGAAAATATGGGGAAAATATGGGGAAAATATGGGGAAAATATGGGGAAAATATGGGGAAAATATGGGGAAAATATGGGGAAAATATGGGGAAAATATGGGGAAAATATGGGGAAAATATGGGGAAAATATGCCCCAAAATATCCTAAAAATATCCTGAAAGTGTCCCGAAAATCACCATAAAATCACCATAAAATCACCATAAAATCACCATAAAAAAATCACCATAAAAAAATCACCATAAAAAAATCACCATAAAAAAATCACCATAAAAAAATCACCATAAAAAAATCACCATAAAAAAATCACCATAAAAAAATCACCATAAAAAAATCACCATAAAAAAATCACCATAAAAAAATCACCATAAAAAAATCACCATAAAAAAATCACCTAAAAATATCTCCAAAAATGTCTCCAAAAATATCCTGAAAATATCCCTAAAATATCCTGAAAATTTACTCAAAAATATCCTGAAAATATCCCGAAAATATCCCGAAAATTAGCCAAAAAATATCCCAAAAATATCCTAAAAATATCCTGAAAGTATCCTAAAAATCAGCCTAAAAATATTGTAAAAATATTCTAAAAATTTACCCAAAAATATCCCAAAAATATCCCAAAAATATCCCAAAAATATCCCAAAAATATCCCAAAAATATCCCAAAAATATCCCAAAAATAACCACAAAAATATATCAAAAAATACAAAAAAAATTTCATAAATCCAAAAAATATCCAAAAAATATTTTTAAAATTCCAAAAAAATAAAAAAAAAAACAAAAACAAATTCCAAAAAATCAGTCCAAATAATCCCGAAAATACACCAAAAAATCCCAAAAATAACCACAAAAATATCTCGAAAAAAATCCAAAAAAAAAAACCTCCAAAAAATATCAAAAAAAAATCCAAAAGAAAAAAAAAATCCAGAAAAATATCCCAAAAACAACCTGAAAGTATCCTAAAAATATTCTAAAAATATCCCCAAAGTATCCCCAAAGTATCCCCAAAGTATCCCCAAAGTATCCCCAAAGTATCCCCAAAGTATCCCCAAAGTATCCCCAAAGTATCCCCAAAGTATCCCCAAAGTATCCCCAAAGTATCCCCAAAGTATCCCCAAAGTATCCCCAAAGTATCCCCAAAGTATCCCCAAAGTATCCCCAAAGTATCCCCAAAGTATCCCCAAAGTATCCTAAAAACCTCGTAAAAATATCCTAAAAAACAGCCCAAAAATATCCCCAAAATCACCCCAAAAATATCCTAAAAATCACCCTAAAAATATCCTAAAAATATCCCCCAATTATCCCCCAATTATGCCCCAATTATCAAAAAATAACCCAAAAATCACCACAAAAAATCTTTTAAAATCCTAAAAAAATCCTTAAAAAATTCCAAAAAATCAAAAAAAATCACAAAAAAAATAAATCCAAAAAAAAATTTTAAAAAATTATAACAAAGTCTATCCCAGTCCATCCCAGTATAACCCAGTATAACCCAGTATAACCCAGTATAACCCAGTATAACCCAGTCACTCCCAGCAGGAACAGCCCGGCTCTGTGCGCTCTCAGCTCCCGCTGATTCCCATCCCAGTATAACCCAGTATAACCCAGTATAACCCAGTATAACCCAGTTTGTCACTCCCAGCAGGAACAGCGCGGCTCTGTGCGCTCTCAGCTCCCGCTGATTCCCATCCCAGTAGAACCCAGTATAACCCAGTATAACCCAGTATAACCCAGTATAACCCAGTATAACCCAGTCACTCCCAGCAGGAACAGCCCGGCTCTGTGCGCTCTCAGCTCCCGCTGATTCCCATCCCAGTATAACCCAGTATAACCCAGTATAACCCAGTATAACCCAGTATAACCCAGTATAACCCAGTCACTCCCAGCAGGAACAGCCCGGCTCTGTGCGCTCTCAGCTCCCGCTGATTCCCATCCCAGTATAACCCAGTATAACCCAGTATAACCCAGTATAACCCAGTATAACCCAGTATAACCCAGTCACTCCCAGCAGGAACAGCCCGGCTCTGTGCGCTCTCAGCTCCCGCTGATTCCCATCCCAGTATAACCCAGTATAACCCAGTATAACCCAGTATAACCCAGTCACTCCCTGCAGGAACAGCCCGGCTCTGTGCGCTCTCAGCTCCCGCTGATTCCCATCCCAGTATAACCCAGTATAACCCAGTATAACCCAGTATAACCCAGTATAACCCAGTCACTCCCAGCAGGAACAGCCCGGCTCTGTGCGCTCGCAGCTCCCGCTGATTCCCATCCCAGTATAACCCAGTATAACCCAGTATAACCCAGTATAACCCAGTATAACCCAGTATAACCCAGTCACTCCCAGCAGGAACAGCCCGGCTCTGTGCGCTCTCAGCTCCCGCTGATTCCCATCCCAGTATAACCCAGTATAACCCAGTCACTCCCAGCAGGAACAGCCCGGCTCTGTGCGCTCGCAGCTCCCGCTGATTCCCATCCCAGTATAACCCAGTATAACCCAGTATAACCCAGTCACTCCCAGCAGGAACAGCCCGGCTCTGTGCGCTCTCAGCTCCCGCTGATTCCCATCCCAGTATAACCCAGTATAACCCAGTATAACCCAGTATAACCCAGTATAACCCAGTATAACCCAGTCACTCCCAGCAGGAACAGCCCGGCTCTGTGCGCTCTCAGCTCCCGCTGATTCCCATCCCAGTATAACCCAGTATAACCCAGTATAACCCAGTATAACCCAGTATAACCCAGTATAACCCAGTATAACCCAGTATAACCCAGTTTGTCACTCCCAGCAGGAACAGCCCGGCTCTGTGCGCTCGCAGCTCCCGCTGATTCCCATCCCAGTATAACCCAGTATAACCCAGTATATCCCAGTTTGTCGCTCACAGCAGGAAGAGCCCGGCCCGCTGCGCCCGCAGCTCCCGGTGCGCGCTCCACGCCGCGATCCCCATCCTCCTCGGGAACGGCCCCTCCGCCCGCAGCAGCTGCGCCGCGTCCCGGGGCAGGAGAACGTTCACACAGTCCAGGGAGCCCACGGTGTCCCTGCGCCGAGAAATGGGGACCCTAAAAATGGGCACCTCAAAATGGACCCCAAAAACAGGACCCCAAAAACAGGACCCCAAAAACAGGACCCCAAAAACGGGACCCCAAAATTCGGCACCTGAAAAGGTGACCCCAAAATCGGGACCCCAAAATGGACCCCAAAAATGGACACCCCCAAAAACAGGACCCAGAAATTGGCACTTCAAAAGGTGACCCCAAAAACGGGAATCAAAAAACGGGACCTCAAAAGGGGACCCCAAAATGGGCACCGCAAAATCGGGACCCAAAATCGGCACCTCAAATTGAACCCCAAAATCTGCACCCCAAAAACCGGAACACAAAAGCGGGAACCCAAAAATCAGCACACCAAAAATCAGCACCTCAAAAGGGGACCTTAAAAACGGGACCCAAAAATCGGCACCTCAAAAGGGGACCCAAAAAAGGGACCCCAAAAATCAGCACCCCAAAATCGGCACCTCAAAAAGGGGACCCCAAAACCGGGACCCCAAAAATCGGCACCTCAAAAGGGGACCCCAAAATGGGAACCCCCAAAACGGGACCCCAAAAACGAGACCCAAAAAACCGGACCCCAAAAATCGGCACCTCAAAGTGGACCCCAAAAAGGGGACCCCAAAATTGACACCTCAAAATGGGGGCACCAAAAACGGGACCTCTAAATCGGCACCCCAAAAACGGGACCCCAAAAACGGGGCCCCAAAAAGGGACCCCAAAAACGGGACCCCAAGAATCGGCACCTCAAAAAGGGACACCCAAAATCGGCATCCCAAAAGGGACCCCATAATGGGCACCTCAAAAGGGACGCCAAAAATCAGCACCCCAAAATCGGCACCCCAAAAGGGACCCCATAATGGGCACCGTAAAACCGGTACCTTAAAAAAGGATCCAAAAACGGGACCCCAAAATCGGCACCCCAAAAGGGACCCCAAAATGGGCACCTCAAATTGGACCCCAAAAACGGGACCCCAAAAATGGGACCCAAAACTCGGGACCGAAAAATCGGCATCTCAAAAGGGGACCCCAAAACGGGACCCCAAAAATTGGCAACTCAAAAGGGACCCCAAAAATCAGCACTCCAAAATCGGCACCTCATAAACGGGACCCCCAAAATCGGCACCTCAAAAACCGGAACACAAAAACGGGAACCCAGAAATCAGCACCTCAAAAGGGACCCCAAAATCGGCACCCCAAAATGGGACCCCAAAAACAGGACCCCAAAAATCAGCACCCCAAAATCGACCTCAAAATGGGCACCTCAAAAAGGGGACCCCAAAAACGAGACCCTAAAAACGGGACCCAAAAAAACGGGACCTCAAAACGGGACCCCAAAATGGGCACCTCAAAAGTCGGCACCCCAAAATGGGCACCTCAAAAACGGGACCCCAAAAATCGGCACCTCGAAATGGACCCCAAAAAGGGGACCCCAAAATTGACACCTCAAAATGGGGGCACCAAAAACGGGACCCCAAAAATCGGGGGGACACGGGGTCAGTGAGAAAACCCAGCCCGGGGAGCCCACGGTGTCCCTGTGCCCCAAAAACGGGACCCCAAAATCGGCACCTCAAAATAGACCCCAAAAACGGGACCCCAAAAATCGACACCCCAAAAGGGACCCCATAATGGGCACCTCAAAAAGGGGACCCCAAAAACGGGACCCCAAAAATCGGCACCTCAAAAACCGGACCCCAAAAACGGGACCCAAAAATCGGCACCTCAAAATGGACCCCAGAAATCGGCACCCTAAAATGGGCATCTCAAAATGGGACCCCAAAATTCGGCATCCCAAAAGGGACCCCATAATGGGCACCTCAAAAGGGACCCCAAAAAACGGGACCCCAAAAATCAGCACCTCAAAAGGGACCCCAAAATCGGCACCCCAAAAACCGGCACCCCAAAAACGAGACCCAAAAATCGGCACCTCAAAATGGACCCCAAAAAGAGGACTCCAAAATTGACACCTCAAAAACGGGACCCCAAAAATCGGGGGGACACGGGGTCAGTGAGAAAACCCAGATCGGGGAGCCCACGGGGTCCCTGTGTAACAAAAAGGGGACCCCAAAAATCGGCACTCCAAAAGGGACCCCAAAATTGGCACCCCAAAAACGGGACCCAAAAATCAGCACCTCAAAAACGGGACCCCAAAAATGGGACCCCAAAAATCAGCACTCAAAAATCAGCACCCCAATAATCGGTACCTCAAAATGGACCCAAAAATCGGCACCCCAAAAAGGGGACCCCAAAATCGGGACTCAAAAATCGGCACCTCAAAAGGGACCCCATAATGGGCACCTCAAAAGGGACCCCAAAACCGGGACCCCAAAAATCGGCACCTCAAAAGGGGACCCCAAAAATGGGAACCCCCAAAACGGGACTCCAAAAACGAGACCCAAAAATCGGCACCTCAAAATGGACCCCAAAAACTGGACCCCAAAATTGACACGCCAAAATGGGGGCAACAAAAACGGGACCTCAAAATCGGCACCCCAAAAACGGGACCCCAAAACCGGGGGGACACGGGGTCAGTGAGAAAACCCAGCCCGGGGAGCCCACGGTGTCCCTGTGCCCCAAAAACGGGACCCCAAAATCGGCACCTCAAAATAGACCCCAAAAACGGGACCCCAAAAGGAGACCCCAAAATGGGCACCCCAAAAATCGGCACCTCAAAAGGGGACCCCAAAAACAGGACCCCAAAAACGGGACCTCAAAAGGGGACCCCAAAATGGGCACCTCAAAAGGGACCCCAAAAACGGGACCCAAAAAACGGGACCCCAAAATGGACACCTCAAAAACGGGACCCTAAAAATCGGCACCTCAAAAGGGACTCCAAAAGCGGGACCCCAAAAATGAGCACCCCAAAATCGGCACCTCAAAAGGGACCCCAAAAAGAGAACCCCAAAAACGGGACCCCAAAAATCGGCACCTCAAAATGGACCCCAAAAATCGGCACCTCAAAATGGGACCCCAAAGTCGGCACCCCAAAAACGGGTCCTCAAAAACCGGACCCCAAAAATCGGCACCCCAAAAACGGGATCTCAAAAATCGGCACCTCAAAATGGGCACCCCAAATTGGACCCCAAAATCGGGACCCCAAAAAGCAGTACCTCAAAGTGGACCCCAAAAACGTCACCTCAAAATGGGGGTACCAAAAACGGGACCCCAAAAATCGGCACCTCAAAAACCGGACCCCAAAAACGGGACCCAAAAATCGGCATCTCAAAATGGACCCCAGAAATCGGCACCCTAAAATGGGCATCTCAAAATGGGACCCCAAAATTCGGCATCCCAAAAGGGACCCCATAATGGGCACCTCAAAAGGGACCCCAAAAATCAGCACCTCAAAAGGGACCCCAAAATCGGCACCCCAAAAACCGGCACCCCAAAAACGAGACCCAAAAATCGGCACCTCAAAATGGACCCCAAAAAGAGGACTCCAAAATTGACACCTCAAAACCGGGACCCCAAAAATCGGGGGGACACGGGGTCAGTGAGAAAACCCAGATCGGGGAGCCCACGGGGTCCCTGTGTAACAAAAAGGGGACCCCAAAAATCGGTACTCCAAAAGGGACTCCAAAATTGGCACCCCAAAAACGGGACCCAAAAATCAGCACCTCAAAAACGGGACCCCAAAAATCCGTACTCAAAAATCAGCATCCCAAAATCGGCACCTCAAAATGGACGCCAAAAATGGGCACCCCAGTAATCAGCACCTCTAAAGGGACCCCAAAAATCGGCACCTCAAAATTTACCCCAAAAACGGGGACCCCAAAATCGGCACCCGAAAAACGCGACCCAAAAACGGCATCCCAAAAATCGAGACACCAAAATCGGCACCGCAAAAGGGGACCCGAAAGGGACCCCAAAAAGGGAACCCCAAAAATCAGCACCCCAAATTGGACCCCAAAAATGGGCACCCCCAAAAACGGGACCCCAAAAACCGGAACCCCAAAAATTGGACCCCAAAATCGGCACCTCAAAAAGGGCACCCAAAAATCGGCACCTCAAAGGGGACCCCAAAAAATCAGCACCCCAAAATCAGGGGGACACGGGGTCCCCTCAGTGGGACCCCAAACCTGGGATGATTTTGGGGTACCTGTGCTCACCTGTCCCCCACCCCAGGATGATTTTGGGGTACCTGTGCTCACCTGTCCCCCCCACCCCAGGATGATTTTGGGGTACCTGTGCTCACCTGTCCCCCCCACCCCAGGATGATTTTGGGGTACCTGTGCTCACCTGTCCCCCCAATGTCAGGATGATTTTGGGGTACCTGTGCTCACCTGTCCAATGTCCCCAGGATGATTTTGGGGTACCTGTGCTCACCTGTCCCCCCAATGTCCCCAGGATGATTTTGGGGTACCTGTGCTCACCTGTCCCCCCAATGTCAGGATGATTTTGGGGTACCTGTGCTCACCTGTCCAATGTCAGGATGATTTTGGGGTACCTGTGCTCACCTGTCCCCACCCCAGGATGATTTTGGGGTACCTGTGCTCACCTGTCCCCCCAATGTCAGGATGATTTTGGGGTACCTGTGCTCACCTGTCCCCCCCAATGTCCCCAGGATGATTTTGGGGTACCTGTGCTCACCTGTCCCCCCCAATGTCCCCAGGATGATTTTGGGGTACCTGTGCTCACCTGTCCAATGTCCCCAGGATGATTTTGGGGTACCTGTGCTCACCTGTCCCCCCAATGTCCCCAGGATGATTTTGGGGTACCTGTGCTCACCTGTCCCCCAATGTCCCCAGGATGATTTTGGGGTACCTGTGCTCACCTGTCCCCCACCCCAGGATGATTTTGGGGTACCTGTGCTCACCTGTCCCCCCAATGTCCCCAGGATGATTTTGGGGTACCTGTGCTCACCTGTCCCCCCCAATGTCAGGATGATTTTGGGGTACCTGTGCTCACCTGTCCAATGTCAGGATGATTTTGGGGTACCTGTGCTCACCTGTCCCCCACCCCAGGATGATTTTGGGGTACCTGTGCTCACCTGTCCCCCCAATGTCCCCAGGATGATTTTGGGGTACCTGTGCTCACCTGTCCCCCCAATGTCAGGATGATTTTGGGGTACCTGTGCTCACCTGTCCCCCCAATGTCCCCAGGATGATTTTGGGGTACCTGTGCTCACCTGTCCCCCCACCTCAGGATGATTTTGGGGTACCTGTGTTACCTGTGCTCACCTGTCCCCCATCCCAGGATAATTTTGGGGTACCTGAGCTCACCTGTAGACCGGCCCCACCTGCCGGAACGCCCCCCTGGGTGTCACCTGTCCCCTCTCCCCGATGTCCCCAAACCCCAGGACAGTTTTGGGGTCACCTGAGCTCACCTGTAGACGGTCCCCACCCATCCCCAGGATGATTTTGGGGTACCTGTGCTCGCCTGTCCCCCCATCTCAGTATGATTTTGGGGCACCTGGGGTACCTGTGCTCACCTGTAGACGGTCCCCACCCATCCCCAGGATGATTTTGGGGTACCTGCGGTACCTGTACTCACCTGTCCCCCCATCCCAGGATAATTTTGGGGTACCTGTGTTACCTGAGCTCACCTGTAGACCGGCCCCAGCCGCTGGAACGCCCCCTCCCCCAATGTCAGGATAATTTTGGGGTACCTGTGCTCACCTGTCCCCCCCAATGTCCCCAGGATGATTTTGGGGTACCTGTGTTACCTGAGCTCACCTGTAGACCGGCCCCAGCCCCCGGAACACCCCCTCCCCCCATCCCAGGATGATTTTGGGGTACCTGGGGTACCTGTGCTCACCTGTAGACCGGCCCCAGCCGCCGGAACGCCCCCTCCATGTGCCGGTGGAAGTGCTGGAAGCCGCCGCGGCTCCAGAGCCGGAGCAGCCCGAGCCAGCGGTTCCGCCCGGCCCGCGGCATCTCCTCGAACGGGCGAGGAGACCCCGGCCCGGGGGAGCCCCCCGAGCTCAGGGCGCGCCGAGCCCCCCGAGCCCACAGCCAGCCCGGGGTGCTCATGGGTGTGGGGAGCGCTGAGGTGGAGCTGGGCTACTGAAATGGGTCTGGGGGCTACTGAAATGAACCGCTTTTATCGGTCCGGGAGCGCTGAGATGGAACCGGGCTAGTGAAATGGGTCTGGGGGCTACTGAAATGCGCCGCTTTTATCGCTCCGGGAGCGCTGAGGTGGAGCTGGGCTACTGAAATGGGTCTGGGGGCTACCGAGCTGCGCCGCTTTTATCGCTCCGGGAGCGCTGAGGTGGAGCTGGGCTAGTGAAATGGGTCTGGGGGCTACCGGGCTGAACCGCTTTTATCGCTCCGGGAGCGCTGAGATGGAGCTGGGCTAGTGAAATGGGTCTGGGGGCTACCGAGCTGAACCGCTTTTATCGCTCCGGGAGCGCCGAGACAGAGCTGGGCTAGTGAAATGGGTCTGGGGGCTACTGAAATGAACCGCTTTTATCGCTCCGGGGCCACCGAACTGCGCCTGGGACCACCGAAATTCAACCGGGACCACCGAAATGCCCTCCGAGACCACCGAGCTACGCCTGGGACCACCGAACTGGACCCGGGACCACCGAGCTTCGCCCCTTTTATCAGCCTCGGGACCACCGAACCGACCCCCGGGACCACCGAGCTGCTCCCCAGGACCACCGGAATTCACCCGAGACCACCGAGCTGAACCCCTTTTATCGGCCCCGGGACCACCGAACCGACCCCTGGGACTACCGAACTGGACCTGGGACCACCGAAATTCACCCGGGACCACCGAAAAGCGCCCCAGGACCACCGAGCTGCTCCCCTTTTATCGGTCCCGGGACCACCGAACCACCCCCGGGACCACCGAGCTGCTCCCCAGGACCACCGAGCTGAACCCCGGGACCACCGAAATTCACCCGGGACCACCGAAAAGCGCCCCAGGACCACCGAGCCGCCCCCCTTTAATCACCCCGCGACCCCCGAACCGATCCCCGGGACCACCGAGTTTCGCGTGGGACCACCGAAATTCACCCGGGACCACCGAACCGCCCCTGGGACCACCGAGCTGCCCCCCGGGACCACCAAAATGCGCCGGAGACCACCGAGCTGCGCCCCTTTTATCGGCCTCGGGACCACCGAGCCGACCCCCTTTAATCGGCCCCGCGACCCCCGAACCGACCCCGGGACCACCGAGCCGCACCCGGGACCACCGAAATTCACCCGGGACCCCTAAACTGCTCCTCGGGACCACCGAGCTGGACCCGGGACCCCCGAGCCGCCCCCCTTTAATCGCTCCGGGACCACCAAGATGGACCTGGGACCACCAAAATTCACCCGGGACCACCGAACCGCACCCGGGACCACCGAGCCGCCCCCCTTTTATCGGCCCCGGGACCCTCGAACTGCCCCCCGGGACCACCAAAAATCACCCGGGACCACCGAGCTGAACCCCGGGACCACCGAAATGCGCCCTGGGACCCCTAAACTGCCCCTCGGGGCTACCGAGATGGACCCGGGACCACCGAGCCGCCCCCCTTTAATCGCTCCGGGACCACCAAGATTCACCCGGGACCACCGAGCCGCCCCCCCTTAATCACCCCACGACCCCCGAACCGACCCCCGGGACCACCGAGATAGACCTGGGACCCCCGAGCTGCTCCCGGGACCACCAAAATGTACCCGGGACCACCGAACCGCCCCCCTTTTATCGCTCCGGGACCTCCGAGCCGCTCCCCTTTAACGAGCCCCGGGACCCCTCCCCTTTTATCGCCCCCCCTTTATCGCCCCCCCTTTATCGCGCTCGCCAAGGTCGCCCAGGCGCGGTGGGGGAGGGGCCGTGGCCACCCGGAAAGGGGGGGAGGGGAAATGGGGGCACCTGTGGGGGAGGGGGAGGGGTCTGGGGGGGCTCTCCAGGATGTGGGGACACCCCAAAATGGGGGGACACCCCAAAATTGGGGCTGGGGTGGGGGGGGACACCCCCAAATTTTGGGGCACCCCTGAAATGTGGAGACCCCCCAAATCTCCCCCAAACCCACCCGGGGCGAGAGAATTGGGGGGTCGGTGTGGGGGGGTTTGGGGTTTTTTGGGGTTTTTTTGGGGGGGTTTTGGGGATTTTTGGGGGGATTTTGGGATTTTTTGGGGGGGTTTTGGGATTTTGGGGGGGCTGTGGGGGTGGGGCCACCCCTCCCCCGCGTGGTGGTGACGTCAGAGCTAAAAATAACCCGGGGGGGCAGCGGGGTCAGGGACCGGAGAGAGGGGGGGAGGGGCGGCCCTGGAGGGGGGAGGGGACACGGGGGGGGCAGAGAGGGGGGATTTATGGGGCGGGGGTCCCGAAGTTTGGGGTCTCTGGGTTTGGGGTCCCGAAGTTTGGGGGTCTCTGGGTTTGGGGTCTCTGGGTTTGGGGTCTCTGGGGTTTGGGGTCTCTGGGTTTGGGGTCTCTGGGGTTTGGGGTCTGGGGGTTTGGGGTCTCTCTGTTTGGGGTCTCTGAGTTTGGGGTCTCTGGGGTTTGGGGTCTCTGGTTTGGGGTCTCTCTGGGGTTTGTGGTCTCTCTGGGGGTCTCTGGGGTTTGGGGTCTCTGGGGTTTGGGGTCTCTGGGTTTGGGGTCTCTCTCTTTGGGGTCTCTGGGTTTGGGGTCTCTGGGTTTGGGGTCTGTGGGGTTTGGGGTCTCACAGTTTGGGGTCTGTGGGGTTTGGGGTCTCTGGGGTTTGGGGTCTCACAGTTTTGGGGTCTCTGGGGTTTGGGGTCTCACAGTTTGGGGTCTGTGGGTTTGGGGTCTGTGGGTTTGGGGTCTCTGGGTTTGGGGTCTCTCGGGTTTGGGGTCTTTAGGGTTTGGGGTCCCGAAGTTTGGGGGTCTCTGGGATTTGAGGATCTCTCTGTTTGGGGTCTCTGGATTTGGGGTCTCTCTGAGGTTTGTGGTCTCTCTGGGGGTCTCTGGGGTTTGGGGTCTCTGGGGTTTGGGGTCTCACAGTTTGGGGTCTTTGGGATTTGGGGTCTTTGGGATTTGGGGTCTCTGGGTTTGGGGTCTCTGGGTTTGGGGTCTCTGAGTTTGGGGGTCTCTGGGTTTGGGGTCTCACAGTTTGGGGTCTCTGGGTTTGGGGTCTCTGGGGTTTGGGGGTCTCACAGTTTGGGGTCTTTGGGATTTGGGGTCTTTGGGATTTGGGGTCTCTGAGTTTGGGGTCTCTGGAATTTGGGGTCTCTGGGTTTGGGGGTCTCAGGGTTTGGGGTCTCTGAGTTTGGGGTCTCACAGTTTGGGGTCTCACAGTTTGGGGTCTCTGGAATTTGGGGTCTCTGGGTTTGGGGGTCTCAGGGTTTGGGGTCTCTGGGTTTGGGGTCTCTGGGTTTGGGGTCACTGGGTTTGGGGTCTCTGGGGTTTGGGGTCTGTGGGGTTTGGGGTCTGTGGGGTTTGGGGTCTCTGGGTTTGGGGTCTCTGGGTTTGGGGTCTCTGGGGTTTGGGGTCTGTGGGGTTTGGGGTCTCTGGGGTTTGGGGTCTCTCTGGGGTTTGGGGTCCCAAAGTTTGGGGTCTCTGGGTTTGGGGTCTCTGGGTTTGGGGGATTCAAAGTTTGGGGTCTCTGTGGTTTTGGGGTCTCTGGGTTTGGGGTCTCTGGGTTTGGGGTTTCTGGGATTTAGGGTCTCTGGGTTTGGGGTCTCTGGGTTTGGGGTCTCTGGGGTTTGGGGTCTCTGAGTTTGGGGGTATCTGGGATTTGGGGTCTCTGGGTTTGGGGTCTCTGGGTTTGGGGTCTGTGGGTTTGGGGTCTCTGGGTTTGGGGTCTCTGGGGTTTGGGGTCTCTGGGTTTGGAGTCTCTGGGTTTGGGGTCTCTGGGTTTGGGGTCTCTGGGGTTTGGGGTCTCTGGAGTTTGGGGTCTCTGGGGTTTGGGGTCTCTGGGTTTGGGGTCCCAAAGTTTGGGGTCTCTGGGGTTTGGGGTCTCTGGTTTGGGGTCTCTGGGGTTTGGGGTCTCTGGGGTTTGGGGTCTCACAGTTTGGGGTCTCTGCGTTTGGGGTCTGTGGGTTTGGGGTCTCTGGGGTTTGGGGTCCCAAAGTTTGGGGTCTCTGGGTTTGGGGTCTGTGGGTTTGGGGTCTGTGGGTTTGGGGTCTCTGGGGTTTGGAGTCTCTGGGTTTGGGGTCTCTGGGTTTGGGGTCTCTGGGGTTTGGGGTCTCTGGGTTTGGGGTCTCTGGGGTTTGGGGTCTCTCGGTTTGGGGTCTGTGGGGTTTGGGGTCTCTGGGGTTTGGGGTCTCTGGGTTTGGGGTCTCTGGGGTTTGGGGTCTCTCGGTTTGGGGGTCTCTGGGTTTGGGGTCTCTCGGTTTGGGGTCTCTGGGGTTTGGGGTCTCTGGGTTTGGAGTCTCTGGGGTTTGGGGTCTCTGGGTTTGGGGTCTGTGGGTTTGGGGTCTGTGGGTTTGGGGTCTCTGGGTTTGGGGTCTCTGGGGATTGGGGTCTCTGGGTTTGGGGTCTCTGGGGTTTGGGGTCCCAAAGTTTGGGGTCTCTGGGGTTTGGGGGTCTCTGGATTTGGGGTCTGTGGGTTTGGGGTCTCTGGGTTTGGGGTCTCTGGAGTTTGGGGTGTCTGGGTTTGGGGTGTCTAGGTTTGGGGTCTCTGGGTTTGGGGTCTCTGGGATTTGGGGTCCCTGGGTTTGGGGTCTCTGGGGTTTGGGGTCTCTGGGGTTTGGGGTCTCTGGGTTTGGGGTCTCTGGGTTTGGGGGTCTCTGGGTCTGGGGTCTCTGGGGTTTGGGGTCTCTGGGTTTGGGGTCTCACAGTTTGGGGTCTCCGGGTTTGGGGTCTCTGGGTCTGGGGTCTCTGGGGTTTGGGGTCTCTGGGATTTGGGGTCTCTCGGTTTGGGGTCTCTGGGGTTTGGGGTCTCTCGGTTTGGGGTCTCTCGGGTTTGGGGTCTTTGGGGTTTGGGGTCCCGAAGTTTGGGGGTCTCTGGGTTTGGAGTCTCTGGGGTTTGGGGTCTCTGGGTTTGGGGTCTCTGGGGTTTGGGGTCTGGGGGTTTGGGGTCTCTGGGTTTGGGGTCTCTGGGTTTGGGGTCTCTGGGGTTTGGGGTCTCTGGGTTTGGGGTCCCAAAATTTGGGGGTCTCTGGGATTTGAGGATCTCTCTGTTTGGGGTCTCACAGTTTGGGGTCCCGAAGTTTGGGGTCTCTGGATTTGGGGTCTTTGTGATTTGGGGTCTCTGGGATTTGGGGGTCACTGGGTTTGGGGTCTTTGGGGTTTGGGGTCTGTGGGTTTGGGGTCTGTGGGTTTGGGGTCTCACAGTTTGGGGTCTCTGGGTTTGGGGTCTCTGGGTTTGGGGTCTCGTGGGTTTGGGGTCTCTGGGTTTGGGGTCTCTGGGGTTGGGGTCTCTGGGTTTGGGGTCTCTGGATTTGGGGTCTGTGGGGTTTGGGGTCTCTGGGTTTGGGGTCTCTGGGGTTTGGGGTCTCTGGGGTTTGGGGTCTCTGGGGTTTGGGGTCTGTGGGTTTGGGGTCTCTGGGGTTTGGGGTCTGTGGGTTTGGGGTCTCTGGGGTTTGGGGTCTCTGGGTTTGGGGTCTCTGGCGTTTGGGGTCTCCGGGTTTGGGGTCTCTGTGGGTTTGGGGTCTATGGGTTTGGGGTCTCTGGGGTTTGGCGTCTCTGGGTTTGGGGTCTCTGGGATTTGGGGTCTCTGAGTTTGGGGTCTCTGTGGGTTTGGGGTCTCTGGGTTTGGGGTCTCTGGGGTTTGGGGTCTCTGTGTTTGGGGTCTCTGGGTTTGGGGTCTCTGGGGTTTGGGGTCTCTGGGTTTGGGGTCTCTGGGTTTGGGGTCTCTGGGGTTTGGGGTCTCTGTGTTTGGGGTCTCAGGGTTTGGGGTCTGTGGGGTTTGGGGTCTCTGGGTTTGGGGTCTCTGGGGTTTGGGGTCTCTGGGGTTTGGGGTCTGTGGGTTTGGGGTCTGTGGGTTTGGGGTCTCTGGGGTTTGGGGTCTCTGGGTTTGGGGTCTCTGGGGTTTGGGGTCTCTGGGGTTTGGGGTCTCTGGGTTTGGGGTCTCTGGCGTTTGGGGTCTCCGGGTTTGGGGTCTCTGTGGGTTTGGGGTCTATGGGTTTGGGGTCTCTGGGGTTTGGCGTCTCTGGGTTTGGGGTCTCTGGGATTTGGGGTCTCTGAGTTTGGGGTCTCTGTGGGTTTGGGGTCTCTGGGTTTGGGGTCTCTGGGGTTTGGGGTCTCTGTGTTTGGGGTCTCTGGGTTTGGGGTCTCTGGGGTTTGGGGTCTCTGGGTTTGGGGTCTCTGGGTTTGGGGTCTCTGTGTTTGGGGTCTCAGGGTTTGGGGTCTCTGGGGTTTGGGGTCTCTGGGTTTGGGGTCTCTGGGTTTGGGGTCTCTGTGTTTGGGGTCTCAGGGTTTGGGGTCTCTGGGGTTTGGGGTCTCTGGGGTTTGGGGTCTCAGGATTTGGGGTCTTTGGGGTTTGGGTTCTCTGGGTTTGGGGTCTCTGGGGTTTGGGGTCTGTGGGGTTTGGGGTCTCTGGGGTTTGGGGTCTTTGGGGTTTGGGGTCTCTGGGTTTTGACGGTCCCTCGGGGGCGTTCCCGCACTTTGGGGTCTCAGGGATGGGGGTGTCGGAGGTCCCAGGGATCCAGGGGGGCCTGGGGCCGTCCCATGGGTGTCCCCAGGTGTTCCCTGGTGTCCCCAGGTGTGCCCAGGTGTCCCCAGGTGTATCGCACCTGTCCCCAGGTGTGCCCAGGTATATGCAGGTAGACTCCCAGGTGTCCCAGCTGTCCCCAGCTGTCCCCAGGTGTTTCCAGGTGTGCCCCCAGGTGTGCCTTCAGTTGTCCCCATCTCTCTCCAGGTGTGCCCAAGTGTATCCCTGTTGTCCCCATGTGTCCCCAGGTGTGCCCAGGTGTATCCCAGCTGTCCCCAGGTGTCCCCATCTGTCCCCAGCCGTCCCCAGGTGTACCCACGTGTATCCCCAGGTGTTCCCAGCTTTCCCCAGATGTGCCCAGGTGTCCCCAGGTATGTCCCAGGTGTGCCCAGGTGTATCCCCAGGTGCCCCCAGCTGTCCCCAGGTGCCCCCAGGTGCCCCCAGGTGTCCCCAGGTGTGTCCCCAGCCGCCCCCAGGTGTCCCAGGTGTGCCGCCGCAGCTCAGGTGCGCACCCAGGGCAGGTTCGTCCCTTTATTGGCCGCGGGGCCGCGGGGGCCGCTTGTGCTTGTCCTGAAATCCTCGAACTCCCGCGTGAGCGCCCAGGTGTGCCCAGGTGTGCCCAGGTGTGCCCAGGTGAGCCCAGGTGTGCCCAGGTGTGCCCAGGTGAGCCCAGGTGCGCCCAGGTGCGCCCCCCGCCCAGGTGAGCCCCGCCCGCGGGCGCAGAGCGGGGCCGCAGCTCCCGCACCTGCAGTACCTGAATTGGGGGGGGCCCGCCCCGGCCCCTGCAGGGGCACAGGTGAGGGGGGGACACACCTGGCGGGGGCGCAGGTGAGGGGGGGACACACCTGGCGGGGGCACAGGTGAGGGGGGGACACACCTGGCGGGGGCGCAGGTGAGGGGGGGACACACCTGGTGGGCACCTGGGGGGATGGGGAGAGGGGGGAGGGGCAGCAGGTGAGGCACCTGTGGGACCTGGTGGGGGCGCACCTGGTGCAGGTGAGTGAGGTTTGTGCAGGTGTGTACAGGTGTGTACAGGTGTGTGCAGGTGTGTGCAGGTGTGTGCAGGTGTGTACAGGTGTGTGCAGGTGTGTGCAGGTGTGTGCAGGTGTGTACAAGTGAGTACAGGTGTGTGCAGGTGTGTGCAGGTGTGTACAGGTGTGTGCAGGTGTGTGCAGGTGTGCGCAGGTGTGTGCAGGTGTGTGCAGGTGTGTACAGGTGAATACAGGTGTGTGCAGGTGTGTGGGATCTGTACAGGTGTGTGGAGCCTGTACAGGTGTGTGTACAGATGTACAGGTGTGAACAGGTGTGTACAGGTGTGAGCAGCAAGAGCAGCACCTGTGCATGCATAGGACTGACAGTGTGTCAGGTGTGTTTCAGGTGTGTTTCAGGTGTGTTCAGGTGTTTCAGGTATGTTCAGGTGTGTGCAGGTGTGTACAGATGTGTACAGGTGTGTGCAGGTGTGTGCAGGTATGTGCAGTGTGTACCTGTACCTGTGTGTACAGTTGTGTGCAGATGTGTGCAGGTGTGTATAAATTTGTGCAGGTGTGCACAGGTGTGTAAAAATGGCTACAGGTGTATGCAGTGTGTACAGGTGTGTACAGCCGAGTTGAGCCTGTGCAAGGGAGTGTGCAGGTGTGTGCAGGTGTGTGGGGTGTGTGCAGGTGTGTACAGGTGTGTACAGGTGTGTGCAGGGGTGTGCAGGTGTGTGCAGGTGTGTACAGGTGTGTGCAGGTGTGTGGGATCTGTACAGGTGTGTGGAGCCTGTACAGGTGTGTGTACAGGTGTACAGGTGTGTAAAGGTGTGTCAGGTGTACAGGTGTGTGCAGGTGTGAGCAGCAAGAGCAGCACCTGCAGCACCTGTGCATGCATAGGACTGACTTTGTGTCAGGTGTGTCAGGTGTGTTTCAGGTGTGTTTCAGGTGTGTTCAGGTGTTTCAGGTATGTTCAGGTGTGTGCAGGTGTGTGTAGGTGTGTGCAGGTGTGTACAGGTGTGTGCAGGTGTGTACAGGTGTGTGCAGGTGTGTGCAGGTGTTTGCAGGTTCATACAGGTGTGTGCAGGTGTGTACAGGTATGTTCAGGTGTGTGCAGGTGTGTGCAGGTGTGTACAGCTGTTTACAGGTGTGTGCAGGTTCATACAGGTGTGTGCAGGTGTGCACAGGTGTGTGCAGGTGTGTGCAGGTGTGTGCAGGTTCATACAGGTGTGTGCAGGTGTGTGCAGGTTCATACAGGTGTGTGCAGGTGTGTGCAGCGTGTACCTGTACCTGTGTGCGCCTGTTTGTACAGGTGAGCACGGGTAAACACAGGTGCACACAGGTGCGTGCAGGTGTGTAAATGCTTGTGCATTTACAGGTGCACACAGGTGTGTAGAGGTGTCTGGAGTGTGTACAGGTGCGCACAGGTGTGTGCATTGTGTACACGTGTGTGCAGATGTTTACAGGCGTGTACAGCTGTGTGCAGCCGTGTGCAGGTGTGCACAGGTGTGTATAAGTTTGTGCAAGTGTGTGCAGGTGTGTGCAGGTGTGTGCAGGTGTGTACAGGTGTGTTCAGGTGTGTGCAGGTGTGTACAGGTGTGTGCAAGTGTGTACAGGTGTGTGCAATGTGTACAGGTGTGTACAGGTGTGTGCAATGTGTACAGGTGTGTGCAGGTGTGTACAGGTGTGTGCAATGTGTACAGGTGTGTGCAATGTGTACAGGTGTGTGCAGGTCTGTACAGGTGTGTGCAATGTGTACAGGTGTGTGCAATGTGTACAGGTGTGTGCAGGTCTGTACAGGTGTGTGCAGGTGTGTACAGGTGTGTGCAATGTGTACAGGTGTGTGCAGGTCTGTACAGGTGTGTGCAATGTGTACAGGTGTGTGCAATGTGTACAGGTGTGTGCAGGTCTGTACAGGTGTGTGCAGGTGTGTACAGGTGTGTGCAATGTGTACAGGTGTGTGCAATGTGTACAGGTGTGTGCAGGTCTGTACAGGTGTGTGCAATGTGTACAGGTGTGTGCAGGTGCACACAGGTGTGTGTACAAGTCTGTACAGGTGTGCAGGTGTGTTCAGGTGTGTATAAGTGGCTACAGGTGTGCCCAGGTGTGCACAGGTGTGTATTGCTGTGTACGGGTGTGTGCAGGTGTGTACAGGTGTGCACAGGTGTGTGCAGGTGTGCATAAATGGCTACAGGTACTCCCAGGTGCACACAGGTGTGCTCACAGATACTCCCATGTACATACAGGTGTGCACAGGTGTGCTCACAGGTATGCACAGGTATTCCCAGGTACGCCCAGGTGTACACAGGTGTGCACAGGTGTGCATAAATGGCTACAGGCATGCACAGGTGCATGCAGGTGTGCACAGGTGTGCCCCCAGGTACTCCCAGGTGTGCCCAGGTGTGCTCACAGGTGTGCACAGGTACCCCCCCACTCCCTCACACACCCCTCCCCCTCCCCCCGCCCGCGCTCCAGCCCGGCTGTCCAGGTGCGAGTCCAGGTGCGGGTGTGGCTCTCCAGGTGTGCCAGGTGTGCCAGGTGTGCCAGGTGTGCATCCAGCTGCATGCAGGTGTGCCCAGGTGTGCCCAGGTACATCCAGGTGTTCTCAGGTGTCTCCAGGTGCATCCAGGTGCATCCAGGTGTCCCCAGGTGTGCCCAGCTGTGCCCAGGTGCATCCAGGTGTGCATCTAGGTGTGCATCCAGGTGTTCCCAGGTGCATCCAGGTGTGCCCAGGTGCATCCAGCTGTGCCCAGGTGTGCATCCAGGTGTGCCCAGGTGTGCATCCAGGTGTGCCCAGGTCCATCCAGGTGTATCCCAGGTGTTCCCAGGTGTGTCCAGCTGCATGCAGGTGTGCATCCAGGTGTGCCCAGGTGTGCCCAGGTGTGCATCCAGGTGTGTCCCAGGTACATCCAGCTGTTCCCAGGTGTGCCCAGGTGCATCCAGGTGTATCCCAGCTGTACCCAGGTGTGCATCCAGCTGTGCCCAGGTGTATCCCAGGTGTGCCCAGGTACATCCAGCTGTTCCCAGGTGTGCCCAGGTGCATCCAGGTGTGCCCAGGTGCATCCAGGTGCATCCAGATGTGCATCCAGCTGTGCCCAGGTGCATCCAGGTGTTCCCAGGTGTGCCCAGGTGCATCCAGGTGTATCCCAGCTGTGCCCAGGTGTGTCCCAGGTGTGTCCCAGGTGTGCCCAGCTGTGCCCAGCTGTGCCCAGCTGTGCCCAGGTGCATCCAGGTGTGCCCAGGTGTGCATCCAGCTGTTCCCAGGTGTGCCCAGCTGTCCCAGGTGTGCCCAGGTGTGCCCAGGTGTGCATCCAGGTGTGTCCGAGCCCGGCAGGTGCGGGGCAGGTGCGGGGTTTTTTCCCAGCGCTGCTCTGGCATCGCCATCCCTGATTCCGGTCGCGTTTTTTGTGTTTTTTGTGTTTTTTTGTTTTTTCCTTTTTTTGTTTTTCTCGGGGGTGGGGGCGGGGCTGGCTCGGGGGGTCCCTGATTGCTCGAGCCCATGCGCTAATTAACGGGTCATTAATTAATCAATCCTCGGTAATTATTGCTCTAGGGGCGGGCGAGCCCGCGGTTTCTACAGTTTGGCAACGCAAAAAAAAAAAATTATTTAAAAGTTAAAAAATAAAATTTAAATTAAAAAAAGACCCAAAAAGGCCCAAAATAAACCCGAAAAAAAATCCCGGAAAAAAGCGTCCAAAATTGGCATAGATGGAGGCGGGGGGAGGGGCGGGGGGGGGAGGGGCGGGGGTCGCATGCAGAGACCCCCCCCCGGGGAGGGGGAGGGGCGAGGGGGGAGGGGTGGGGGAGGGGCCCCGGTTTTATTTTTTATTTATTTATTATTTATTATTCATATTATTTTCCCCTCCGCCCCTCTCCCCCCCTTCCCTTCAGGCTTTGGCATCGCGGGGGGGGGGGAGGGGCGGGGAGGGGGGGGAGGGGCGCCCCTCCCCCCACCCTTAAAAAATCCCCGGGGGGGGGTGGGGGAGGGGTTTTATTAATTCAGGGGTGGGGGAGGGGTTTGTGCTCTCGGCAAGGGCGCCCCCAAATTGTGGGGGAGGGGCGGCCCCTCGTGGGGGGAGGGGGGGAGGGGAGGAATTTTTGGGATCCCCTCCCCCCCCCCCAAATTATTTCCTCCGGGGTGTGGGGGGAGGGGCGCCCCCCCGAGGTGGGGGAGGGGCCATGCACGAACAGGGGGGGGGAGGGGCACCCAGGGTGGGGGTACCCTGCCATTTTGGGGTGCCCCAAATTTGGGGGGGGGGGGAGGGGCCATGCAGGGGGGTCCCCGGGGGGGTGGGGGAGGGGCCGGTTATTGATTTTTTTTTGGGGTGGGGGAGGGGAATTTTGGGAGGGGGGCTGTGCCGTGGGGGGAGGGGAAATTATTGCGGGGGGCCCCGAAATGGGGGGAGGGGCGCCCCAAATTTTGGGGTACGGCACAGTGGGTGGGGGAGGGGAGGGGAGGGGGGGGCACCCATGCATGGAAAGGGTGGGGGGAGGGGAACCCCAAATTTTGGGGGGGTGCCCTGAGGGGGTGGGGGAGGGGCGGGGGGGTTCACCTGATTTGGGGTACGGGGTACCCATGCAAAGGGGGGGGGGAGGGGCGCACCCCCAATTTTTGGGGGGTGGGGGAGGGGCCGTGGCGTGAGGCGGGAAATGAGGGGGGGGGGGTGGGGGAGGGGCTCCCCAAGATTTTTTTTGGGATTTTTTTGGGGGGCCCATGCAGAGCTGGGGGGGGGGGAGGGGGGGGGTCACCCCCAAATTATTATTTTTTTTTTTTTGGGGGGGCCCCACATGCGCGGAGTGGGGGAGGGGCGACCCCCGGGCTATGGCACAAGGCTGAGGCACCCATGCAAAGGGGGGGGAGGGGCGGCACCCCAAAATATTTTTTGGGGGGGTCACCCCAAATTTTGGGGGGGTCACGACCCCGTGGAGGGAGGGGGGGAGGGGAGAACACCCCAATTTTGGGGTCACCCCAATTTTTTGGGGGGGGTCATGACCTCATGGAGGGTGGGGGAGGGGTGGGGTCACCCCAAAATTTTGGGGGGCACCCCGATTCGGGGGTGGCACCGCCCATGGAAGAGAGGGGGTGACCCCGGGGTTGGGGACATCCCTGCAGGAAGAACGGGGGGGTCCCCCCAAATTTTTTATTTTTTTTTTTTGTTTTTTTTTGGGGTGTTCAGGACCCCCCCCTTGAAGGCAGCGGGGGGTGGGGGAGGGGCCATGCAAGGGAATTTTGGGGGGATCCCAGAGGAGATTTTTGGGGGGGATGGAGTTTGATGTGAATTTTGGAAAGTGGATTTTTGGGGGGATGGATTTTGGGGGGTGAAGTTTTGGGGATGAATTTTTTGGGGATCAATTTTGGGGGATGAATTTTTAGGGATGAATTTTTGGGGATCAATTTTTGGGGATCAATTTTTGGGGATCAATTTTTGGAGGGGCGAGGTCCAATTTTGAGGGGTGAATTTCGGGTGAGCAGAATTTTTTCTTTTTTTTTTTGAGGGGTGAATTTTTGGGGTGTCGAATTTTTGGGGTGAATTTCCTGTCCTAATTTTTGGGTGCGAATTTTGGGGCTGAATTTTGAAAGGTGAATTTTTGGGGGATCGAATTTTGAGGCTGAATTTTGGGGTCTGAATTTCCTTGCCGGAATTTTTGGGATGAATTTCCAGGGTGAACTTTGAGGGGTGAATTTTTGGGAGATCGAATTTTGGGACTGAATTTCTGGGGCTGAATTTCCTGGCCCGAATTTTTGGGTGTGAATTTTGGGGCTGAATTTTGAAAGGTGAATTTTTGGGTGATCGAATTTTTGGGGCTGAATTTTGGGGTCCTGAATTTCCCGGCCGGGATTTTTGGGTGTGAATTTTGGGGGTTGAATTTTGGGGCCTGAATTTCCTGGCCCGAATTTTGGGGCTGAATTTTGGGGCTGAATTTCCTGTCCGGATTTTTTGGGTGTGAATTTTGGGGTTGAATTTTAAAGGAAGAATTTTGGGAGATGAATTTTGGAGCTGAATTTCCTGGCAGGAATTTTTAGGGGTGAATTCCCTAGGGCTGAATTTTGGGGCTGAATTTTGGGGGTTGAATTTCCTGTCCAGAATTTTTGGGACTGAATTTTGGGAGATGAATTTCCTGTCCGGAATTTTGGGGCTGAACTTTGAAGGGTGAATTTTTGGGTGATCGAATTTTGGAGCTGAATTTTGGGGTCCTGAGTTTCCTGTCCTGATTTTTTGGGGCTGAATTTTGAAGGGAGAATTTTGGGGGTTGAATTTTGGGGCCCGAATTTCCTGGCCCGAATTTTTTGGGGTGAATCCCTAGGGCTGAACTTTGAAAGGTGAATTTTGAAGGGTGAATTTTGGGGGTTGAATTTTGGGGCTGAATTTTGGGGTCCTGAATTTCCTGTCCTGATTTTTTGGGGCTGAATTTTGGGAGCTGAATTTCCTGTCTGGAATTTTTTGGGGTGAATCCCTAGGGCTGAATTTTGGAAGGTGAATTTTGAAAGGTGAATTTTGGAAGGTGAATTTCGAAAGGTGAATTTTGAAAGGTGAATTTTGAAAGGTGAATTTCGAAAGGTGAATTTTGGAAGGTGAATTTCGAAAGGTGAATCCAAAAAGGCGAAATTCCAAGGGTAAATTCCCAAAGGTGAATCCTGAAGGGTGAAAATCTGAGCGGTGAATCCCGGCAGGTGAAATTTGGAAGGTGAATCCTGAGAGGTGAAATTTGAGGGGTGAATTCCGACGGGTCGATCCTGAGAGGTGAAATTTGAAAGGTGAATCCCGACAGGTGAATCCTGACAGATGAAATTCGAGGGATGAATCCTGACAGGTGAATTTTGAAGGGTCAGTCCTGACAGGTGAAATTTGAGAGGTGAATCCCGACAGGTCAATCCTGACAGGTGAAATTTGAAGGGTCAGTCCTGAAAGGTGAATTTTGAAAAGTGAATCCTGACAGGTGAAATTTTCAGGATGAATCCTGACAAGTAAAATTTGAAGGGTCAATCCCGACAGGTGAATTTTGAGAGGTGAATTCCGACAGGTAAAATTTGAAGGGTCAGTCCTGACAGGTGAAATTTTCAGGATGAATCCCGACAGGTGAAATTTGAAAGGTGAATCCTGGAAGGTGAATCTCGACAGGTGAAATTTGAGAGGTGAATCCTGACAGGCGAATTTTGAGAGGTCAATCCCGACAGGTAAAATTTGAAGGGCCGGTCCTGACAGGTAAATTTTTCAGGATGAATCCCGACATGTGAAATTTGAAGGATGAATCCTGACAGGTGAATTTTGAAGGATGAATCTCGACAGGTAAACTTTTCAGGATGAATCCCGACAGGTGAATTTTGAAGGGTCAATCCTGACGGGTGAAGTTTGAAGGGTCAGTCCTGACAGGTGAATTTTGAAGGATGAATCCCGATGGATAAAATTTTGGAAGGTGAATCCTGACAGGTAAAATTTTCAGGATGAATCCTGACAGGTAAAATTTGAAGGGTCAGTCCTGACAGGTGAATTTTGAAAGGTGAATCTTGACAGGTGAAATTTTCAGGATGAATCCCGACAGGTAAAATTTTCAGGATGAATCCTGACAGGTGAAATTTGACGGGTCAGTCCTGATGGGTAAATTTTTCAGGATGAATCCCGACAGGTGAATTTTGAAAGATGAATCCCGACAGGTCGATTCTGGCAGGTGAAATTTTTCAGGATGAATCCCCACAGGTGAAATTTTCAGAATGAATCCCAACAGGTGAATTTTGAGAGGTGAATCCCGACAGGTCAATCCCGACAGGTGAAATTTGAAGTGTCAGTCCTGACAGGTGAATTTTGGAGGTCAATCCCGACAGGTAAACTTTTCTCGATGAATCCCGACAGAACAATTTTTAATTTTTAAACCCTTCCGCTTCACCGCCGACCTCACCCATCCCGAATTCTTGATTGAGGGGGGGAACAACCTCTCCCTTCGGATCCCCGAATTCCCCGGGCCGTGACGCGATGATGATGAGGAGGAGGAAGAAGACGAGGAAGAGAAGGGCGATGAGGAGAAGAGGAAGACGATGAGGAGGGGTCCCTCAGGGTCTCAACGGGCTGAGCGGCGCCGCCCCCCCTTTGAAACAGGCCGACTCGTAGTGCTTGTTGAGATACGACTTGAGCGCGAACGTTTTGCTGCACCGCTTGCACTTGAAATGCTTGAAGGCCGAGTGCGTCTGCATGTGGGCGCGCAGGTTGGAGCGGTCGGCGAAGGCCTTGCCGCAGTGCGCGCAGCCGAACGGCTTCTCCCCGGTGTGGGACCTCATGTGGCCCTGCAGCAGCCAGGGCCTGCTGAAGGCCTTGCCGCACACCTGGCACTTGTGCTTCAGGTCGTGCGTCAGCAGGTGCATGGCCATGGCCGGCATGGAGACGTACACCTTGCCGCACGTGGGGCATTTCTTGGCCATCTTGCTGTCCAGGCTGCGGTGGGTCTGTTTGTGGCGGCTCAGGTTGGACGAGGTGGCGTAGCTCTTGCCGCACTCCCCGCAGGTGTGGCGGGGCAGGTTCCGGGATGTCGCCGAGCTCACCTTGCGTCGCGACCGGCCGTCCGTGATGAAGAAAGCGTCCACCGAGTAACCCTCGCTGACGGCGGCGTCGCCGTTGATGTAACCCCCGGCCATGCCCGAGTGGGGGCTGTCGGGGGGCTCCGAATCGGCCGCGCCGGGGTACAGCGAGCCCGGGGATGGCACCTTGAGAGCAGCCTCGGTGTCGCCCTCGAAGGCGGACGGAGCCATGTAGTCGGTGAGGTACCCTGGGGACAGCGGGGGGACACGGGGGGACAGCGGTCAGGGATGGGGTGGGGGTGGGGAGGAGGGTGGCCCGCGCTGGGTGGGGTTTGTGGGGGTCCTGTGTCCCCCTGGGTGTCCCCCTGCTTGTCCCCTTGTCTGTCCCCCCCGTCCCTCTACCCGACCCCTGCTTGTCCCTCTGTCCCTCCGTTCGTCCCCCCGTTTGTCCCCTTGTCTGTCCCCCTGTCCGTCCCCTTGTATGCCACATTGTCCCCCTGGTTGTCCCCCTATCTGTCCCCTATCTGTCCCTCTTCCTGTCCCCCTGTCTGTCCCCCTGTCTCCCTTCCCGACCCCTGCTTGTCCCTCTGTCCCCCTGTTCGTCCCCCCGTTTGTCCTCCTGTCTGTCCCTGTCTGTCCCCCTCTCTATCCCCCTGTCTGTCCCCCTGCTTGTCCCCTTCTCTGTCCCCTTGCCTGTCCCATTGTCTGTCCCTCTGTCCCTCCATTTGTCCCCCTGCCTGTCCCCCTCTCTGTCCCCTGCTTGTCCTCTTGTCTGTCCCCTTGCCTGTGCCATTATCTGTCCGTCTGTCCCTCTTCCTGTCCCCCTGTCTGTCCCTCTGTCCCCCTTCCCGACCCCTGCCTGTCCCTCTGTCTGTCCCCCCTCTGCCTCTTCCTGTCCCCCTGTCTGTCCCCTGTCCCCCCTGCCCGACCCCCAACTTGTCCCTCTGTCCCCCCGTCTGTCCCTCTGTCACCCTTGCCTGTCCCCCTGTCTGTCCCTTGTCCCCCTGCCCATTCCCTTGCCTGTCCCGTCTGTCCCACTCTGTCCCCCTGTCTGTCCCTTCCCCGACCCCCTCCCCATCCCCCTGCCAGACTGTGCCCAGCTCAACTCCCGTGTCCCGTGTCCCTTGTCCCATTGTCCCATTGTCCCCCGCCCCCCCGTCCCTGCCTGTCTCTCTCCTGTCCCCTCCCCCCGTCCCCGCGCACCCCCCAAACCAAAAACCCCGCACCCCAAAAACCCCGCACAGCCCAACGCTGTCCCCAACCCTGTCCCCAACCCTGTCCCCAAACCTGTCCCCAACCCTGTCCCTGTCCCCTGTCCCTGTCCCCTGTCCCCGTTCCCATCCCCCTCCTTGTCCCTGCTGCCATCCCTGACCTTTCCCTTGTCCCTGTCCTTGTCCCTGTCCCCGCATTCCTGTCCCCATCCCTGCTGCTGGCCCCCTGTCCCTGTCCCCTGTCCCCATCCCTGCCCTTAACCCCTTGTCTCTGTCCCTTGTCCCTGTCCCCGCCCCTGTCCGTGTCCCTGTCCCTGTCACCACCGCTGCCATTGGCTCCTGTCCCTTCCCTTGTCCCTGTCCCCATCGCTGTCCCCATCGCTGTCCCCATCACTGTCCCCGCAGTCCCGACCCCAGGCTCTGTCCCTTGTCCCCATCCCTGTCCCCGTCCTTGCTGTCGGTTCCTGTCCCTTCCCTTGTCCCTGGTCCTTGTCGCTGTCCCTGTGTCCCTGTCCCTGTGTCCCTGTCCCCATCACTGCCCGCATCTCTGCTCTGTCCCCTGTCCCTGTCCTTGTCCCCATCCCTGTCCCTGCTCTCTCCCCTGTCCCCGCAGTCCCTGTCCCTAACCCTGTCCCCATCCCTGTCCCTGTGCCCCTGTCCCCATCCCTGCCCTCATCTCTGTCCCTGTCCCTGTCCTTGTCCCCATCCCTGCCCCCATCCCCCGCATCTCTTCCTCCCCTTGTCCTTGTCCCCTAGCCCTGTCCCCGTCGCTGTCCCCGCAGTCCCTGTCCCCTGTCCCCTCTTCTTCCATCCCCATCCCCGCCCGCATCGCTGCCGCTCCCTCGCTGTCCCTTCCCTTGTCACTGTCCCCGTGTCGCTGTCCCCATCCCTGCCCTCACCGCACTGTCCCTTCCCGTGTCGCTGTCCCCTTGTCGCTGTCCCTTCCCGTGTCGTTGTCCCCTTGTCGCTGTCCCTTCCCTCGTCACTGTCCCCGTGTCACTGTCCCCATCCCTTCCGGCATCCCGGTCCCTGCCGCTCTCCCGCTGTCCCTTTTCCTGTCGCTGTCCCCTTGTCACCATTCTCTTCCCGTGTCACTGTCCCCGTCCCTTCCCGCATCCCGTTCTCCCGCTGTCCCTTTTCCTGTCGCTGTCCCCTTGTCACCATCCCCTTGTCACCACCCCCTTGTCCCCGTCCCCGTCCCTTCCCGCATCCCGATCTCTCGTCCCTTTCCCTGTCGCTGTCCCCTTGCCCCCGTCCCTCCCCTTGTTCCTGTCCCTTCCCCTGTCCCTGTCCCCTGTCGCTCTCTCGCTGTCCCCTTGTCGCTGTCCCTTGTCCCTGTCGCTTCCTCTGTCTCTGTCCCCTTGTCCCCGTCCCTCCCCTTGTCCCCATCCCTTCCCGCATCCCTCTCTCCCGCTGTCCCCTTGTCGTAGCCCCTTGTCCTTGTCGCTTCCCCTGTCGCTGTCCCTTGTCACCGTCCCCTTGTCCCCATCCCTTCCCGCATCCCTCTCTCTCCCTGTCCCTTCCCCTGTCCCTGTCGCTGTCCCCTTGTCCCCGTCCCTTCCCCTTGTCCCTTCCCCTGTCGCCATCCCCTTGTCCCTGTCCCTTCCCGCATTCCGCTCTCTCCCTGTCCCCTTGTCGCTCTCCCCCTGTCGCTGTCCCCTTGTCCCTGTCCCTGTCACTGTCCCTTGTCCCTTCCCCTGTCGCTGTCCCCTTGTCCCCGTCCCTTCCCCCGGTCCCTTCCCCTGTCACCGTCCCCTTGTTCCCATCCCTTCCCGCATCCTGCTCTCTCGCTGTCCCCTTGTCGCTGTCCCTTCCCTTGTCCCTTCCTCGTCGCTGTCCCCTTGTCACCATCCCCTTGTCCCTGTCCCTTCCCGCATCCCACTCTCTCGTTGTCCCTTCCGCTGTCTCTGTCCCCTTGTCGTAGCCCCTTGTCCCTGTCGCTTCCTCTGTCTCTGTCCCCTTATCCCCGTCCCTTCCCCTTGTCCCTTCCCTTGTCTCTGTCCCCTTGTCCCCGTCCCTTCCCACATCCTGGTCTCTCGCTGTCCCTTCCCCTGTCGCTGTCCCTTGTCCCTGTCCCTGTCACCATCCCCTTGTCCCTGTCGCTGTCCGCCTGTCCCTTCCCTTGTCCCTTCCCTTGTCGCCGTCCCCTTGTCCCTGTCCCTTCCCCTGTCCCTTCCCTTGTCGCCGTCCCCTTGTCCCTGTCCCTTCCCCTGTCGCTGTCCCCTTGTCACCATCCCCTTGTCCTCGTCCCTCCCCTTGTCCCCGTCCCTTTCCGCATCCCGCTCTCTCCATGTCCCGTGTCCCCGTCCCTTCCCCTGCCGCTGTCCCCTTGTCCCTGTCCCTGTCACTTCCCCTTGTCCCTTCCCGTGTCCCTTGTCCCCGTCCCTTC
This sequence comes from Catharus ustulatus, assembly GCF_009819885.2. NCBI lineage: Eukaryota > Metazoa > Chordata > Aves > Passeriformes > Turdidae > Catharus > Catharus ustulatus. The sequence goes on from NC_046221.1 coordinate 164,311,788, forward strand.
CCGCATCCCTCTCTCTCCCTGTCCCTTCCCCTTGTCGCTGTCCCTTGTCCCTGTCCCTGTCGCTGTCCCCTTGTCATCATCCCTCCCCTTGTCCCCATCCCTTTCCCGCATTCCGCTCTCTGTCCCCTTGTCTCTTCCCCTGTCGCTCTCCCCTTGTCCCTTCCCCTGTCGCTTGTCCCTTCCACTGTCCCCTTGTCCCTGTCCCTTCCCCTTGTCCCTTCCCCTGTCGCTGTCCCCTTGTCCCCATCCCTTCCCCTTGTCCCTTCCCTTGTCGCTTGTCCCTTCCCCTGTCGCTGTCCCCTTGTCCCCGTCCCTTCCCCTTGTCCCTTCCCCTGTCTCTGTCCCCTTGTCCCTGTCCCTTCCCGCATCCCGGTCTCTCCCTGTCCCTTTCCTTGTCTCTGTCCCCTTGTCCCTTCTCCTGTCGCTGTCCCTTGTCCCTGTCCCTTCCCCTGTCCCTTCCCTTGTCGCTGTCCCCTTGTCCCCATCCCTTCCCGCATCCCGGTCTCTCGTTGTCCCTTCCGCTGTCCCTGTCGCTTGTCACTGTCGCTGTCCCCTTGTCCCTGTCCCTGTCTCTTCCCCTGTCTCTGTCCCCTTGTCCCTGTCCCTCCCCTTGTCCCCATCCCTTCCCGCATCCCTCTCCCTCTCTCTCCCTGTCCCTGTCCCTTCCCCTTGTCCCTTCCCCTGTCCCTTGTCCCCATCCCCGTGGCCATCCCCGTCCCGCATTCCCGCATTCCCCGCCCGCCGCTGCCCCGGCTCCGCTCAAGGTCACGGCGGGGCCGGGCCGGGCCCGGTGCGGCCGCTGCGGTTCCGCCGGTCCCGGTTACGCAACGCGCCGCAGCCGCCGCACCGGGCCCGGCCGGGGCCGCGCTCCGCACAAAGGCCGGCGTGGGGACAGCGGGGACAACGGCGGGGACAGCGGGGACAACAGCGGGGACAACAGCGGGGAGAACAACGGGGACAACAACGGGGACAACGGCGGCGGGGCCGCTGCCCTTGAACTTGGCTCCCGCAGACAAAGGGCAGCACGGAGAACCGAGCGCTCGTTGTACCCCGGTTCTATCCCGGTTCTGCTCCGGTTTTGTCCCGGTTCTGTCCCGGTTCTGCACCGTCCCCCCCGCCCGCTCCCCCCCCCCAGTGCCCGGCGGCGGCGGCAGCGCGGCGGAATGCGGCGGATCCCGGGCGGGGAGGGGGGGAACGGGGGGAGCCCCGCGCTCGGTATTTACCCTTCTCGTGCAACCGGGAGCCGAAATCGGCGCGGGCGCGGCCGTACGGGGCGTCCAGCCCGGCGGGGAAGTCATCGAGCTTCACCTTCTTCACCAGGAACGACCTGGGCATGGTTCCGCCGGGCCCCGCCGCCACAAAGAGCCCCCCCCGAGGATGAGGATGAGGAGGGGGGGGGGACGGGCGGAACCGAGCTACGGCTTTGTGCGGCGGGCGCGGCCACCCAGCTCCGGGCCGGGGCCGCCCGCAGCCGCCGCCGCCGCCGCCGCCGCCGCCGTGTCGGTGTCGGTGAGGCCGCGCCCGGCGGCTCCCGGACCCCCCCCGCGGTCGGGCATGGACCGGCGGGGTCGGTACCGGCGCTGAGGGGGGGGTTCCGAACCCCGCGGAACCGGAGCGGGGATGGGGAGCGGGGTCAGCACCGCGGGCAGCGCCGGTTCAGCACCGCGGACAGCGGCGGGGGAGGGGCGGGGAGCGGGGTTTGGGGGGTTTTTGGGGGGTTTTTGGGGGGTTTTGGGGGGTTTTTGGGGAGGGGGGGATGGATGGATGGATGGGGGGGGGATGCGGGATTGGGGGTGCGGGATTTGGGGGTGCGGGGCCGCGGAGCTCGGCCCGGAGCGTGTGAGGAGCGCTCGGAACCGGCGGCGGGGTTATAACGGGAGCGGGGGGGGAGGGGAGGGGGCGGGGACACGCGGGGACACGCCCACCGAGGGGCGGAGCGTGCCATAGAGACACGCCCATATATGGGAGGGGACAGAGAAAGCCACGCCCACCGTGGGGATGGGGAGAGTCCCGGGATTTGGGATTTTGGGAAAGGGAAAATCCTGGAATTTTGGGATTTGGGATTTTGGGATTTGGGGAACGGAGAATTCCGGGATTTGGGATTTTGGGATTTCAGGATTTGGGATTTTGGGAAAGGGAGAGTCCCGGAATTTGGGATTTTGGGATTTTTGGGAATTGGGGAGTGATTTGGGTTGGGAAAATCCCAAAATTTGGGATTTGGGAAAGGGGAGAATCCCGGAATTTGGGGATTTGGGGTTTGGGATTTTGGGGAGCGATTGGTGTCGGAAAAATCCCGAAATTTAGGATTTGGAATTTTGGGATTTGGGGAAGGGGGAGTCCCAGGATTTGGGATTTTGGGATTTGGGATTTGGGAAAGGGGAGAATCCCAGAATTTGGGGATTTGGGGATTTGGGGAAGGGAAAATCCCGGAATTTGGGATTTGGGGATTTGGGATTTTGGGATTTGGGGTTTGGGGAAAGGGAGAATCCCGGGATTTGGGATTTGGGATCCGGGAAAGGGGAGAATCTTGGGATTTGGGTTTTGGGGTTTTGGGATTTGGGATTTTGGGATTTGGGATTTGGGAAAGGGAAGAATCCCGGAATTTGGGATTTGGGATTTGGGGAAGGGAGAATCCCGGGATTTGTTATTTAGGGAGGGGGAGAGTCCCGGAATTTGGGATTTAGGGATTTGGGATTCTGGGGAGGGGAGGAGAGAGTCCCGGGATTTGGGATTTGGGATTTTGGGATTTGGGAGGGATGGGAGCTGGGAGAATCCCGGGATTTGGGATTTGGAATTTGGGATTTAGGATTTTGGGATTTGGGAAAGGGGAGAATCCCGGAATTTGGGGTTTTGGGATTTGGGGATTTTGGAATTTGGGATTTGGGAAAAGTGAGAGTCCCAGAATTTGGGATTTTGGATTTGGAAGGAATCAGAGCTTGGAGAATCCTGGAATTTGGGATTTGGGGATTTGGGATTTGGAGAAGGGGAGTGTCCCGGGATTTGGGATTTGGGATTTGGGATTTGGGGAAAGGAGAGAATCCCAGGATTTGGAATTTTGGGATTTGGGATTTTGGGAAAGGGAGAATCACGGGATTTGGGATTTGAGATTTGGGATTTGGGAAAGGGGAAAAGCCCAGAATTTGGGATTTGGGATTTGGGATTTGGGAAAGGGGAGAGTGCCAGGATTTGGGATTTGGGGAGAGGGAGAATCCTGGAGTTTGGGATTTGGGAATTTGGGAGCTCTAGGACTGGGGTGAAACCCTGAGCAAGGGATGGGGAAAAATCGGGAATGGGAAAAACGGGAAAGAATGGGGAAAAAAATGAGGAAAAAATGGGAAAAATGGGAATGTGAGAAATGGGAATAATGGGAATGGGAAAAATGAAAAAAAAAAGGGAAAATGGGAAAAATGGGAAAATTCCCAAATTTGGGATTCAGGGGAGAGGAAGGAACAGAAATAATTCCAGAGAGGATCCCAAAATTGGGGGATTTGGGGACACAAATTCCCCGGGAAATCCCGAATTTTTTTGGTGGGGGGTCCTTGAAAAATCACAAATTTTTGGAGGGGAATCCGTGAAAATTCCAAAATTTTTTTGGATGGGATCCGGGAAAATCCCAAAAATTGTTTGGAAATCCCAGATTTTGGGGAGAAATCCCAAATTATTTTTGGGGGAGGATCCGGGAAAATTCCAAATTTTTTTGGGGGGACGGATTGAGGGAAAATCCCCAAAATTTTGGGGAGTTATCTGGGAAAATTCCCGAATTTCGGGGAGCACAAAAACCGGGAAATACCAAATTTTTTTATGGGGGGGATCCACGAAAATCCCAAATTTTTTAGGGGGGGGGATCCTGGAAAAATCCAAAATTATTTTTGGAGGGGTGATCTGGGAAAATTCCAGAACTTTTTGTGGGGAGATCCGGGAAAATTCCAAATTTTTTTGGGGGGGGAGATCTGGTAAAATCCCAATTTTTTTAGGGGTGATCTGGGAAAAAATTCCAAATTTTTCTGGGGGGGGGATCTGGGAAAAATCCCAAATTTTTTGGGAGAGGGAATGCAGGAAAATCCCAAATTTTTTAGGGATGATCCAAGAAAAATCCAAAATTTTTTGGAGGGGAGATCTGGAAAAATTCCTAATTATTTTTGGGGAGGATCCAGGAAAAAACCCAAATTTTTAGGGGTGATCCGGGAAAATTCCAAAATTTTTTGGAGGGGTATTTGGGAAAAATCCAAAATTTTTTAGGGGTGAAGATCCAGGAAAAATCTCAAATTTTTTAGAGGTGATCCAGGAAAATTCCAAAATTTTTTTTGGGGGAATCCCCGAATTTTGGGGAGCACCAAAACCAGGAAATCCCAAATTTTTTTTTTTTTTGGGGGAGGGGGGAGGGGCAGGGGGACCCCAGGTGAGCCCCTCCCCCACCCCGGCGGCCGCGGGAGACCCGGGAGCCTCGTTTGCATCTCATCAGCATACCATTTACATATCATTAGCATCTCATTTGCATATAATTTGCATGTAATTAGCGTTTATTTCACTGCTCGGTGGGGGAGGGTCGGTTCTGAGGTTGCCCAGGTGAGATTTGAGGTTGCCCAGGTTGGTTTTGAGCTTGCCCAGGTGAGCTCTGAGGTTGCCCAGGTAATTTTTGGGCTTGCCCAGGTGAGATTTTAGGTTGCCTGTGTGGGAGCTGAGGTTGCCCAGGTATGAGTTGAGGTTGCCCAGGGGGCTCTGAGGTTGCCCAGATCGGTTCTCAGCTTGCCCAATGAGCTCTGAGGTTGCCCAGGTGGGAGCTGAGGTTGCCCAGGATGGTTCTCAGCTTGCCCAGGTGGATCCTGAGGTTGCCCAGGTCAGTTCTCAGGTTGCCCAAGTAGGAGTTGAGGTTGCCCACGTGGATCCTGAGCTTGCCCAGGTAATTTTTTAACTCGCCCAGGTGAATCCCGAGCTTGCCCAGCTGAGTTCTGAGCTTGCCCAGGTTGGTTCTGAGGTTGTCCAGGTGGGGGCTGAGCTTGCCCAGGGGAACTCTGAGCTTGCCCAGGTGGATCCTGGGGTTGCCCAGCTCAGCTCTGAGGTTGCCCAGGTTGGTTTTGAGGTTGCCCAGGTGAGCTCTGAGCTTGCCCAGGTGAGATCTGAGGTTGCCCAGGTGTGTTCTCAGCTTGCCCAGGTTGGTTTTGAGGTTGCCCAGGTGGATCCTGAGGTTGCCCAGACTGATTCTCAGGTTGCCCAAGCGAGCTCTGAGCTTGCCCAGGTGAATCCTGAGCTTGCCCAGGTGGATCCTGGGGTTGCCCAGATTGATTCTCAGCTTGCCCAGGTCAGTTCTGAGGATGCCCAGGTGAGATTTGAGGTTGCCCAGGTATGAGCTGAGGTTGCCCAGGGGGGCTCTGAGGTTGCCCAGCGCGTTCTGAGGTTGCCCAGGTTGGTTCTCAGCTTGCCCAGGTGAGAGCTGAGGTTGCCTGGGTGGGGGCTGAGCTTGCCCAAGTGAGCTCTGAGGTTGCCCAGGTGGGTTCTGAGGTTGCCCAGGTGAGAGCTGAGCTTGCCCAGGTGAATCCCGAGTTGCCCAGGTTGGTTCTCAGCTTGCCCAGGTGAGCTCTGAGGTTGCCCAGGTGGATCCTGGGGTTGCCCAGATTGATTCTCAGCTTGCCCTGGTCAGTTCTGAGGTTGCCCAGGTGAGATTTTAGGTTGCCCAGGTGGGGGTTGAGCTTGCCCAGGTGATCTCTGAGGTTGCCCAAGGAGCTCTGAGGTTGCCCAGGTCATTTTTGGGCTTGCCCAGGTGAATCCTGAGCTTGCCCAGGTGAGATTTTAGGTTGCCCATGTGGGAGCTGAGGTTGCCCAGGTCAGTTCTCAGGTTACCCAGGGGGCTCTGAGGTTGTCCAGGTGGATCCTGAGGTTGTCCAGGTCAGTTCTGAGGTTGCCCAGGTGAGCTCTGAGGTTGCCCAGGTGGGTTCTGAGGTTGCCCAGGTCATTTTTGAGCTTGCCCAGGTAAGATCTGAGCTTGCCCAGGTGGGATCTGAGGTTGCCCAGGTAATTTTTGAACTCGCCCAGGTGAGCTCTGAGGTTGCCCAGGTGGATCCCGAGCTCGCCCAGGCCATTTCTGAACTCGCCCAGGTGAGCTTTGAGGTTGCCCAGGTGAGCTCTGAGCTTGCCCAGGTCAGTTCTGAGCTTGCCCAAGGGGCTCTGAGGTTGCCAAGGTAGGAGCTGAGGTTACCCAGGTGAGATTCGAGGTTGCCCAGGTTGGAATTGAGGTTGCCCAGGTCATTTTTTAACTCGCCCAGGTGGATCCTGAGCTTGCCCAGGTTGGTTCTCAGCTTGCCCAGCTGAGCTCTGAGCTTGCCCAGGTCAGCTCTGAGGTTGCCCAGCTCAGCTCTGAGCTTGCCCAGGTTGGTTCTCAGCTTGCCCAGGCTGGTTTTGAGGTTGCCCAGGTGGGAGCTGAGCTTGCCCAGGTCGCTCTGAGGTTTCCCAGGCAGCTCTGAGGTTGCCCAGGTGGATCCTGAGCTTGCCCAGGTTGGTTCTCAGCTTGCCCAGGGAGCTCTGAGGTTGCCCAGGTGAGCTCTGAGGTTGCCCAGGTGAGATCTGAGGTTGCCCAGGTTGATTTTGAGGTTGCCCAGGTTGATTTTGAGGTTGCCCAGGGGGCTCTGAAGTTGCCCAGGTGAGCTCTGAGCTTGCCCAGGTAGGAGTTGAGGTTGCCCACGTGAGAGCTGAGGTTGCCCAGGTCAGTTCTGAGGTTGCCCAGGTCAGTTCTCAGGTTACCCAGGGGGCTCTGAGGATGCCCAGGTGAGATCTGAGGTTGCCCAGGTGGGGGCTGAGCTTGCCCAGGTCATTTTTTAACTCACCCAGGTGAATCCCGAGTTGCCCAGTTTGGTTCTCAGCTTGCCCAGGTGATTCCTGAGATTGCCCAGGTCAGTTCTGAGCTTGCCCAGGTCATTTTTGAGCTTGTCCAAGGAGCTCTGAGGTTGCCCAGGTAGGAGCTGAGGTTGCCCAGGTGGATCCTGGGGTTGCCCAGTGAGCTCTGAGCTTGCCCAGGAGGGGACAGAGGTTGCCCAGGTTGGTTCTCAACTTGCCCAGGGGGCTCTGAGGTTGCCCAGGTGGATCTGAGGATGCCCAGGCCATTTTTGAGCTTGCCCAGCTGAGCTCTGAGGTTGCCCAGGTAGGAGTTGAGGTTGCCCAGGCCATTTCTGAACTCGCCCAGGTGGATCCTGAGGTTGCCCAGGTGAGATCTGAGATTGCCCAGGTCATCTTTGGGCTTGCCCAGGTGGATCTCGAGCTTGCCCAGGTGGATCCCGAGCTTGCCCAGGTGATCTCTGAGGTTGCCCAGATTGATTCTCAGGTAGCCCAGGGGGTTCTGAGCTTGCCCAAGTGAATCCCGAGCTGCCCAGGTGATCTCTGAGGTTGCCCAGGTAGGAGTTGAGGTAGCCCAGGCCGTTTTTGAGCTCGCCCAGGTGGGAGCTGAGGTTGCCCAGGTCATTTTTGAGCTCGCCCAGGTGGATCCCGAGCTCGCCCAAGCAGGAGTTGAGGTTGCCCAGGCCATTTTCGGGCTCGCCCCGGGCTCTCCCCTCCCCCCAGGGCCGCAGCTGTTGGGGGAGGGGCGGGGCCGGTCCCGCCTCATTAACCCTCATTAATATGCAAATGAGGCCCGGCCGTGATAAACGAGCCCGGGGGGGATGGGGGTGGCCAGAACCGCCCCTCCCCCCACCTTGGGGGTCCCCGAGCCTCAGCTGGGGGGGGGGAGGGGCCCTGAGAGCCCCCCCGGCCCCGCCCCCATCCCCCATCCCCCACCCCAATTCAGCACGAGGAGTTTGGGGGGGGCGGAGCCTTTTTATTGTAGCACCGGGGGGGGGGGGGAACAAAAACGGGGGGACCGAAATGGGGGGGACAAAAAATGGGGGGGACCCAAAAACGGGGGGGACCCAAAAATCGGGGGGGACCCAAAAATCGGGGGGGACCCAAAAATCGGGGGGATACAAAAATGGGGAGGATCCAAAAATGGGGGGAACTTGAAAATCGGGGACCCAAAAATGCGGGGGACCAAAAAATGAGGGGAACCCAAAAATCAGGGAGAACCAAAAAATGAGGGGGAACCAAAACTGTGGGGGACAAAAAATGGGGGGAACCAAAAAATGGGGGGACAAAAACGGGGGGAACCAAAAATGGAGGGGAACCAAAAAATGAGGGGGAACCAAAACTGTGGGGGACAAAAAATGGGGGGACCCAAAAATGGGGGGAGTCAAAAATGAGGGAAACAAAAATTGGGAGGACAAAAATTGGGGGGACAAAAATTGGGGGGACCCGAAAATGGGGGGAGTCAAAAACGGGGGGGACCCAAAAATGGAGGGGACAAAACTGGAGGGGACCCCAAAAATGGGGGGAACCAAAAAATGAGGGGGAACCAAAACTGTGGGGGACAAAAAATTGGGAACCCAAAAATCGGGGGGAGTCAAAAATTGGGGGACCCAAAAACGGGGGGAACCAAAAAAAATGAGGGGACCAAAAATGGGGGGATACAAAAATAGGGGGGAACCAAAAACTGGTGGGACAAAAAATGGGGGGAACCAAAAAATGGGGGGAACCCAAAAATCGGGGACCCAAAAATGGGGGAGACAGAAATGTGGGGGGAATCAAAACTGCGGGGGACAAAAAATTGGGAACCCAAAAATCGGGGGGAGTCAAAAATGGGGGGAACCAAAAATGGGGGGAGTCAAAAATGGGGGGGGGACAAAAAATGGGGGGACCAAAATGGAGGGGAAAAAAAAATGAGGGGGAACCAAAAATGGGGGGACCGAAAATGGGGGGGACAAAAAATGAGGGGGACCCCAAAAACGGGGGGACCAAAATGGGGGGACCCAAAAATGAAGGGAACCAAAAAATGGGGGGACAAAAACTGGCGGGGAGTCAAAAATGGGGGGAACCAAAAATAGGGGGGAACCCAAAATCCGGGGGGACCAAAATGGGATGGGACAAAATATGGGGGGACCCAAAAATTGGTGGGACAAAAAATGGGGGGACCCGAAAATGGGGGGAGTCAAAAATGGGGGGGACAAAAATTGGGGGGACAAAAAATGGGGGGGGACAAAAAATGGGGGGACAAAAATTGGGGGGACAAAAATTGGGCGGACAAAAAATGGGGGGAACCAAAAAAATGAGGGGACCAAAAATAGGGGGATACAAAAACAGGGGGGAACCAAAAACTGGTGGGACAAAAAATGGGGGGAACCTAAAAATGGGGGGGAACCAAAACTGGGTAGGAACTCGAAAATCGGGGGGACAAAAATGTGCGGGACAAAAATGGAGGGGAACCAAATATGGGGGGAACCTAAAATTGGGGGGACTCAAATCCGGGGGGAACCAAAAAAATGAGGGGACCAAAAATGGGGGGGTACAAAAATAGGGGGGAACCAAAAACTGGGGGTACAAAAATTGGGGGGCCTATAAAAATAGGGGGATTTATAAAAAATTGGGGGTTTATAAAAAATTGGGGTTATAAAAATTTGGGGAGGGGCTACAAAAAATGGGGAGGGGTCCAGGGGAGGGGCCTTGATGGGGGAGGGGCGATTGGGGGGCGGGGCTCGGTTTGGGGGGGTCTCGTAAATGGGGGAGGGGCTCAGAATTGGGGGTCTTAATTAGGGGGGGTTCTTAATTAGGGGGGCTCTTAATTAGGAGGGTTCATTATGGGGGGGCTCTTAATTGTGGGGGTCTCATAATTGGGGGGTCTTAATTGGGATTCTCATAATTGAGGGGTTCATAATGAGGGGGGACTCTTAATTGGGGGGGTTCTTAATTAAGGGGAGTCTCTTAATTGGGGGGTTCCTAATTTGGGGGGGCTCTTAATTGTGGTTCTCATAATTGGGGTGTTCTTAATTAGGGGGGGCTCTTAATTAGGGGGGGCTCTTAATTGGGGGGGTTCAATATGGGGGGCCTCTTAATTACGGGGGGCTCTTAATTAGGGGGGGTTCATAATTGGGTGTTCTTAATTGGGGGGGGTCTCATAATTTGGGGGGTTCATAATGGGGGGGCTCATAATTAGTGGGGGCTCTTAATTAGGGGAGGTCTTAATTAGGGTTCTCATAATTGGGGGGTTTAATATGGGGGGGCTCATAATTAGGGGGGTCCTAATTGGGGGGTTCTTAATTAAGGGGAGTCTTTTAATTGGGGGGTTTATAACTTGGGGGTTCTTAATTAGGGAGGGGCTCTTAATTAGGGAATCTCATAATTGGGGGGTTCATTATGGGAGGACTCATAATTGGGGGGGCTGTTAATTATGGGGGCTCTTAATTGGAGGGTTCAATATGGGGGGGCCTCTTAATTAGGGGGGGTTCATAATTGGGGGGGGGTCCCATAATTAGGTGGGTTTATAATTTGGGGGTTCTTAATTAGGGGGGGGTCTTAATTGGGATTCTCATAATTAGGGGGTTCAATATGGGGGGCTTTTAATTAGGGGGGCTCTTAATTACCGGGAGTCTCTTAATTGGGGGGTTCCTAATTTGGGGGGGCTCTTAATTGTGGTTCTCATAATTGGGGGGTTCATTATGGGGATGTTCGTAACTGGGGGGGGGGGTCCTAATTGAGGGGTTCCTAATTTGGGGGGCTCTTAATTAGGGGGGGCTCTTAATTAGGGGGGTTCTTGGTTTGGGGGTGCTCTTAATTGGGGAGGGGTCTCTTCATGGGAGGGTCTTTTTTTTGGGGGGGGGTGCTCTTAATTTGGGGATTCCTAATTGGGGGGGGTCTTAATTGGGGGGGTCTCATAATTAGGGGGGGCTCTTAATTAGGGGGCTCTTAATTGGGGAGGGGTCTCTTCATGAGGGCGGTATTAATTGGGGAGGGGGTCTCATAATTTGGGGGGGGGTCTCCTCTTTGTGGGGGGCTCCTCCTGGGGGGACTCTGGGTCTGGGGGTGTCCCCATTTCCGGTGTCCCCATTTCCGGGGGTGTCCCCAATTCGGGTGTCCCCATTTCGGGGGTCCCTATTTCCGGTGTCCCCATTTCCGGGGGTGTCCCCATTTCCGGGGGTGTCCCCATTTTGGGTGTCCCCATTTCTGGTGTCCCCATTTCCGGTGTCCCCACCTCGGGGGTCCCGGCCCCCCCCAGCCCCCCCAGGACCCGCAGCACCCCCAGCACCTCCCCCCGCCCCCGGTGCGGCCGCTTGGTGCCGCGGGGCAGGCGGCGACACGAGGACAGGTCCAGGTGACACAGCTGGGGACAGGCCAGCAGCGGGCTGGGGACAGAGAGGGACACACAGAGTGACCTCTGACCTCTCTGAGTGACCCCTGATCCCCTGAGTGACTCCTGACCCCTCTGAGTGACGCCAGAGTGACCCCCAGGAATGAGGGGACAGTTGGGGACAGGCCAGCAGCGGGCTGGGGACAGAGAGGGACACAGGGTGTGACCTCTGACCCCTCTGAGTGACCCCTGAGTGACCCCTGAGTGACCCCAGGTGTCCCCTGTGCCCCCCCCCCCAGGAATGTCCCCATTTTCCCACGCCCACCTGAGCTCCTGGGGGTGACAGGGGGTCCCCGTGTCCCCTCCCATGTCCCCAATGTCCCTCCCTGTCCCCAATGTCCCCTGATGTCCCCAATGTCCCCATGTCACCCCTCATCCCTCGTGTCCCCAATGTCCCAGTGTCCCCCATGTCCCTCTCATGTCCCCAATGTCCCATCTGACCTCTGGGGGGGTCACAGGCATCCCCACATCCCCAAAGTCCCCAATGTCCCCGATGTCCCCCCCGTGTCCCCAATATCCCCCCCATCCCCAGTGTCCCCCCCCCATATCCCAATGTCCCCTCTTTGTCCCCAATGTCCCCGATGTCCCCAATGTCACACCTGAGCTCTGGGGGGGTCACGGGTGTCCCCAATGTCCCCACATCCCCACTGTCCCCATGTCCCCAATGTCCCCCCGTCCCCCAATGTCCCAATGTCCCCCCTGTCCCCTCTTTGTCCCCAATGTCCTCATATCCCCAATGTCCCCTGTTCCCCCCACTGTCCCCGTGTCCCCAATGTCCCCAGTGTCCCACCTGAGCTCCAGGGGGGTCACGGGGGTCCCCACAAACCCCTGTCCCCAATGTCCCCTCATACCCAGTGTCCCCAATGTCCCCTCTTTGTCCCCAATGTCCCCCCATGCCCCCAGTGTTCCCCCCAAATGTCCCAGTTGTCCCCAATGTCTCTAGTGTCCCCATGTCCCCCATCCCCAGTGTCCCCCCCATATCCCAGTGTCCCCAATGTCCCCAATGTCCCCAGTGTCCCCAATGTCGCACCTGAGCTCTGGGGATGTCATGGGGGTCCCCCCATCCCCCTGTCCCCAATGCCCTCCTGTCCCCATGCCCCCGATGTCCCCCCATGTCCCCAATGTCCTCAATGTCCCCCCCGTGTCCCCAATGACCCCCCATCCCTCTGTCCCCCCAGTGTCCCCAGTGTCGCACCTGAGCTCCGGGGGGGTCACGGGGGTCCCCAATGTCCCCTGTCCCCCCCAATGTCCCCAATGTCCTCAATGTCCCCTTGTCCCCAATGTCCCCAATGTCCCCTGTCCCCCCCAATGTCCTCAATGTCCCCATGTCCCCAATGTCCCCAGTGTCCCCAATGTCCCCCCCATCCCCAATGTCCCTCCCATATCCCACTGTCCCCAATATCCCCATGTCCCCATGTCCCCATGTCCCACCTGAGCTCCAGGGGTGTCACGGGTGTCCCCACATCCCCATGTCCCCAATGTCCCCAATGTCCCCTGTTCCCTCTTTGTCCCCAGTGTCCCCAATATCCCAGGTGTCCCCAACGTCCCCACTGTCCCCAATGTCCCCAGTGTCTCCGATGTCCCCAATGTCTCCACTGTCCCCACTGTCCCCAATGTCCCCATATCCCAATGTCTCCCCAGTGTCCCCAATGTCCCCCCAGTGTCCCCATGTCGCACCTGAGCTCCAGGGGTGTCACGGGTGTCCCCACATCCCCCTGTTCCCCTCAATGTCCCCAATGTCCCCCCATCCCTCTGTCTCCCCACTGTCCCCAATGTCCCCGATGTCCCCAATGTCCACCTGAGCTCCGGGGGTGTCACAGGTGTCCCCGCCAGCCTCAGGACCCTCAGGGAGTCACGGGGGTCCCCATGTCCCCAATGTCCCCCTGTCCCCCCCAATGTCCCCAATGTCCCCAGGTGTCCCCACTGTCCCCCCATATCCCAGTGTCCCCAATGTCCCCCTGTCCCCAATGTCCTCCACGTCCCCCCCGTGTCCCCACTGTCCCAGATGTCCCCATGTCCCACCTGAGCTCCGGGGGTGTCACGGGTGTCTCCGCCAGCCTCAGGACCCTCAGGGGGTCACGGGGGTCCCCATGTCCCCAATGTCCCCAAAGTCCCCACATCCCCAATGTCCCCAATGTCCCCAATGTCCCCAATGTCCCCATGTCCCCAGTGTCCTCATGTCTCAAATGTCCCCAATGTCCCCAATGTCCCCATGTCCCCATGTCCCCAGTGTCCCCATGTCCCACCTGAGCTCCGGGGGTGTCACGGGTGTCCCCGCCAGCCTCAGGACCCTCAGGGGGTCTCGGGGCCCGAAGGCGGCCAAGGCCCCCCCCAGGTCGGGGTCGCGGCGCCCGCTCAGGTCCAGCTCCAGCAGCGTCCGGTGCCAGCGGCGGGTGACAGCCAGCCAGGGGACACCGCGGGGACGGGGGGGTGGTGGGGGACAGCCCGGGGACACGGGCAGGGACAGGCGCTCCAGGGCTGGGGACAGTGACACAGTGACAGTGACAGTGACACAGTGACAGTGACACAGTGACAGTGACACAGTGACACAGTGACACAGTGACAGTGACACAGTGACACAGTGACAGTGACACAGTGACACAGTGACAGTGACACAGTGACAGTGACACAGTGACACAGTGACACAGTGACAGTGACACAGTGACACAGTGACAGTGACACAGTGACAGTGACACAGTGACACAGTGACAGTGACACAGTGACAGTGACAGTGACACAGTGACAGTGACACAGTGACAGTGACACAGTGACACAGTGACACAGTGACACAGTGACAGTGACAGTGACACAGTGACAGTGACAGTGACACAGTGACAGTGACACAGTGACACAGTGACAGTGACACAGTGACAGTGACACAGTGACACAGTGACAGTGACAGTGACAGTGACACAGTGACAGTGACACAGTGACACAGTGACACAGTGACACAGGGACAGTGACACAGGGACAGTGACAGTGACACATTGACACAGGGACAGTGACAGTGACACAGTGACACAGTGACACAGTGACAGTGACACAGTGACAGTGACAGTGACACAGTGACAGTGACAGTGACACAGTGACACAGGGACAGTGACACAGTGACAGTGACAGTGACACAGTGACAGTGACACAGTGACAGTGACACAGTGACACAGTGACACAGTGACAGTGACACAGTGACAGTGACAGTGACACAGTGACAGTGACACAGTGACACAGTGACAGTGACACAGTGACACAGTGACAGTGACAGTGACACAGTGACACAGTGACAGTGACACAGTGACACAGTGACACAGTGACAGTGACACAGTGACAGTGACACAGTGACAGTGACACAGTCACAGTGACACAGTGACACAGTGACACAGTGACAGTGACACAGGGACACAGTGACACAGTGACAGTGACACAGTGACAGTGACACAGTGACAGTGACACAGTGACACAGTGACACAGTGACAGTGACACAGTGACAGTGACACAGTGACACAGTGACAGTGACACAGTGACAGTGACACAGTGACAGTGACAGTGACACAGTGACAGTGACACAGTGACACAGTGACACAGTGACACAGTGACAGTGACACAGTGACAGTGACACAGTGACACAGTGACAGTGACACAGTGACAGTGACACAGTGACACAGTGACACAGTGACACAGTGACACAGTGACAGTGACACAGTGACAGTGACACAGTGACACAGTGACAGTGACAGTGACACAGTGACAGTGACACAGTGACAGTGACAGTGACACAGTGACAGTGACACAGTGACAGTGACAGTGACACAGGGACAGTGACACAGTGACAGTGACACAGTGACACAGTGACAGTGACACAGTGACAGTGACACAGTGACACAGTGACAGTGACAGTGACACAGGAACAGTGACAATGTGTGACGATGGGACAGTGACAATGGCACAGGGACAGCCCGAGGACACAATCACGACATTTCACGACACATCCCCCCACCCCCACGACCCCCCAGGTGTGTCCAACTGTCCCCAAGTGTCCCCACCTGTCCCCAGGTGTGTCCCTGTCCCCCCAGGTGTCCCGAGGTGTGTCCCCAGCTGTATCTCAGGTGTGTCCCTGTGTCCCCAGGTGTGTCCCAGGTGTGTCCCCAGGTGTCCCCAGGTGTGTCCCCATTTCCCCTGTGTCCCTCACCTGAGCACTGCAGCTGTCCCAGGTGTCCCGGTGTCACCCCCGGGGTCCCCCCCAGCTGTCCCCAATGTCCCCAATGTCCCCAATGCCCCCAGCTGTGTCCCTGTGTCCCCAGGTGTGTCCCCAATGTCCCCAGGTGTGTCCCTGTCCCCCCCAGGTGTCCCCAGCTGTGTCCCCAGTTGTGTCCCCAGGTGTCCCCAATGTCCCCAATGTCCCTCACCTGCACACTGCAGCTGTCCCAGGTGTCCCGGGGTGACCCCCGGGGTCCCCCCCAGGTGTGTCCCCAGCTGTCCCCAATGTCCCCATGTCCCCAATGTCCCTCACCTGCACAGGCCAGCTGTCCCAGGTGTCCCGGTGTCACTCCCGGGGTCGCCCCCAGCTGTCCCCAGGTGTGTCCCCAATGTCCCCAATGTCCCCAGGTGTGTCCCCAATGTCCCCAATGTCCCCAATGTCCCCAGGTGTGTCCCCAATGTCCCCAATGTCCCCCTCACCTGCACATGCCAGCTGTCCTAGGTGTGTCCCCATCCCCCCCAGGTGTGTCCCCAATGTCCCCAGGTGTCCCCAGTGTCCCTCACCTGCACATGCCAGCTGTCCCAGGTGTGCCGGTGTCACCCCCGGTGTCCCTGTCCCCAGGTGTGTCCCAGGTGTGTCCCCATCCCCCCAGGTGTCCCCAATGTCCCCAGGTGTATCCCAGGTGTCCCCAGCTGTCCCCAGGTGTGTCCCCAGCTGTCCCCAATGTCCCCATGTCCCCAGTGTCCCTCACCTGTGCACTGCAGCTGTCCCAGGTGTCCCGGTGTCACTCCCGGGGTCCCCCGCAGGTGTGTCCCCAATGTCCCCAGGTGTGTCCCCACCCCCCAGGTGTGTCCCCAATGTCCCCAATGTCCCCAGCGTCCCTCACCTGCGCACTGCAGCTGCCCCAGGTGTCCCCCCAGGTGTGTCCCTGTCCCCAGGTGTGTCCCCACCCCCCAGGTGTCCCCAATGTCCCCACCTGTCCCCAATGTCCCCAGGTGTGTCCCTGTGTCCCCAGGTGTGTCCCTGTGTCCCCAGCTGTCCCCAGCTGTCCCCAGTGTCCCTCACCTGCACATGCCAGCTGTCCCAGGTGTGCCGGTGTCACCCCCGGGGTCCCCCCCAGCTGTGTCCCTGTGTCCCCAGGTGTGTCCCCAATGTCCCCAGGTGTGTCCCCAATGCCCCCAGGTGTCCCCAGTGTCCCCCTCACCTGCACATGCCAGCTGTCCCAGGTGTGCCGGTGTCACCCCCGGGGTCCCCCCCAGGTGCAGCCCCCTGAGCTCGGGGTTCCCTCTCAGGAGGCGCCGCAGGAGCCCCTCCCCCACCGCGGCCCCTCCCCCCCCGGGGGCCCCCAGCCCCAATTCCCGCAGCCGGGGGAAGCCGGGGGGGGGGAGGGGCGGCCCCGGGGGGGGAGGGGCAGCGCTGGGGCTCCCACAGAGCCCCCCCCAAACGGAGAACCTGGGGGGAGGGGAGAGGTCAGGGGGGAGGGGAGAGAGGGGGAGGGGCACCCCAGGGTGGGGGAGGGGCACCCCAGGGTGGGGGAGGGGCAATAATGGGTGGGGAGGGGCATTAATGGGTGGGGGAGGGGCAATAATGGGTGGGGGAGGGGCACCCAGAGGGTCACCCTTGGGTGGGGGAGGGGCGACCCTGGGATTTTGGGATCCCCAGGTGAGTTTTGGGGGGAATTTTTGGGGTTTTTGTGCCGATTTTTTCGGGGTTTTTTGGGATTTTGGGGTGCCCAGATGTGGTTTAGGGTTACCCAGGTGAATTTTAGGATCCCCCAGGTGAGTTTTTGGGTTCCCAGGTGAGGTTTTAGGGCGGATTTTTGGGGTTTTAGGGTGAATTTTTTTGGTTTTTGGGTGGATTTTTTGGGATTTTTGGGTTTTTTTGGATCCCCAGGTGAATTTTTAGGGTCCCCAGGTGTGATTTAGGGATCCCCAGGTGAATTTTGGGGTGCCCAGGTGTATTTTGGTACCTCCAGGTGAGTTTTGGGGCTGATTTTGGGGTCACAGGTGAGATTTTAGGGCGGATTTTTTGGGGTTTAGGGTGAATTCTTTGGGTTTTGGGTGGATTTTTTTGGGGTTTTTGGGTTTTTTTGGATCCCCAGGCGAATTTTTAGGGTGCCCAGGTGTGATTTAGGGTTCCCCAGGTGAGATTTAGGGTTCCCCAGGTGATTTTTTTACCTCCAGGTGAGTTTTAGGGTGGATTTTTGGGGTTTTAGGATGAATTTTTTTGGTTTTTGGATGGATTTTTTTGGATTTTGGGTGGATTTTTTTTGGTTTTTTTAGGATTTTGGTTTCCCCAGGTGTATATTTGGGATCCCCAGGTGTGATTTTGGGTTCCCCAGGTGAGTTTTTTACCTCCAGATGAGTTTTGGGGCTGATTTTGGGTTCCCAGGTGAGTTTTTAGGGCGGATTTTTGGGGTTTTAGGGTGAATTTTTTCAGGGTTTTTTGGGATTTTGGTTTCCCCAGGTGAATTTTAGGATCCCCCAGGTGAGTTTTTGGATCCCCAGGTAATTTTTGGGTTCCCCAGGTGTGATTTGGTACCCCCAGGTGAGTTTGGGGGTGATTTTGGGTTCCCAGGTGAGGTTTCAGGGCGGATTTTTGGGGTTTTAGGGTGAATTTTTTTGGTTTTAGGATGGATTTTTTCGGGGTTTTTGGGGTTTTTTGGATCCCCCAGTGAATTTTAGGATCCCCAGGTGAGTTTTTGGGTTCCCCAGGTGATTTTTTTACCTCCAGGTGAGGTTTTAGGGCGGATTTTTGGGGTTTTAGGGTGAATTTTTTTGGTTTTTGGGTGGATTTTTTGGGATTTTTGGGTTTTTTTGGATCCCCAGGTGAATTTTTAGGGTCCCCAGGTGTGATTTAGGGATCCCCAGGTGAATTTTGGGGTGCCCAGGTGTATTTTGGTACCTCCAGGTGAGTTTTGGGGCTGATTTTGGGTTCCCAGGTGAGATTTTAGGGCAGATTTTTTGGGGTTTAGGGTGAATTCTTTGGGTTTTGGGTGGATTTTTTTGGGGTTTTTTTGGATCCCCAGGCGAATTTTTAGGGTGCCCAGGTGTGATTTAGGGTTCCCCAGGTGAGATTTAGGGTTCCCCAGGTGATTTTTTTACCTCCAGGTGAGTTTTAGGGTGGATTTTTGGGGTTTTAGGGTGAATTGTTTTGGTTTTTGGGGGGATTTTTTGGGATTTTGGATGGATTTTTTTGGGGATTTTTTTGGATTTTGGTTTCCCCAGGTGAATTTTAGGATTACCCAGGTGAATTTTTGGGATTCCAGGTGTATTTTGGTACCTCCAGGTGAGTTTTGGGGCTGATTTTGGGTTCCCAGGTGAGTTTTTAGGGTGGATTTTTGGTGTTTTAGGGTGAATTTTTTTGGTTTTAGGATGGATTTTTTCGGGGTTTTTGGGGTTTTTTGGATCCCCAGGTGAATTTTAGGATTACCCAGGCGAGTTTTTGGGTTTCCAGGTGAGTTTTTTACCTCCAGGTGAGTTTTGGAGGTGATTTTGGGTTCCCAGGTGAGGTTTCAGGGTGAATTTTTGGGGTTTTAGGGTGAATTTTTTTGGTTTTTGGGTGGATTTTTTTTGGGTTTTTTTAGGATTTTGGTTTCCCCAGGTGAATTTTTGGGATCCCCAGGTGAGATTTAGGGTTCCCCAGGTGTATTTTTTTACCTCCAGGTGAGTTTCAGGGCGGATTTTTGGGGTTTTAGGGTGAATTTTTTTGGTTTTTGGGTGGATTTTTTGGGATTTTGGATGGATTTTTTCGGGGTTTTTGGGGTTTTTGGGATCCCCAGGTGAATTTTTGGGTTCTCCAGGTGATTTTTTTACCTCCAGGTGGGCGCAGGCCGCCTGCAGCCGCTCCAGGGGCAGCCCCAGGGGGGGGCCGGGACCCCCCGGGCTCTGATCGAGCTCCAGGACCCGGAGCTGGGGACACAAACCGGCCTGGGGGGAAATTGGGGAGAATTTGGGGAAAATTCGGGATTTTGGGGGGATTTGGGGGGATTTTGGGGGGTTTGGAGCTGAATTTGGGGATTTTGGGGGGGAAATTGGGGGGATTTGGGGTGATTTTGGGGTGAATTTGGGAAATTTCGGGATTTTGGGGGGGTTTTGGGGGGAATTTTGGGATTTTGGAGAAATTTTGGGGGATTTTGGGGATTTTTTGGGTGAATTTAGGGGAATTTTGGGGAATTTTGGGGTGAATTTGGGGGTTTGGGGTAATATTGGAGCATTTTGGGGTGAATTTGGGGAGAATTTGGGTATTTTGGGGAAATTTTGGGGATTTTGGGAGGGTTTTGGGGTGAATTAGGGGGAATTTTGGCGGGTTTGGGGCTGAATTTGGGGATTTTTGGGGGAATTTTGAGGGGAATTTGGGGTGAATTTGGGGAGAATTCAGGGGATTTTGGGGGGAATTTGGGAATTTTGGGGTAAATTTGGGGATTTAGGGGTGAATTTGAGGAAATTTTGGGGATTTTGGGGGATTTGGGGGAATTTTGAGGGGAATTTGGGGATTTTGGGGGGGTTTTGGGGGAAATTTTGGGGGAATTTGGGGATTTTGGGGGAATTTGGGGGGATTTTGGGGATTTTTTGGGTGAATTTCAAGGTGAATTTGGGTGATTTTGGGGTGAATTTGGGAAATTTGGGGGAATTTGGGGATTTAGGAGTGAATTTGAGGAAATTTTGGGGATTTTGGGGGATTTGGGGGGAATTTTGAGGGGAATTTGGGGATTTTGGGGGAATTTGGGGGGATTTTGGGGATTTTTTGGGTGAATTTCGAGGTGAATTTGGGTGATTTTGGGGTGAATTTGGGAAATTTGGGGATTTTTTGGGTGAATTTTGGGGGATTTTGGGGAATTTTGGGGTGAATTTGGGGGTTTTGGGGGGAATTTTGGGGGGTTTGGGGCTGAATTTGGGGATTTTTGGAGAATTTTGGGGGAATTTTTGTATTTTGGGAGGAATTTTGGGGGAAATTTGGGAGATTTCGGGGGAATTTTGGGGGGATTTTGGGAGGGTTTGGGGAATTTTGAGGGGAATTTGGGGTGAATTTGGGGAGAATTCGGGGGATTTGGGGGATTTTGGGGAGGATTTTGGGGTGAATTTGGGGAAATTCGGGATTTTGGGGGAAATTTTGGGGGGATTTTGGGGGATTTTGGGGATTTAGTGGTGAATTTTGGGGATTTTGGGGGAGTTTTAGGGTGAATTTAGGGTGAATTCAGGGGATTTTGGGGGGTTTTGGGGAGAAATTTGGGGAAATTTTCGGGGTGAATTTGGGGATTTAGGGGAAATTTTGGGGGATTTTGGGGGAATTTGGGGGGATTTTGGGGAATTTGGGGAAAATTTGGGGGGGATTTTGGGTTTTGGGGGAATTTGGGGGATTTAGTGGTGAATTTTGGGGATTTGGGGGAAATTTGTGGGGAATTTTGGGGAAAATTCGGGATTTTGGGGGAATTTGGGAAATTTTAGGGGGATTTTGAGGGGAATTTTGGGACTTTGGGGGAATTTTGGGGGGATTTTGGGAGGGTTTGGGGAATTTTGAGGGGAATTTGGGGAGAATTCGGGGGATTTTGGGGGGAATTTGGGAATTTTGGGGTAAATTTGGGGATTTAGGGGTGAATTTGAGGAAATTTTGGGGATTTTGGGGGAATTTTGGGGGAATTTTGAGGGGAATTTGGGGTGAATTTGGGGGATTTTGGGGGGATTTGGGAATTTTGGGAGAATTTTGGGAGATTTTTAGGGGAATTTTGGGGGAATTTGGGGAAATTTTGGGGTTTTGGGGGGAATTTTAGGGGATTTGGGGCTGAATTTGGGGGATTTTTGGGGAATTTTGGGGGGATTTTGGGAAAAATTTGGGGATTTTGTGGAATTTGGGGGTTTTGTGGAGTTTTTGGGGTAAATTTGGGGGGATTTGGGGAGAATTTGGAGAATTTTGGAGGAATTTTGGGTTGAATTTGGGGATTTTTGGCTGATTTCGGGGTGATTTTTGGGGTGATTTTTGGGGTGATTTTTGTGTATTTTGGGGCTGTTTTTTGGGTACTTTGGGGTGATTTTTAGGGTATTTTTGGGGGGAATTTTGGGATGATTTTTGGGTATTTTAGGGATTTTTTGGGATATTTTTAGGGTGATTTGGGGGGTATTTTTGGGGTGATTTTTGGGGTTGTTTCCGGATGAATTTGGGGTGATTTTTGGGTGATTTTTGGGATATTTTGGGTTATTTTGGGGTTATTTTTGGGGTATTTTTGGGGTGATTTTTAGCATATTTCGAGGTGATTTTTAGAATATTTTTAGGATATTTTTGGGATATTTTTTGGGCTGATTTTAGGTCTATTTTGGGGTGATTTTGGGTATATTTTTGGGATATTTTAGGATATTTTTGGGATTTTTTTTGGGTGATTTTGGGGACATTTTTGGGACATTTTTTGCATATTTTTGGGATATTTTTGGGATATTTGGACTGATTTTTTTGGATATTTTGGGGTGATTTTTGGGACATTTTAGGATATTTTTGGGATATTTTTAGGATATTTTGGGGATATTTCAGGATATTTTTGGGATATTTTTTGGGCTGATTTTGGGATATTTTGGGGATATTTTTAGGATATTTTTGGGGTTTTTTAGGATTTTTTGGGACATTTTTGGGATATTTTAGGATATTTTTAGGATATTTTTAGGGTATTTTTCGGGTTTTTTGGGCTGATTTCGGGATATTTTGGGGTGATTTTGGGTATATTTTTGGGACATTTTTTGGGTGATTTTTAGGATATTTTTGGGATATTTTGGGGATATTTGGACTGATTTTTTTGAAATATTTTTGGGGTGATTTTGGGATTTTTTAGGATATTTTTGGGATATTTTGGGATATTTCTGGGATACTTTTAGCATATTTTTACGACATGTTTGGGATATTTTTAGGATATTCTAGGGATTTTTTAGGATATTTTTGGGATATTTTGGGGTGATTTTTAGGATATTTTTGGGATATTTTTAGGATATTTTAGGGATATTTTTGGGATATCTTTAGGATATTTTCAGGATATTTTTGCGCTGATTTTGGGTATATTTTGGGATATTTTTGGGGTGATTTTGGGATATTTTGGGCTATTTCTCCCCCCACTCACGGCCAGCGCGGGCAGCACCGGCCGCAGGCGGGCACAGGTGAGGTGCAGGTGCTGCAGGGGGGGAGGGGCGGCCAGGAACGCCCCCAGCGCCGCCGGCTCCACCTGGGGACAAAAACCGGACAGGTGTCACCAAACCTGCCCAGGTGGGACCTGAACCTGCCCAGGTGTCACCAAAAACCGGACAGGTGAGACCAGGTGGGACCAAAAATCCCTTCAGGTGTCACCAAACCTGCCCAGGTGTCACCAGGTGTGACCAAGTGTGACAAAAACTGGACAGGTGGGACCCAAAATCCCTTCAGGTGTCATCAAACCTGACCAGGTGGGACCAGGTGTGACCAAACGCACCCAGGTGTCACCAAACCCTGCACAGGTGTGACCCAAAATCCCTTCAAGTGTCACCAGGTGTCACCAGAACCTGCCCAGGTGAGACCAGGTGTGACAAAAACATCCTCAGGTGTCACCAGGTGGGACCCAAAACCAACCAGGTGTCACCAAAAACCGACCAGGTGAGACCAGGTGTGACAAAAACATCCTCAGGTGTCACCAAGTGGGACCAAAAATCCCTTCAGGTGTCACCAAAACCTGCCCAGGTGTCACCAGGTGTGACCCAAAACTGCCCAGGTGTCACCAGGTGTCACCAGGTGTCACCGGGTGTGACCAGGTGTGACCAAAAACCGCCCAGGTGTCACCAGGTGTCAGAAAAATCTACTCAGGTGTCACCAGGTGTGACCAGGTGTGACCAGAACCTGCCCAGGTGTGACCCAGAACCGACCAGGTGTGACCAAAAATACTCAGGTGTGACCAAAACCTGCACAGGTGTCACCAGAACCTGCCCAGGTGTCACCAGGTGTGATCAGGGGTGACCAAAAATCCCTTCAGGTGTGACCAAGTGTCACCAGAACCTGCCCAGGTGTGACCAAAAACCGCCCAGGTGAGACCAGGTGTGACCTAAACATCCTCAGGTATCACCAGGTGTGACCAGAACCTGCCCAGGTGTGACCAGGTGTGACCAAAAATCCCCCCAGGTGTGACTAGGTGTGACCAAAAATCCCTTCAGGTGTCACCAACCCTGCCCAGGTGTGACCAGGTGTCACCAGAACACTCTCAGGTGTGACCCAAAACCACCCAGGTGTGACCAAAAATCCCTTCAGGTGTCATCAAAAATATTCCAGGTGTGACCAGGTGTGACCAGGTATCACCAGGTGTGAACAAACCTGCCCAGGTGTCACCAGGTGTGACCAAAACCTGCACAGGTGTCACTAGGTGTCACAAAAATCTGCCCAGGTGTGACCCAGAACCTGCTCAGGTGCCACCAGGTGTGATCCAAAATCCTTTCAGGTGTCACCAACCCTGCCCAGGTGTCCCCAGGTGTGACCAGAACCTGCCCAGGTGTCCCCAGGTGTGACCAGAACCTGCCCAGGTGTCCCCAGGTGTCCCCACCCCCCCCAGGTGTCCCCGCTCTCACCTGGCAGCGCCGCAGCTCCAGGTGTCGCAGGTAGGGACAGAACGAGCTCAGGGCCTGGGGGAGGGGAGGGGAGAGCACAGGTGTGCCCAGGTGTGCCCAGGTGTGTCCCAGGTGTGCCCAGGTGTGCCCAGGTGTATCCCAGGTGTACCCAGGTGTATCTCAGGTGCCCCCAGGTGCCCCCAGGTGTGTCCCAGGTGTGCCCAGGTGTGCCCAGGTGTGCCCAGGTGTGCCCCAGGTGTGCCCAGGTGTGTCCCAGGTGTCCCCAGGTGTGTCCCAGGTGTGCCCAGGTGTGCCCAGGTGTGTCCAGGTGTGCCCAGGTGTATCCCAGGTGTGTCCCTGTCCCCCCAGGTGTGTCCCCACCCTCCCCAGGTGCTCACCTGCAGCACGGGCCCCACGTGGCTGCTCCAATCACTGAGCACAAACTCCTGCAGCAGCGAGAACCTGCACAGGTGAGCACAGGTGAGCTCAGGTGGGCACAGGTGGGCACAGGTGAGCACAGGTGAGCTCAGGTGAGCTCAGGTGGGCACAGGTGAGCACAGGTGGGCACAGGTGAGCACAGGTGAGCTCAGGTGGGCACAGGTGAGCACAGGTGGGCACAGGTGAGCACAGGTGAGCACAGGTGGGCACAGGTGAGCACAGGTGGGCACAGGTGAGCACAGGTGAGCACAGGTGGGCACAGGTGAGCTCAGGTGGGCACAGGTGAGCACAGGTGGGCACAGGTGAGCTCAGGTGAGCACAGGTGGGCACAGGTGAGCTCAGGTGAGCACAGGTGAGCACAGGTGAGCTCAGGTGAGCACAGGTGGGCACAGGTGAGCTCAGGTGAGCACAGGTGGGATCAGGTGAGCACAGGTGGGCACAGGTGAGCACAGGTGGGCACAGGTGGGATCAGGTGAGCACAGGTGGGATCAGGTGAGCACAGGTGGGCACAGGTGAGCTCAGGTGAGCACAGGTGGGCACAGGTGAGCACAGGTGTGCCCAGGTGGGCACAGGAGCACACAGGTGGGCACAGGTGGGCACAGGTGGGCACAGGTGAGCACAGGTGGGCACAGGTGAGCACAGGTGGGCACAGGTGAGCTCAGGTGGGCACAGGTGAGCTCAGGTGGGCACAGGTGGGCACAGGTGAGCTCAGGTGAGCACAGGTGAGCACAGGTGGGCACAGGTGAGCACAGGTGAGCACAGGTGGGCACAGGTGAGCACAGGTGAGCACAGGTGAGCACAGGTGGGCTCAGGTGGGCACAGGTGGGCACAGGTGAGCACAGGTGGGCACAGGTGGGCACAGGTGGGCACAGGTGAGCACAGGTGGGCACAGGTGAGCTCAGGTGAGCAGAGGTGGGCACAGGTGCTACAGGTGGGCACAGGTGAGCTCAGGTGAGCACAGGTGAGCACAGGTGAGCACAGGTGAGCACAGGTGGGCACAGGTGAGCACAGGTGAGCTCAGGTGGGCACAGGTGGGCACAGGTGGGCACAGGTGAGCACAGGTGGGCACAGGTGGGCACAGGTGGGCACAGGTGAGCACAGGTGGGCACAGGTGGGCACAGGTGGGCACAGGTGAGCACAGGTGAGCACAGGTGGGCACAGGTGGGCACAGGTGGGCACAGGTGGGCACAGGTGAGCACAGGTGGGCACAGGTGGGCACAGGTGGGCACAGGTGAGCACAGGTGGGCACAGGTGGGCACAGGTGAGCACAGGTGGGCACAGGTGAGCTCAGGTGAGCACAGGTGGGCACAGGTGAGCACAGGTGAGCTCAGGTGGGCACAGGTGGGCACAGGTGAGCACAGGTGGGCACAGGTGAGCACAGGTGAGCACAGGTGGGCACAGGTGAGCTCAGGTGGGCACAGGTGAGCTCAGGTGAGCACAGGTGAGCACAGGTGAGCACAGGTGAGCACAGGTGAGCTCAGGTGGGCACAGGTAAGGACAGGTGAGCACAGGTGAGCTCAGGTGGGCACAGGTGAACACAGGTGACCCCAGGTGACCCCAGGTGACCCCAGGAGCTCCCTGCACACCTGTGGGGGGGGTCAGGCCTCACCTGGTCTCCACCAATCGCAGCAGGGGGCTCAGCACCTGCTCGGGGGGGCGGCGGCGGGCGGGGCCGCCCAGGTGTCCCCTCAGGTGTCCCCTCAGGTGTCCCCTCAGGTGTCCCCTCAGGTGAACCCGCAGCCACAGCCGGGGGTCGGCAGCCAGGTCACGCCACAGGCGGCACACGCGGGACACCCTGCGCAGGTGGGACAGGTGAGACAGGTGAGGGACAGGTGAGACAGGTGAGACAGGTGGGACAGGTGAGACTGGGACAGGTGAGACAGGTGAGACTGGGACAGGTGAGTTGGGAAGGGCAGTGACTCCCCCCAGGTGCCCTCAGGTGTGCCCAGGTGTGCCCAGGTGTATCCCAGGTGACATTTACACCCCCCCAGGTGTTCCCAGGTGTGCCATTTACCCCCACAGGTGTGCCCCAGGTGTGCCCAGGTGTGCCCAGGTGTCTCCCAGGTGTCTCCCAGGTGTATCCCAGGTGTGCCCAGATGTGTGGTTACCCCCCCAGGTGTGCCCAGGTGTGTGGTTACCCCCCCAGGTGTGCCATTTACCCCCCCAGGTGTGCCCAGGTGTGCCCAGGTGTGGTATTTACCCCTCCAGGTGTGCCCAGGTGTGCCCAGGTGTATCCCAGGTGTGCCCAGGTGTGCCCAGGTGCCCCCCAGGTGTGCCCAGGTGTGCCCAGGTGTGACATTAACCCCCCCCAGGTGTATCCCAGGTGTGCCCAGGTGTGCCCAGGTGTGCCCAGGTGTGCCCAGGTGCCCCCCAGGTGTGCCCAGGTGTGCCCAGGTGTGACATTAACCCCCCCCAGGTGTATCCCAGGTGTATCCCAGCTGTGCCCAGGTGTGCCCAGGTGTGCCCAGGTGTATCCCAGGTGTGCCCAGGTGTGTGGTTACCCCCCCAGGTGCCCCCCAGGTGTGCCCAGGGGCGCTCACCTGCACAGGAAGGGCACGGCCCCCTCCCCCTCCACGGCAGCCTGGAAGATCCTCAGGACGATCTCGGGGGGCAGCTGGGCCAGGTGAGGCCCCTCCCCCCTCCTCACCTGGGGCCTCACCTGGGCCCGGGGTCGCTTCCTGCAGGGGGGGCTGGGGGGGCCCCCAGGCTGCGCTGGGGGACAGGTGAGGGACAGGTGAGGGGGGAGGGGACAGGTGAGAGGTGGGGGCGGGGCTCTCGTGGGGCAGATTTGGGGGTGGGGGACGGGGGGAGGTTCCCTTTGCCCCTCCCCCTCCCTTCCCCCTCCCGAGGTGACCCCGCGCGGTGGGGGAGGGGGAAGCCCCGCCCCGCCCCTCCCCCCGCACTTCCGGCGCCCGTTCCGTGCTTGGTGGGGGAGGGGAAAAGCCCCGGGACCCCCCGAACCGGCTCTCACCGACCGCCGCCATCTTGGGAAGGGGGCGGGGCCGGCCCGGGGTGATCCCGGATCCCCTCCCCCACCCCGGGAACCCCCCCCTCCGCCCCTCCCCCACCCCGAACAAACCCCGCCCCGCCCCCTTCCTGACCCCGCCCCCTCCGCTGAGCCCCGCCCCCTCTGCCCATTCCCGCGCGCACCTCGGCTCAGCCAATCAGCGCTGGGGGCGGTGCGGGGGAGGCGGGGCTAACCACGCTCGTCCAATGAGGGCGGGGCCCGCTCTTCGGGCTCGGCCAATCAGATCGCGCCGGGGCGGGCACGCGGTTGGGGCTCAGCCAATCCAATATTGCGGGGGCGGGCCCACGGTTTGGCTCAGCCAATGAGGCGGCGCGGGGGCGGGCCCGCGTTTCCGACTCAACCAATGAGATGGCGCGGGGGCGGGCACGCGGTTCACACTCAACCAATGAGATCGCGCGGGGGCGGGCCCGCCTTTTGGGCTCAGCCAATGAGATGGCGCGGGGGCGGGCCCGCCTTTTGGACTCAGCCAATCAGCTCACGAGAGGGCGGGCCCGCGGTTGGCGCTCAGCCAATCAGGAGGCGCGGTGGGCGGGGCCCGGCGCGCGGCGGCGGCGGCGGCGGCGATGGGGCTGCGGCGGGCGGTGAGGGGGGGGCGGGGGGGCGGCACCGGGACCCCCCCTCAGGACCCCCCTGGGGACCCCCCCCTGTCCCGGGACCCCTCCCCGGGGTCACTTTCCCCTCAGGGATCCCCTCCCGGAAACTTCCCGGAACTTCCGCCGGGACCCTCCCCGGGATCCCCTCATGGCGCCCCCCCCGTGCGGGAACTACCGGGGATTGTCCGGTGTCACCTCCCCCACTCGGGACCCCCTCATTGTCACCTCTGCCCCCTCAGGACCCCCCCTCCTGTCCCGGGACCCCCCCGCTGTCACCTCCCCCACTCAGGACCCCGCCCCCAAACCGGGACCTTCCAATTTCCCCCCCCTCACAACTCCCAATGGACTCTTCCGGGGAGCTCGGTGTCACCTGTCCCCCCCCAATGTCACCTGTCCCCCCCACCTTGACCCCCCCAATGTCACTTGGACCCTCCCAATGTCACCTGTCCCCCCCCACGGTCCCTGCCATGGACTTTCCCTGCCCCGGGGACGCCCCCTCGTAACTCCCAATGGACTCTTCCGGAGAGCTCAGTGTCATCTGTCCCCCCCCAATGTCATCTGTCACCCCCGCCGTGACCCCCCCAATGTCACTTGGACCCCCCCAGTGTCACCTGGACCCCTCCATGACCCCCCCAATGTCACTTGGACCCCCCCCTCAATGTCACCTGGACCCTCCCAATGTCCCCCCCAATGTCACCTGTCCCCCCCACCAATGTCACCTGGACCCCTCCATGATCCCTCCAATGTCACCTGGACCCCCCCAATGTCACCTGTCCCCCCCCCAGTGTCCCCCCCAGTGTCACTTGTCCCCCACCATGACCCCCCAATGTCACCTGGACCCCCCCAATGTCACCTGTCCCCCCCCAGTGTCCCCCCCAGTGTCACCTGTCCCCCACCAATGTCACCTGGACCCCCCCTGGGACCCCCCCCAATGTCACCTGGAACCCCCCAGTGTCACCTGGACCCCCCCAATGTCCCCCTCAATGTCACCTGTCCCCCCCCCCCAGTGTCACCTGTCCTCCCAATGTCACTTGGACCCCCAATGTCACTTGGACCCCCCCAGTGTCACCTGTCAATGTCACCTGCCATTGTCACCTGTGTCCCCCCCCAGGTTCGGTTGCTGCCCCTCCCCCAGCGGCGACCCCGGAGCGACCCCGGAGAGAGCCCGAGGTGAGGGGGGAGGGAGGGACCCCAGACCCAAATTGGGGAGGGGCAGGGAGGGACCCCAGACCCAAATTGGGGGGGAGGGGCAGGGAGGGACCCCAGACCCAAATTGGCGGGGGGAGGGGCGGGACCCCAGACCCAAATTGGGGAGGGGCGGGAGGGACCCCAGACCCAAGTTGGGGAGGGGCAGGGAGGGACCCCAGACCCAAATTGGGGAGGGGGAGGGGAGGGGAGGGACCCCAGACCCAAGTTGGGGAGGGGAGGGGAGGGACCCCAGACCCAAATTGGGGAGGGGAGGGGAGGGACCCCAGACCCAAATTGGGAGGGGGAGGGGAGGGACCCCAGACCCAAATTGGGAGGGGGAGGGGAGGGGAGGGACCCCAGACCCAAGTTGGGAGGGGGAGGGGAGGGACCCCAGACCCAAATTGGGGAGGGGCAGGGAGGGACCCCAGACCCAAGTTGGGGAGGGGCAGGGAGGGACCCCAGACCCAAATTGGGAGGGGGAGGGGAGGGACCCCAGACCCAAATTGGGGAGGGGAGGGGAGGGACCCCAGACCCAAATTGGGGGGAGGGGAGGGGAGGGGAGGGACCCCAGACCCAAATTGGGGAGAGGGGAGGGGAGGGACCCCAGACCCAAATTGGGGAGGGGGAGGGGAGGGACCCCAGACCCAAATTGGGGAGGGGCGGGGAGGGACCCCAGACCCAAATTGGGGAGGGGGAGGGGAGGGACCCCAGACCCAAATTGGGGAGGGGCGGGGAGGGACCCCAGACCCAAATTGGGGAGGGGAGGGGCAGGGAGGGACCCCAGACCCAAATTGGGGAGGGGAGGGGGAGGGGAGGGACCCCAGACCCAAATTGGGGAGGGGGAGGGGATTTGGGACCCCAGACCCAAATTGGGGAGGGGGAGGGGATTTGGGACCCCAGACCCAAATTGGGGAGGGGGAGGGGATTTGGGACCCCAGACCCAAATTGGGGGGAGGGGCAGGGAGGGACCCCAGACCCAAATTGGGGAGGGGGAGGGGAGGGACCCCAGACCCAAATTGGGGGGGGGGGGGGGGAGGGACCCCAGACCCAAATTGGGGAGGGGGAGGGGAGGGACCCCAGACCCAAATTGGGGAGGGGGAGGGGAGGGACCCCAGACCCAAATTGGGGGGAGGGGAGGGGAGGGGAGGGACTCCAGACCCAAATTGGGGAGAGGGGAGGGGAGGGACCCCAGACCCAAATTGGGGAGGGGGAGGGGAGGGACCCCAGACCCAAATTGGGGAGGGGGAGGGCGGGACCCCAGACCCAAATTGGGGGGGGGGGAGGGGAGGGACCCCAGACCCAAATTGGGGAGGGGAGGGGCGGGACCCCAGACCCAAATTGGGGGGGGGGGAGGGGAGGGACCCCAGACCCAAATTGGGGGGGGGAGGGGAGGGACCCCAGACCCAAATTGGGGGGGGAGGGGAGGGACCCCAGACCCAAATTGGGGGGAGGGGAGGGGAGGGGAGGGACCCCAGACCCAAATTGGGGAGAGGGGAGGGGTGGGACCCCAGACCCAAATTGAGGGGGATTTTGGGGGATCCTTAACCTCTGACCCCTGACCTATAGAGAGTCCTTGACCCCTGACCCCAACCCTTGACCTCTGACCCCTGACCCACTGAGGGTTCTTGACTCCTGACCCCAACCCTTGACCTCTGACCCTTCACCCACTGAAGGTCCTTGACCTCTGACCCCAACCCTTGACCTCTGACCCACATAAGATCCTTGACCTCTGACCTCAGACCCACAGAGAGTCCTTGACCTCTGACCCCAACCCTTGATATCTGACCCCTGACCCACAGAGAATCCTTGACCTGTGACCCCTGACCTCAGACCCACAGAGAGCCCTTGACCCCTGACCCCCAGTGGACCTCTGACCTCTGACCTTTGCCCTGTCCCCATTCCCTGCAGGTCCCTCCCTGGGTACTGAGGGTGGCCCTGGTGGTGTCCCCTGACCCTTGACCCCTGACCCCTGTCCCCACCCCTGTCCCTGTCCCCCCAGGTCCCCCTGGCTGTCCCCCCGGCGGGCAGTGGCCCTGGGGGTGGCCCTGGTGGCCCTGCTGTCCCTGTCCCTGTCACTGTCCCTGTCCCTGTGTCCCCTCAGGTCCCCCTGGCTGTCCCCTCGCCGGGCAGTGGCCCTGGGGGTGTCCCTGGTGGCCCCACTGTCCCTGTCCCTGTCCCCAGGTCCCCCTGGCTGTCCCCTCGCCGGGCAGTGGCCCTGGGGGTGGCCCTGGGGGTGTCCCCTGACCCCTGACCCCTGTCACTGTCCCTGTCCCTGTCCCTGTCACTGTCCCTGTCCCCAGGTCCCCCTGGCTGTCCCCCCGGCGGGCAGTGGCCCTGGGGGTGGCGCTGGTGGCCCTGTCCCTGTCACTGTCCCTGTCACTGTCCCTGTCCCCAGGTCCCCCTGGCTGTGTCACTGTCACTGTCCCTGTCACTGTCCCTGTCCCCAGGTCCCCCTGGCTGTCCCCCCGGCGGGCAGTGGCCCTGGGGGTGTCACTGTCACTGTCCCTGTCCCCCAGGTCCCCCTGGCTGTCCCCGAGGCGGGCAGTGACCCTGTCCCTGTCACTGTCCCTGTCCCCAGGTCCCTGTGGCTGTCCCCCCGGCGGGCAGTGGCCCTGGGGGTGGCGCTGGTGGCCCCGCTGTCCCTGTCCCTGTCCCTGATCCCTGTCACTGTCCCTGTCCCCAGGTCCCCCTGGCTGTCCCCGAGGCGGGCAGTGGCCCTGGGGGTGGCGCTGGTGGCCCCGCTGTCCCTGTCCCTGTCACTGTCCCTGTCCCCAGGTCCCCCCGGCTGTCCCCCCGGCGGGCAGTGGCCCTGGGGGTGGCGCTGGTGGCCCCGCTGTCCCTGTCACTGTCCCTGTCCCTGTCACTGTCCCTGTCCCCCAGGTCCCCCCGGCTGTCCCCCCGGCGGGCAGTGGCCCTGGGGGTGGCGCTGGTGGCCCCGCTGTCCCTGTCCCTGTCCTGTTACGCGCTGGCCGAGCCCCCCCAGCGGCGCCGGGCGCGGCTCCTGCTCCAGGGCGTGGCCAGGTTCTGCAGGTGCGGACTGGGGGGGTCCCAAAGGGATTTTGGGGGGTCCTGGGGGGGATTTGGGGGGTCCTGGGGGGAATTTGGGGGACTCCAGGGGGGGTTTTGGGGGGTCTTGGGGGAATTTGGGGGGGTCTTGGGGAGTCCTGGGGGGATTTTGGGTGGTCCTGGGGGGGACTTGGGGGGTCTTTGGGGGATGATTTGGGGGTCCTGGGGGGGATTTGGGGGGATCCTGGGGGGGTTTGGGGGGATCCTGGGGAGTCCTGAATGGATTTTGGGGAACCCCAGGGGGAATTTGGGGAGGTCCTGGGGGGGTCTTGGGGGATCTTGGAGGGGCCCTGGTGTGTCTTGAGGGGATTTTAGGGGGTCTTGGGGGGATTTGGGAGGATTTTGGGGAATGCTGGGGGGGATTTGGGGGGTCCTTAGGGGATTTTGGGGGGTCCTGGGGGGATTTGGGGAATCCTGGGGGGGGTTTGGGGGATCCTGGGGGGTCCTAAGGGGATTTTGGGGGATTTTGGGGGGTCCTGAGGGGATTTTGGGGGGATTTTGGAGGGTCTTAGGGGGGTTTGGGGGGATTTTGGGTGGTCTTGGGGGGATTTTGGAGTTCCTGAGGGGTTTTGGAGGGTCTTTGGGGGGTCCTGGGGAGGTTTTTTGGGGTCCTGAGGTGTCTTGAGGGGTCCTGGGGGGAATTTTGGGGGGTCCTGGGGGGGTCTTGGAGGGGTCCTGGGGGGATTTTGGGGGGAATTTGGGGGGTCCTGAGAGGGATTTGGGGTGTTTTGGGGGGAATTTGGGGGGATTTTGGGGGGTCCTGGGGGGTTTTTGGGTCTGGGGTCTCATTTTGGGTCTGGGGTCTCCAATTTGGGTCTGGGGTCCCCATTTTGGGTCTGGGGTCCCATTTGGGTCTGGGGTCCCATTTGGGTCTGGGGTCCCCATTTGGGTCTGGGGTCCCATTTGGGTCTGGGGTCCCATTTTGGGTCTGGGGTCCCATTTTGGGATTTTTGGGGTCCCATTTGGGTCTGGGGTCCCAGGTCGCTGTCGGTGGGGCTGCACATCTCCCTCGATTATTGGTGGACAACGAACGTGGAGCTCAGGGGGATGGACCAGGTGAGGGGGATTTGGGGAAATTTGGGGATTTTTTGGGGGATTTTTGGGGGGGATTTTGGGAAATTTGGGGGATTTTGGGGGCGTTTGGGGGGTTTTAAGGAGAGATTGGGGGGGAATTGGGGGGAGATTTTTGGGATTTTGCGGTATTTAGGGAATTTGAGGGGGATTTTGGGGGGATTTTGGGGAATTTTGGGGTTTTTGGGGGGATTTTGGGGTGATTTTGGGAGGGGTTTGGGGATTTTGAGAGGGATTTTGGGGGGTTTGGGGGGATTTTGGGAAATTTGGGGATTTTGGGGGGGATTTTGGGATTTTGGAGGTTTGGAGATGTTCCTTGGCTGTGTGTGAGCCCTGCGTGTCACCTGTACCCCTGGTTACCTGCCAGGGTGTCACACCTGTGTCACCTGTGTCACACACACACACCTGTCCCACCTGTGTCACCTGTGTCTCACCTGTCACACCTGTGTCACCCAGGACAGCCCGGATTACCTGTCGGCCATGTCGTGCTGTCACTCCTGTCCCACACACACACCTGTCACACCTGTATCTCACCTGTCACACCTGTGTCACCCAGGACAGCCCCGATTACCTCTCTGCCATGTCGTGCTGTCTCACCTGTCACACCTGTGTCACCCAGGACAGCCCCGATTACCTGTCGGCCATGTCGTGCTGTCACACCTGTGTCACACACACACCTGTCTCACCTGTGTCACACACACACCTGTCTCACCTGTGTCACACACACACCTGTCTCACCTGTGTCACACACACACCTGTGTCTCACCTGTCTCACCTGTCCCACCCAGGACAGCCCCGATTACCTGTCGGCCATGTCGTGCTGTCACACCTGTGTCACACACACACACACCTGTCACACCTGTCACACCTGTGTCACACCTGTGTCACCCAGGACAGCCCCGATTACCTGTCGGCCATGTCGTGCTGTCACACCTGTCACACCTGTGTCACACCTGTCACACCTGTCACACCTGTGTCACCCAGGACAGCCCCGATTACCTGTCGGCCATGTCGTGCTGTCACACCTGTCACACCTGTGTCACACCTGTCTCACCTGTGTCACCCAGGACAGCCCCGATTACCTGTCGGCCATGTCGTGCTGTCACACCTGTCACACCTGTCTCACCTGTCTCACCTGTCTCACCTGTGTCACCCAGGACAGCCCCGATTACCTGTCGGCCATGTCGTGCTGTCACACCTGTCACACCTGTGTCACACCTGTCACACCTGTCACACCTGTGTCACCCAGGACAGCCCCGATTACCTGTCGGCCATGTCGTGCTGTCACACCTGTCACACCTGTCACACCTGTGTCACCCAGGACAGCCCCGATTACCTGTCGGCCATGTCGTGCTGTCACACCTGTCACACCTGTGTCACACCTGTCACACCTGTCACACCTGTGTCACCCAGGACAGCCCTGATTACCTGTCGGCCATGTCGTGCTGTCACCGCCGCGCCGGGCAGCGCCTCCTGCAGGGGGCGCTCTCCAACGGGGGGCTCTACGTGAAGCTGGGCCAGGGGCTGTGTGCCATGGACCACCTGCTGCCACCCGAGGTGACAGGGACACTGCGGCCGCTCGAGGACAGCGCCAGCCCCCGGGGGCACCAGGAGGTGACAGGGGATGGGGACATTGGGGACACTGAGGGGACAGGGACACTGCGGCCGCTTGAGGACAGCGCCAGCCCCCGGGGGCACCAGGAGGTGACAGGGGATGGGGACATTGGGGACACTGAGGGGACAGGGACACTGCGGCCGCTTGAGGACAGCGCCAGCCCCCGGGGGCACCAGGAGGTGACACTGAGAGGACATTGGGGACATTGTCACCTGTGTCACCTGTCCCTGTCCCACCTGTCTCACCTGTCACTCACCTGTGTCACCTGTCCCTGTCCCAGGTGGACGAGCTGTTCCTGGAGGATTTCCACACCACCCCTTCCGGAATGTTCCGTGATTTTGACTACGAGCCCGTGGCGGCCGCCAGCCTGGCCCAGGTGCACCGGGCCACCCTCCCCGACGGGACACCTGTGGCTGTCAAGGTGAGAGGGGACACCTGGGGACACCTGGGGACACCTGGGGGACACCTGGGGGACACCTGGGGACAGGAGGGGACAGGTGGGGACACCTGGGGACAGGTGAGGGACACCTGGGGACACCTGGGGACACCTGGGGGACAGGTGGGGACACCTGGGGGACAGGTGGGGACACCTGGGGACACCTGGGGACACCTGGGGGACAGGTGGGGACAGCTGGGGGACACCTGGGGACACCTGGGGACACCTGGGGGACAGGTGGGGACAGCTGGGGGACACCTGGGGGACACCTGGGGACACCTGGGGACAGGTGGGGACACCTGGGAGAGCTGGGGGACAGGTGGGGACACCTGGGGGACCTGGGGACAGGTGGGGACACCTGGGGGACACCTGGGGGACAGGTGGGGACACCTGGGGACACCTGGGGGCACCTGGGGACAGGTGGGGACAGGGGGGGACACCTGGGGGACACCTGGGCGACAGGTGGGGCATCAGTGGGGACACCTGGGGGACAGGTAAGGACCCTGCCCAGGTGACCCCTGCCATGCCCAGGTGACCCCTGCCATGCCCAGGTGACCCCTCCCCATGCCCAGGTGACCCCTCCCGTGCCCAGGTGACCCCTGCCATGCCCAGGTGTCCCCTCCCATGCCCAGGTGACCCCTGCCATGCCCAGGTGACCCCTCCTGTGCCCAGGTGACCCCTCCCATGCCCAGGTGAGGTCCCTGCCCAGGTGACCCCTCCCACACCCAGGTGACCCCTACCATGCCCAGGTGACCCCTCCCCATGCCCAGGTGACCCCTCTGTGCCCAGGTGACCCCTGCCATGCCCAGGTGTGCCCAGGTGTCCCCTGTGTGCCCAGGTGCAGTACCTGGACCTGCGCGATCGCTTCGAGGGTGACATCCGGACCCTGGAGCTGCTGCTGCGCCTGGTGGAGTTCATGCACCCCGACTTCGCCCTGGGCTGGGTGCTGCAGGTGAGGGGACACCTGGGGACACCTGGGGACACCTGGGGACACCTGGGGACAGCTGGGATACACCTGGGGACAGCTGGGGACAGCTGGGGACAGGTGGGATACACCTGGGCACACCTGGGGACACCTGGGCACACCTGGGGACACCTGGGGACAGCTGGGGACACCTGGGCACACCTGGGGACAGCTGGGATACACCTGGGATACACCTGGGCACACCTGGGCACACCTGGGCACACCTGGGGACACCTGGGATACACCTGGGCACACCTGGGCACACCTGGGATACACCTGGGCACACCTGGGCACACCTGGGATACACCTGGGCACACCTGGGATACACCTGGGATACACCTGGGCACACCTGGGATACACCTGGGCACACCTGGGCACACCTGGGCACCCCTGGGGACACCTGGGCACACCTGGGATACACCTGGGCACACCTGGGCACACCTGGGCACCCCTGGGGACACCTGGGCACACCTGGGATACACCTGGGGACACCTGGGATACACCTGGGGACACCTGGGGATACCTGGGATACACCTGGGCACACCTGGGCACACCTGGGATACACCTGGGCACACCTGGGGACAGCTGGGCACACCTGGGCACACCTGGGCACACCTGGGGACACCTGGGGACAGCTGGGCACACCTGGGCACACCTGGGCACACCTGGGGACACCTGGGGACAGACTTGTCCCTGCGTGCTGCCACGGACACTGGTACTCACGTGTATCCCAGGTATGTCACTGATTGACACCCGTGTCACTGTCCCTGGTTGTCACCTGTGACACCTGTGTGGCCTCAGGGAGCAAGCACTGTCACTCACCTGTGTCACTTGTCTCACCTGTCTCATCTGTCTCACCTGTGCCATCTGTCACCTATGTCACCAGGAGCTGAAGGGGACACTGTCAGTGATTCTCACCTGTCTCACCTGTCTCACCTGTATCTCACCTGTCCCACCTGCACAGGAGCTGAAGGGGACCCTGTCACCTGTCTCACCTGTGTCACACCTGTCTGTGTCTCACCTGTCTCACCTGTGCTCCCTTACCTGTCCCACCTGTGCAGGAGCTGAAGGGGACCCTGTCAGTGATTGTCACCTGTGTCTCACCTGTGTCTCACCTGTCTGTATCTCACCTGTCCCTTACCTGTCCCACCTGTACAGGAGCTGAAGGGGACGCTGTCAGTGATTGTCACCTGTGTCACCTGTATCTCACCTGTCTCACCTGTCCCCCCTGTGCAGGAGCTGAAGGGGACGCTGTCAGTGATTGTCACCTGTGTCACCTGTCTGTGTCTCACCTGCGCAGGAGCTGAAGGGGACGCTGTCAGTGATTGTCACCTGTGTCTCACCTGTCTCACCTGTCCCCCCTGTGCAGGAGCTGAAGGGGACACTGTCAGTGATTGTCACCTGTCTGTATCTCACCTGTCTCACCTGTCACACCTGTCTCACCTGTCACCTGTCCCCCTGCGCAGGAGCTGAAGGGGACCCTGTCAGTGATTGTCACCTATGTCACCTGTCTGTATCTCACCTGTCCCACCTGTCCCCCCTATGCAGGAGCTGAAGGGGACACTGTCTGTGATTGTCACCTGTGTCTCACCTGTGTCACCTGTCTGTATCTCACCTGTCCCACCTGTCCCCCCTATGCAGGAGCTGAAGGGGACGCTGTCAGTGATTGTCACCTGTCAGTGATTGTCACCTGTGTCACCTGTCTGTATCTCACCTGTGCAGGAGCTGAAGGGGACGCTGTCAGTGATTGTCACCTGTGTCACCTGTCTGTATCTCACCTGCGCAGGAGCTGAAGGGGACGCTGTCAGTGATTGTCACCTGTGTCACCTGTCTGTATCTCACCTGCGCAGGAGCTGAAGGGGACGCTGGCCCTGGAGCTGGATTTCGAGAACGAGGCGCGGAACTCGGAGCGCTGCGGGAGGGACCTGGGACACCTGAGAGGGGTGACAGTGCCACGGGTGCACTGGGGACACTGCAGCAAGGTGACACACCTGGGGACACCTGGGACACACCTGGGGACACACCTGGGGACACACCTGGGGACACACCTGGGGACACCTGCGGGGGGTGACAGTGCCACGGGTGCACTGGGGACACTGCAGCAAGGTGACACACCTGGGGACACCTGGGGACACACCTGGGGACACCTGGGGACACCTGCGGGGGGTGACAGTGCCACGGGTGCACTGGGGACACTGCAGCAAGGTGACACACCTGGGGACACACCTGGGACACCTGCGGGGGGTGACAGTGCCACGGGTGCACTGGGGACACTGCAGCAAGGTGACACACCTGGGGACACACCTGGGGACACACCTGGGGACACCTGGGGACACACCTGGGGACACACCTGGGGACACCTGGGGAGGGGACAGGGACGGGCTGGGTGTCACTGAAATGACGTCACTGTCTCACCTGTCCCCTCTGTCCCTCTGTCTGTCCCCATGTCCCCTGTCCATGTGTCCCCCTGTCTGTCCCTGTCCCCCTGTCCCCTGTGTGTCCCCTGTCTGTCTGTCCCTCTGTCCCCTCTGTGTCCGTCTGTCTGTCCCCTGTCCCTGTCCCCATGTCCCCGTGTCCATCTGTCCCCTGTCCGTGTGTCCCCCTGTCCCTCTGTGTCCCCTGTTTGTCCTTGTCTGTCCCCGTGTCCGTTTGTCCCCTGTGTGTCCCCTGTCCCTGTCCCCTGTCCCTCTGTGTCCCTCTGTGTGTCCCCTGTCTGTCCCCTGTCCGTGTGTCTGTCCCTGTGTCCCCTGTCCCTCTGTCCCTGT
The DNA here is from genome assembly GCF_009819885.2 of Catharus ustulatus. Taxonomy (NCBI): domain Eukaryota; kingdom Metazoa; phylum Chordata; class Aves; order Passeriformes; family Turdidae; genus Catharus; species Catharus ustulatus. The sequence goes on from NC_046221.1 coordinate 164,350,887, forward strand.
CTGTCTGTCCCCGTGTCCCTCTGTCTGTCCCCTGTCCCTGTCTCCATGTCCCCTGTTTGTCTGTCTGTCCCCATGTCACCTCTCTCCCTCTGTCCCCTCTGTGTCCCTCTGTCTGTCCCGTGTCCCTATGTCCCCCTGTCCGTGTGTCCATCTGTCCCCTGCCCTTGTCTGTCTCCTGTCCCCTGTCCCTTTGTCTGTCCTTGTCTGTCCCCTGTCCGTGTCTCTGTCCCCATGTCCATCTGTCCCTCTGTCTCTGTCTGTCCCCTCTGTGTCCGTCTGTCTGTCCCCTGTCCGTGTCCCCATGTCCCCTGTTTGTCTGTCTGTCCCTCTGTGTCCCTCTGTGTCCCTCTGTCTGTCCCCTGTCTGTCTGTCCGTCTGTCTGTCCCTGTCTGTCCCTGTCTGTCCCTCTGTCCCCCTGTCCCTCTGTCTGTCCCTGTCCATCTGTCCCCTGTCCCTGTCCCTCTGTCCCCTCTGTCTGTCCCTGTCTATCCCCATGTCCCCTGTCTGTGTGTCTGTCTGTCCCTCTGTGTCCGTGTGTCCCGTCTGTCCCCTGTCCTCATGTCCTCCTGTCTGTCCCCTGTCCCTGTCCCCGTCCCCTGTCTGTCCCTGTCCCTCTGTCCCTCTGTCCCCTGTCTGTCCCTCTGTCCTCCCTGTCTGTCTGTCTGTCCCTGTCCCCCTGTCTGTCCCCTGTCTGTCTGTCTGTCCCCTGTCCCTCTGTCCCTCTGTCCCCTGTCCCTGTTCCCCTGTCTGTCCGTCTGTCCACTCTGTCCCTCTGTCTGTCCCCTGTCCCTCTGTGTCCCTGTCTGTCTGTCCCTGTCCCCCTGTCCCTGTCCCCCTGTCTGTCCCCATGTCCCCATATCCTCTGTATGTCCCTGTCCCTGTCCCTCTGTCCCCTCTGTCTGTCCCTGTCCCTCTGTCTGTCTGTCCCTGTCTCTGTCCCCTGTCTGTCTGTCTGTCCCCTGTCCCTCTGTCCCTCTGTCCCCTGTCCCTGTTCCCCTGTCTGTCTGTCTGTCCCTCTGTCCCCCTGTCCCCCTGTCTGTCCCCTGTCCCTGTCCCTCTGTCCCTGTCCCCTCTGTCTGTCCCTCTGTCCCCCTGTCTGTCCGTGTGTCCCCATGTCCCCCGTCTGTCTGTCCCTGTCCCCCTGTCACTGTCCCCCTGTCCCCCTGTCCGTCCGTCTGTCTGTCTGTCCGTGTGTCCCCAGCGCGTGCTCACGGCCGATTTCTGCGAGGGCTGCAAGATCTCCAACGTGCAGGGGATCCAGGAGCTGGGGCTGGGGCTGCGAGACGTCAGTGCCGCTCCTGGGGGGTCCCGGGGGTCCGGGGGGTCCGGGGGTGTCACCGGGAGGGTCCCCAGGGGGGTCCCGGGGGGGTTTGGGGACAATTTGGGGACAAACCCGGGGGGTTTGGGGGCTGGGAATGGAGATTTGAGACACAAATTTGGGGATTTTGGGGATTTTTGGGGGGGTCCCTGGGATTTTGGGGGTCCCCAGGGTGGTCCCGGGGGTCTGGGGGGTCTGGGGTGTCACCGGGGGGGTCCCCAGGGGGGTCTCGAGGGGATTTGGGGACAATTTGGGGACAAACCGAGGGGATTTGGGGGCTGGGAATGGAGATTGGAGACACAAATTTGGGGATTTTTGGGTTTTTTTTGGGGGTCCTGGAGGAATTTGGGGGTCCCCAGGGTGGTCTCGGGGGTCCCTGGGGGGATTTTGGGTGTCCCCAGGGGGGTCCCGGGGGGGTTTGGGGACAATTTGGGGACAAACTGAGGGGGTTTGGGAGCTGGGAATGGAGATTGGAGACCCAAATTTGGGGATTTTGGGTTTTTTGGGGGGGATTTTGGGGGTCCCTGGATTAATTTGGGGGTCCCTGGATTAATTTGGGGGTCCCTGGGGTGGTCTCGAGTGTCCCCAGGGGGGTCCCGGGGGGCTTTGGGGACAATTTGGGGACAAACCGAGGGGATTTGGGAGCTGGGAATGGGGATTGGAGACCCCAATTTGGGGATTTTTGGGGGTTTTTTGGGGGGGTCCCTGGGATTTTGGGGGTCCCCAGGGTGGTCTCGGGGGTCCGGGGGGTCTGGGGGGTCCGGGGGTGTCACCGGGGGGGTCCCCAGGGTGTTCCCGGGGGGATTCGGGGACAATTTGGGGACAAACCGAGGGGGTTTGGGGGCTGGGAATGGAGATTGGAGACCCCAATTTGGGGATTTTGGGGTTTTTTTTTGGGGTCCTTGGGGGGATTTTGGGGTCCCCAGGGTGGTCTCGGGGGTCCCTGGGGTGGTTTTGGGGGTCCCCAGGGGGGTCCCGGGGGGATTTGGGGACAATTTGGGGACAAACCGAGGGGATTTGGGAGCTGGGGATGGGGATTGGAGACACAAATTTGGGGATTTTTGGGGTTTTTTGGGGGGGATTTTGGGGGTCCTGGAGGAATTTGGGGGTCCCTGGGTTAATTTGGGGGTCCCCAGGGGGGTCCCGAGGGGATTTGGGGACAATTTGGGGACAAACCGAGGGGGTTTGGGGGCTGGGAATGGAGATTGGAGACCCAAATTTGGGGATTTTGGGTTTTTTTGGGTTTTTTTGGGGTTCCTGATCCCCCAAATTTCCCCAGACCGCAGAGAAGTTGATCCAGGGAATTTTTTGGGATTATTTTTGGGGTGATTTTTGGGATTTTTGGGGTCTCTGAATCCCCAAATCACAGAGAAGTTGATCCAGGGGAATTTTTAGGGTGATTTTTGGGTTGAATTTGGGGTTTTTTAGAGTTTTTTGGGGTGAATTCGGGAGATTTTTGGGTTGAATTTGGGGTTTTTTAGAGTTTTTTGGGGTGAATTTGGGAGATTTTTGGGGTGAATTTGAGGTTTTTTTGGGGTTTTTTGGGGTCTCTGAACCCCCAAATCCCCCAGACCGCAGAGAAGTTGATCCAGGGCATTTTTTGGGTGAATATTTTGATTTTTGGGGATCTCTGAACCCCCAAATTTCTCCCAAATCACAGAGAAGCTGATTCAGGGGATTTTTTGGGGTGAATTTTGGGGTTTTTTGGGGTCTCTAAACCCCCCAAATTTTCCCCAGACCGCAGAGAAGCTGATCCAGGGGAATTTTGGGATTATTTTTGGGGGGATTTTGGGTTTTTTTGGGGTCTCTGAACCCCCAAATCGCTGATCCAGGGGATTTTTGGGATTTTTTTTGGGATGAATTTTGGGATTTTTGGGGTCTCTGACCCCCCCAAACCGCGGAGAAGTTGATCCAGGGGATTTTTGGGGTGAATATTTTGATTTTTGGGGTCTCTAAACCCCCCAAATCCCCCCAGACCGCAGAGAAGTTGATCCAGGGGAGTTTTGGGATTATTTTTGGGGTGAATATTTTGATTTTTGGGGTGAATATTTTGATTTTTGGGGTGAATATTTTGATTTTTGGGGTCTCTGATCTCCCAGACCGCAGAGAAGTTGATCCAGGTGTTCGCTGAGCAGATTTTTTACACCGGGTTCATCCACGCGGATCCGCACCCCGGGAACGGTACCGGGGGACCCAAAAACGGGGGGGGGAGGGACCCCAAAAACGGGGGAAAAAATCCTAAAAATGGGGGGGAAATCCTAAATATGGGGGGGAAATCCTAAAAATGGGGGGGGACCCCAAAATTGGGGGGGAAAATCCTGAATATGGGAGGGAAATCCTAAAAGTGAAGGGAAAAAAAATCCCAAAATCGGGGGGGGAGTGACCCCAAAAATGCGGAGGGGAAATCCTAAAAACTGGGGGGGAAATCCTAAAAAAGGGGAGGGGAAATCCTAAAAATGGGGGGGACCCCAAAATCAGAGGGGGATTCCAAATATTGGGAGGGGGAAATCCTAAAACTGGGGGGAAAAAAATCCCAGAACTGGGAAGGGAACCCCAAAACTGGGGGGAAAAAAAACCCCAAAATCAGGGGGGGACCCCAAAATTGAGGGGTATCCCAAAATTTGGGAAGGGGAAATCCAAAAACTGGGAAGGGAACCCAAAAACCAAGGGGAACCCCAAAATCTGGGAAGGGGAAATCCTGAAAGTGAGGAGGAAAAAAATCCCAAAACTGGGAAGGGGAAAATCCCAAAATCAGGGGGACCCCAAAATCGGGGGGGATCCCAAAATTGGGGAGAGGAAATCCTAAAAGTGAGAGGGAAGGAAATCCTAAAAGTGAGGGGGAAAAAAATCCCAAAACTGGGAAGGGGAACATCCCAAAATCAGGGGGATCCCAAAATCTGGGAAGGGGAAATCCTGAAACTGAGGAAAAAAAAGTCCCAAAACTGGGAAGGGACCCCAAAACTGGGGGGGATCCTAAAATTGGGAGGGGGAAATCCTAAAAGTGAGGGGGAAAAAATCCCAAAACTGGGAGGAGACCCCAAAACCAGGGGGGAAGGGACCCAAAAATTGGGGGGGAAATCCTAAAAGTGAGGGAGAAAAAATCCCAGAATCGAGGCAGGGACCCCAAAATCGAGAGGGGAAATCCCAAAATCGGGGGGACCCCAAATTGGGGAAGGGAAAATCCTAAAACTGGGGGAAAAAAAATCCCAAAATTGGGGAGAAATCCCAAAATGGGGAGGGGACCCCAAAACCTGCAGGGGGAAATCCTAAACCTGGGGAAAAAAAAATCCCAAAGCCAGGAGTGAACCCCAAAATTGGGAGGGGACCCCAAAATCTGGGAAGGGGAAATCCTAAAACTGGGGGGGAAAGAATCCCAAAACTGGGAAGGGAACCCCAAAATCAAGAGGGAAAATCCCAAAATTGGGGGGATCCCAAAAACGGGGGGGGACCCCAAATTTAGGAAGAGGAAATCCTAAAAGTGAGGGGGAAAAAATCCCAAAATCGGGGCAGGGACCCCAAAATCAGGGGGGACCCCAAAACCATGAGTAAAAATCCCAAAACTGACGAGGATCCCAAAATGAGGAGGGGACCCCAAAATCTGGGAAGGGGAAATCCTAAAATTGGGGGGGAAAAAATCCCCAAAACTGGGAAGGGAACCCCAAAATCGAGAGGGAAAATCCTAAAAATGGGGGGATCCCAAAACTGGGGGGAAAAAAAATCCCAAAATTGGGGGGGGACCTCAAAATTGAGGGGGATTCCAAAATCTGGGAAGGGGGAAATCCTAAAAGTGAGGGGGAAAAAATCCCAAAACTGGGAAGGGAACCCCAAAATCGAGAGGGGAAATCCCAAAATTAGGAGGGGAAATCCTAAAAGTGAAGGGGAAAAAATCCCAAAATCGGGGGCACCCCAAAATCAGGGGGAGAGGGACCCAAAAATTGGGAGGGAAATCCTGAAAGTGAGGGAGAACAAGTCCCAGAATCGAGGCAGGGACCCCAAAATCAAGGGGGGAAATCCTAAAAATGGGGGGATCCCAAAACTGGGGGGAAAAAAAAATCCCAAAACCGAGAGGGGGGACCCCAAAATCGAGGGGGACCCCAAAATTGGGAGGGGAAATCCTAAAAGTGAAGGGGAAAAAAATCCCAAAACGAGACAGGGACCCCAAAACCGAGAGGGGAAATCCCAAAATTGGGGGGATCCCAAAACTGGGGAGGGGAAATCCTAAAAATGGGGGGACCCCAAAATCCAGGAGGATCCTAAAATTGAGGAGGGGAAATCCTAAAAGTGAAGGGAAAAAAAATCCCAAAATTGGGGCAGAGACCCCAAAATCGAGGCAGGAACCCCAAAACCGAGAGGGAAAAAAAATCCCAAAAGCAGGAGTGGACCCCAAAATTAGGGAGGGGAAATCCTAAAAGTGAAGGGGAAAAATCCCAAAATCGAGGCAGGGACCCCAAAATCGAGAGGGGAAATCCCAAAAACGGGGGGACCCCAAAATTGGGGGGGAAAAAAAATCCCAAAATTGGGGAGGGGACCCCAAAACCTGGAGAGGGAAATCCTAAACCTGGGGGGAAAAAATCCCAAAATCGGGGCAGGGACCCCAAAATCGAGAGGGGAAATCCCAAAATCGGGGGGACCCCAAAACCGAGGGGGACCCCAAAATTGGAAGGCGAAAATCCCAAAATTGGGGAGAAATCCCAGAAATGGGGGGGGGAGATCCCAAAACCTGGAGGAGAAAATCCTAAACCTGGGGGGAAAAAAAATCCCAAATCCAGGAGTGGGAACCCCAAAATTGGGGAGAAAAAAAAAATCCCAAAACTGGGAGGGGAACCCCAAAACCGAGGGGGACCCCAAAACCAAGAAGGGACCCCAAAACTGAGGAAAAAAATCCCAAAACTGGGAGGGAACCCCAAAATTGGGGAGAGCAAAATCCCAAAAGCAGGAAGGGAACCCCAAAATCCGAGGGGAAAATCCCAAAATTGGGGTGGAGATCCCAAAACCGGGGAAAAAAAATCCCAAAATTGAGGAGGGGACCCCAAAACTGGGGGGGATCCCAAAACCAGGAGGGGAAATCCCAAAAAAAAGGGACCCTAAAAAAAGGGGATCCCCAAAAATTGGGGATCCCCAAAAATTTGGGATCCCCAAAAAATGGGTTCCTATAAAATGGGGAATGGAGGGAAATCCATTCAGGGGGTCCCCAAAAATGACAGGGGAGGGTCCCCAAAAAGTCAGGGGGTCCCCAAAAATGGGATCCCCAAAAATTTGGGTCCCAAAAAAAAGGGAATCCCCAAAAATTTGGGTTCCCAAAAATTGGGGATCCAAAAAAAAGGGATCCTATAAAATGGGGAATGGAGGGAAATCCATTTAGGGGATCCCCAAAAAATGACAGGGGAGGGTCCCCAAAAATCAGGGGGTCCCCAAAAAGGGATCCCCAAAAAATAATTCCCAAAAAAAAGGACACCCCAAAATTGGGGGTACCCCAAAAATTTGGGATCCCCAAAAATGAGTTCCTATAAAATGGAGAATAGAGAGAAATCCATTTAGGGGGTCCCCAAAAAATGACAGGGGGGGGTCCCCCAAAAATCAGGGGGTCCCCAAAAATGGGATCCCCAAAAATTTGGGTCCCAAAAAAAAGGGGAACCCCAAAAATTGGGGTACCCAAAAAAGGGGTTTCCCAAAAAAGGGTTTCTTATAAAATGGAGAATGGAGGGAAATGCATTTAGGGGGTCCCCAAAAATGACAGGGGAGGGTCCCCAAAAATCAGGGGGTCCCCAAAAAGGGATCCCCAAAAATTTGGGTCCCAAAACAAGGGGAACCCCAAAAATTGGGGCTTCCCAAAAATTGGGGATCCCAAAAAAGGGGTTCCTATAAAATAGAGAATGGAGGGAAATCAATTTAAGGGGTCCCCAAAAATGACAGGGGAGGGTCTCCAAAAATCAGGGGGTCCCCAAATCAGGGTGGGGGTCCCCCCAAAAAATCAGGGGGTCCCAAAAAAATAATTCCAAAAAAATTGGGGTCCCCAATAATTGGGGTTAAAAAAATGGGTTCCTATAAAATGGAGAATGGAGGGAAATCCATTTAGGGGTCCCCAAAAATGACAAGGGAGGGTCCCCAAAAATCAGGGGGTCCCCAAAAATGGGATCCCCAAAAATTTGGGTCCCAAAAAATGGGGTGACCAAAAATTGGGGTACCCTAAAAATTGGGGATCCCAAAAAAGGGTTTCCTATAAAATGGGGAATGGAGGGAAATCCATTTAGGGGGTCCCAAAAAATGACAGGGGAGGGTCCCCCAAAAATCAGAGGGTCCCCAAATCAGGGAGATCCCAAAAATTTGGGTCCCAAAAAATGGGGTCACCAAAAATTGGGGTCCCCAAAAAAGGGGTTTCCAAAAAATGGGTTCTTATAAAATGGGGAATGGAGGGAAATTCATGTAGGGGGTCCCCAAAAATGACAAGGGAGGGTCCCCCAAAAATCAGAGGGTCCCCAAAAATGGGATCCCCAAAAATTTGGGTCCCAAAAAATAATTCCCAAAAAAAAGGACACCCCAAAAAAATGGGGTCCTATAAAAAATGAGTTTCTATGAAATGGAGAATGGAGGGAAATCCTTGCAGGGGGTCCCCAAAAATGACAGGGGAGGGTCCCCCAAAAATTCAGGGGGGTCCCCAGATCAGGGTGGGGGTCCCCAAAAAAAGAGGATCCCAAAAAAATGGGGTCACCAAAAATTGGAGTACCCCAAAAATTTGGGATCCCCAAAAAGGATTTCCTATAAAATGGGGAATGGAGGGAAATCCATTCAGGGGTCCCCAAAAAATGACAGGGGAGGGTCCCCCAAAAAAATCAGGGGGTCCCCAAAAAAAGGATTCCAAAAAAAAGGGGATCCCAAAAATTTGGGTCCCAAAAAATGGGGTCACCAAAAATTGGGGTACCCCAAAAAAGGAGTTCCTATAAAATGGGGAATGGAGGGAAATCCATTTAGGGGATCCCCAAAAATGACAGGGGAGGGTCCCCCAAAAATCAGGGGGTCCCCAAATCAGGGTGGGGGTCCCCAAAAAAATCAGGGTCCCCCCCAATCCCCCCCTGCAGTTCTGGTTCGCCGCGGCCCCGACGGGAAGGCTCAGCTGGTGCTGCTGGACCACGGGCTCTACGAGACCCTCAGCGAGAGGTCAGCGCCCCTAAAATATCGGGGGGGACCCCAAAAATATCGGGGGACACGAAAAAATATGGGGGGGACCTTAAAAAATATGGGGGGAAATTAAAAAATATGGGGGGAAGCGAAAATTATAGGGCGGGAAATGAAAAATGTGGGGGAAAAAAAAAATATGGGGAGATCCTAAAAAATGTTGGGGGACCCTAAAAATGTGGGTGGGACCCTAAAAATATTGAGGGGAACACAAAAAAAATGGAGGGGACCCTAAAAAATATGGGGGGAATCTAAAAAATATGGGAGGAACCAAAAAAATATGGGGGGGACGAAAAAATATGGGGGGGAAACCAAAAATTATAGGGTGGGAAATGAAAAATGTGGGGTAAAATAAAAATATGGGGAGATCCTAAAAAATGTTGGGGAACCCTAAAAATATTGGGGGATCTAAAAAATATGGGGGAGGAACAAAAAAAAATGGGAGAAACCAAAAACTATTTGGGAGGAACCAAACAAATTTGGGGGGGGGGGACCAAAAATATGGGGGAAAATAAAAAATGTGGGGAGATCCTAAAAAATATGGGGGGGACCCTAAAAATATCGGGGGGACTCTAAAAAATATGGGGTGAAACTAAAAATATGGGGGGAACAAAAAATTATAGGGGGGATGAAAAAATATGGGGGGGAAACTAAAAATTATAGGGTGGGAAATGAAAAATATGGGGAAAAAAAAATATGGGGAGATCCTAAAAAATGTTGGGGGACCCTAAAAATATTGGGGGATCTAAAAAATATGGGGGAGGAACAAAAAAAAATGGGAGAAACCAAAAACTATTTGGGAGGAACCAAACAAATTTGGGGGGGGGAACCAAAAATATGGGGGAAAATAAAAAATGTGGGGAGATCCTAAAAAATGTGGGGGGACCCTAAAATATCAGGGGAACCCTAAAAAATATTGGGGGAAATTTAAAAAATATGGGGGGAACCAAAAATTAGAGGGGAGGAAATAAAAAATATGGGGGGGAAAACTAAAAATTATGGGGGAAAATAAAAATATGGGGAGATCCTAAAAAATGTTGGGGGACCCTAAAAAATCGGGGGGACCCTAAAAAATATGGGGGGAACTAAAAAATTATAGGGGGGGACCAAAAAAAATGGGGGAAACGAAAAATTATTTGGGAGGAACCAAACAAATTTGGGGGGGGGACCAAAAATATGGGGGAAAATAAAAAATGTGGGGGAAAATAAAAAATGTGGGGAGATCCTAAAAAATATGGGGAGGACACAAAAAATTATGGGGAAAAACAAAAAAATATAGGGAAAAATTAAAAAACATGGGGGCAACCAAAAATTATAGGGGGAGAAACTGAAAATTATGGGAGGAACCAAAATTATGGGGGGAAAATAAAAAATATGGGGAGATCCTAAAAAATATGGGGGGACCCCAAAAAATATGGGGGACACAAAAAATATCGGGGGAATCTAAAAAATATGGGGGGAACCAAAAAAATATCGGGGGAACCAAAAAAATATGGGGGGAAGCAAAAATTAGAGGGGAGGAAATAAAAAATATGGGGGGGAAAACTAAAAATTATGGGGGAAAATAAAAAATATGGGGAGATCCTAAAAAATGTGGGGGGACCCTAAAAAATATGGGGGGGAAATAAAAAATATGGGGAGAACAAAAATTATGGGGGGGGAACCAAAAAAAATGGGGGAAACCAAAAATTATTTGGGAGGAACCAAACAAATTTGGGGGGGGGGGGACCAAAAATATGGGGGAAAATAAAAAATGTGGGGAAAAATAAAAAATATGGGGAGATCCTAAAAGTATGGGGAGACCCTAAAAAATATGGGGGGACCCTAAAAATATGGGAGGACCCTAAAAAATATGGGGGAAAACAAAAAAATATAGGAAAAAATTAAAAAATATGGGGGGAACCAAAAAATTATAGGGGGGGAAACTGAAAATTATGAGAGGAACCAAAAATATGGGGGGAAAATAAAAAATATGGGGGGATCCTAAAAAACGTTGGGGGACCCTAAAATATATCTGGGGGACCCTAAAAATATGGGGGGGAACTAAAAAATATGGGGGGAACCAAAAAATTATAGGGGGGACCAAAAAAAATGGGAGAAAGAAAAAAGTATTTGGGAGGAACCAAACAAATTTGTGGGGGGGACCAAAAATATGGGGGAAAATAAAAAATATGGGGAGATCCTAAAAAATGTTGGGGGGACCATAAAAAATATTGGGGGAAAATAAAAAATATGGGGGGAAAATTAAAAAAATTTAAAAATTAAAATAATTATAGGGGGGGATGAAAAAATATGGGGGGGAAACTAAAAATTATGGGGGAAAATAAAAATATGGGGAGATCCTAAAAATGTGGGGGGACCCTAAAAAATATGGAGGAGGAACTAAAAATATGGGAGGGGGGGGAATCCCAAAAATGGGGGGAGATACCAAAAAAAGGGGGGTCCCAAAAAATTGGGAGATCCCAAAATTGGGGGGGATGCTTAAATTGGGGGGTCCCAAAAAAATGGGAGATACCAAAAATGGGGGGATCCCAAAAAATGGGGAGATCCCAAAATTGGGGGGATCCCAAAAAATGGGAGATACCAAAAATGGGGGAAATCCCAAAAAAGGGGGGACCCCAAAAAAGGGAAATCCTTAAAAAAAGTGGGGGGGGTCCCAAAAAAAGAGGGGGGTACCAAAACTGAGGGGATTCCCAAAAAAGGATCCCAAAAAAGGGGATGGTCCCAAAATGGGGTGGGTCCCAAAAAATGTGGGGGTGTCCCCAAAAAAGAATCCTAAAAGGGGAAGTTCCCTGGAAAAAAGGGGGGGAATCCCAAAAAAGGGGGGTCTCCAAAAATGGGGAAATCCCAAAAAAGGAGGGGGGGTCCCCCAAAAAAGGATCCTAAAAAAAGGGGGTCCCTAAAAAGGGAATCTCTAAAAAAGAGAAGGGTCCTAAAATTGGGAGGTTCCCCAAAAAGGGAAATCCCAAAAAAAGGGAGGGATCCCAAAATTGGGGGTTCCCCATAAAGGGATCTTAAAAAAAGGGGGAGGGTCCTTAAAAAAAGGGGGTTCCAAAATTGGGAAAAAAAATTGGGGGGGTCCCTCAAAAAAGGGGGGGGAATCCTAAAAAAGGGGAGGGGGTGTCCCTAAAAAAGGGGACCCCAAAAAAAGGGGGGTCCCCAAAATTGGGGTGGTCCCCAAAAAAGGGGGGATCCCAAAAAATGGGGGGATCCTTAAAAAAGGGGGGTCCCAAAAAAGGGAGAGATCCCAAAATTGGGGGGATCCCATAAATGGGGGGGGGGGGTCCCAAAAAAGGGGGGGGGTCCCTAAAAATAGGGAGATACCAAAAAAAAGGGAGGGATCCCTAAAAAGGGAGATACCAAAAAATGGGGGGATCCCAAAAAATGGGGGAGATCCCAAACCAGGGAGAAAATCCCAAATCCAGGGGGGTCCCCAAATCCACAGGGGGTCCCCAAATCCTCGGGGGGGTCCCCAAAATTTTGTTTTTCCCCCCCCAGGGACCGGGTGTCGCTGTGCGGGCTCTGGAGAGCGATCGTGCTGCGGGACCACGGAGCCATGAGGGAGAGAGCGCAGGAACTGGGGGTGCAGGGTGAGGGAACCCCAAAATCAACCCCAAAAATGGGACCCCAAAAATGGGATTGGGACCCCAAAATCCCCTGAGGGAGAGGGCGCAGGAACTGGGGGTGCAGGGTGAGGGAACCCCAAAATCAACCCCAAAATGGGACCCCAAAATGGGAATGGGACAGGGCACAGGAACTGGGGGTGCAGGGTGAGGGGACCCCAAAAATGAACCTAAAATGGGAATGGGACCCCAAAAATGAACCCCAAAAACTGGGGGGCACACCCCAAAAATGGGGAGGGGGAACCCCAAAAATGAACCCCAAAAATGGGAATGGGACCCCAAAAATCAACCCTAAAATCAACCCCAAATGGGACCCCGAAAATGGGAATGGGACCCCAAAAATGGGACCCTAAAAATGAACCTAAAATGGACCCCAAAAATGAAACCCAAAATGAGACCCCAAAATGGAAATGGGACCCCCAGACCCCCTGAGGGACAGGGCAGAGGAACTGGGGGTGCAGGGTGAGAGGGAACCCCAAAAATGGGAATGGGATCCCAAAAATGAACACAAAAAATGAACCCAGAAATGGGAATGGGACCCCAGAAATGAACCCCAAAAATGGAGAAGAGACCCCAAAATGAACCCCAAAATGAGACCCCAAAAATGAACCCCAAGATGGGAACAGGACCCCAAAAATGGGACCCCAAAATGGGGAGGGAACCCCAAAAATGAGGGTGGGGGTCAGGGCAGCAGAACTCAGGGTGCAGGGTGAGGGGGGACCCCAAAAATGAACGCCAGAAACTGGAGGAGGGAACCCCAAAAATGGGAATGGGATCCCAAAAATCAACCCTAAAAATGAACCCCAAATGGGACCCCAAAAATGGGGAGGGGGGGCCCCAAAAATCAACCCCAAATGAGACCCCAAAAATGGGAATGGGACCCCAAAAATGAACCCCAAAAATGGGGAGGGGGGACCCCAAAAATCAACCCCAAATGGGACCCCAGAATGGGAATGGGACCCCAAAATCCTGGGGGGACTCCCCAAAAATGGGAATGGAACCCTAAATGTGAACCCCAAAAATCAACCCTAAAAATGAACCCCAAAATCCCCTGAGGGACAGGGCACAGGAACTGGGGGTGCAGGGTGAGGGAACCCCAAAATCAACCCCAAAATGGGAATGGGAACCCTAAAAATAGACCCCAAAAACTGGGGGGGACACCCCAAAAATGGGAGTGGGACCCTAAATATGGACCCCAAAAATGAACCCCAAAAATGGGAATGGGACCCCAAAACCCCCTGAGGGAGAGAGCTCAGGAACTGGGGGTGCAGGGTGAGGGAACCCCAAAATCAACCCCAAATGGGACCCCAAAAATGAACCCCAAAAATGGGGATGAGACCCAAAAATGGGACCTCAAAAATGAACCTAAAATGGACCCCAAAAATGGGAGAGGGAACCTCAAAAATCGACCCCAAAAACTGGGGGGGACACCCCAAAAATGGGAATAGGACAGGGTACAGGAACTGGGGGTGCAGGGTGAGAGGGGGACCCCAAAAATCAACCCCAAAATGGGGAGGAGGGACCCCAAAAATGGGAATGGGACCCCAAAAATCAACCCCTAAAAATGGGACCCCAAAATGGGAATGGGAACCCCAAAAATAGACCCCAAAAACTGGGGGGGACACCCCAAAAATGAACCCCAAAATGAACCCCAAAATCTCCTGAGGGACAGGGCACAGGAACTGGGGGTGCAGGGTGAGGGGACCCCAAAATCAACCCCAAAATGAACCCCAAAACCCCCTGAGGGACAGAGCACAGGAACTGGGGGTGTGGGGTGAGAGGGGACCCCAAAAATGAACCTGAAATGGACCCCAAAAATGGGACTGGGACCCCAAAAATGGGAGAGGGAACCCCAAAAATGGGAAAGGGGACCTCAAAAATGGGACCCCAAAATGGGGAGGGAACCCCAAAATGGGACCCCAAAAATGGGGAATGGGACCCCAAAAATGAACCCTAAAAATCAACCCCAAATGGGACCCCAAAAATGGGACCCCAAAAATGAACCTAAAATGGGACCCCAAAATGAAACCCAAAATGAGACCCCAAAATGGGAATGGGACCCCAAAAATGAATCCCAAAAATGGAAAGGGGACCCCAAAAATCAACCCCAAAAATGGGACCCCAAAATGGGAATGGGAACCCCAAAAATAGACCCCAAAAACTGGGGGGGACACCCCAAAAATGGGAGTGGGACCCTAAATATGGACCCCAAAAATGGGAATGGGACCCCAAAAATGGGGAATGGGACCCCAAAAATGAACCCTAAAAATCAACCCCAAATGGGACCCCAAAAAATGGGAGCCCAAAAATGAACCTAAAATGGTGCCCAAAAATGAAACCCAAAATGAGACCCCAAAAATGGGAATGGGACCCCAAAACCCTCTGAGGGACAGGGCACAGGAACTGGGGGTGCAGGGTGAGGGAACCCCAAAAACCAACCCTAAAATGAACCCCAAAACCCCCTGAGGGAGAGGGCTCAGGAACTGGGGGTGCAGGGTGAGAGGGGACCCCAAAATCAACCCCAAAATGGGACCCCAAAAATGAACCTAAAAATGAACCCCAAAAATGGGAATGGGACCCCAAAAATCAACCCTAAAATCAACCCCAAATGGGACCCCGAAAATGGGAATGGGACCCCAAAAATGGGACCCTAAAAATGAACCTAAAATGGACCCCAAAAATGAAACCCAAAATGGGACCCCAAAAATGGGAATGGGACCCCAAAACCCCCTGAGGGACAGGGCACAGGAACTGGGGGTGCAGGGTGAGGGAACCCCAAAATCAACCCTAAAAATGAACCCCAAAATGGGAATGGGACAGGGCACAGGAACTGGGGGTGCAGGGTGAGGGGGAACCCCAAAAATGAACCTAAATGGGACCCCAAAATGGGAATGGGATGGGGCACAGGAACTGGGGGTGCAGGGTGAGGGGGGACCCCAAAAATGAACCTAAAAATGGGAATGGGAACCCCAAAAATGAACCCCAAAAACTGGGGGGGATACCCCCAAAAATGGGAGTGGGACCCTAAATATGGACCCCAAAAATGAACCCCAAAAAAGGGGAAAGGGGACCTCAAAAATGGGGAATGGGACCCCAAAAATGAACCCTAAAAATCAACCCCAAATGGGACCTCAAAAAATGGGAGCCCAAAAATGAACCTAAAATGGTGCCCAAAAATGAAACCCAAAATGAGACCCCAAAATGGGAATGGGACCCCAAAACCCTCTGAGGGACAGGGCACAGGAACTGGGGGTGCAGAGTGAGGGGGGACCCCAAAATCAACCCTAAAAATGAACCCCAAAAATGGGAATGGGACCACGGAGCCATGAGGGAGAGGGCGCAGGAACTGGGGGTGCAGGGTGAGGGACCCCAAAAATGAACCTAAAAATGGGACCCCAAAAATGGGAATGGGACAGGGCACAGGAACTGGGGGTGCAGGGTGAGGGGGGACCCCAAAAATGAACCCCAAACATGGGGAGGAGGGACCCCAAAAATGGGAATGGGGTCGCAAAAATGAACACAAAAAATGAACCCAAAAATAGGAATGGGACCCCAAAAATGAACCCCAAAAATGGAGAAGGGACCCCAAAATGAACCCCAAAATGGGGAGGGGGGACCCCAAAAATCAACCCCAAATGAGACCCCAGAATGGGAATGGGACCCCAAAATCCTGGGGGGACTCCCCAAAAATGGGAATGGAACCCTAAATGTGAACCCCAAAAATCAACCCTAAAAATGAATCCCAAAATCCCCTGAGGGACAGGGCACAGGAACTGGGGGTGCAGGGTGAGGGAACCCCAAAATCAACCCCAAAATGGGAATGGGAACCCCAAAAATAGACCCCAAAAACTGGGGGGGATACCCCCAAAAATGGGAGTGGGACCCTAAATATGGACCCCAAAAATGAACCCCAAATGGGACCCCAAAAATGAACCCCAAAAACTGGGGGGACACCCCAAAAATGGGAATGGGACCCAAAAATGGGACCCCAAAAATGAACCTAAAATGGTCCCCAAAAATGAAACCCAAAATGAGACCCCAGAATGGGAAGGGGACCCCAAAACCCCCTGAGGGACAGGGCAGAGGAACTGGGGGTGCAGGGTGAGGGAACCCCAAAATCAACCCCAAACGTGGGGAGGAGGGACCCCAAAAATGGGAATGGGGTCCCAAAAATGAACCCAAGAAATGAACCCAAAAATGGGAATGGGACCCCAGAAATGAACCCCAAAAATGGAGAAGAGACCCCAAAATGAACCCCAAAATGAGACCCCAAAAATGAACCCCAAGATGGGAACAGGACCCCAAAAATGGGACCCCAAAATAGGGAGGGAACCCCAAAAATGAGGGTGGGGGTTAGGGCAGCAGAACTTGGGGTGCAGGGTGAGGGGGGACCCCAAGAACAAACCCCAAAAATGGGAATGGGACCCCAAAAACCAACCCTAAAAATGGGAGCCCAAAATGGGAATGGGAATCCCAAAAATAGACCCCAAAAACTGGGGGGGACACCCCAAAAATGAACCCCAAAAGTGAACCCCAAAACCCCCTGAGGGACAGGGCACAGGAACTGGGGGTGCAGGGTGAGGGGACCCCAAAAATGAACCCAAAATGGGAATGGGACCCCAAAATGGGAAAGGGAACCCCAAAGATGGGAAAGGGGACCTCAAAAATGGGACCCCAAAATGGGGAGGGAGCCCCAAAATGGGACCCCAAAAATGGGAATGGGACCCCAAAAATGAACCCTAAAAATCAACCCCAAATGGGACCCCAAAATGGGACCCCAAAAATGAACCTAAAATGGTCCCCAAAAATGAAACCCAAAATGAGACCCCAAAATGGGAATGGGACCCCAAAACCCCCTGAGGGACAGGGTACAGGAACTGGGGGTGCAGGGTGAGGGGGGACCCCAAAATCAACCCCAAACATGGGGAGGAGGGACCCCAAAAATGGGAGTGGGACCCTAAATATGAACCCCAAAAATGGGACCCCAAAATGGGAATGGGACCCCAAAAATGGGGAGGGGCAACCCCAAAAATCAACACCAAATGGGACCCCAAAAATGGGAAGGGGACCCCAAAACCCCCTGAGGGACAGGGCACAGGAACTGGGGGTGCAGGGTGAGAGGGGACCCCAAAAATGAACCCAAAACATGAACCCCAAAATGGGAATGGGACCCCAAAAATGGGAATGGGGACCTCAAAAATGGGACCCCAAAATGGGGAGGGAACCCCAAAAATCAACCCCAAATGGGACCCCAAAAATGGGAATGGGACCCCAAAAATGGGACCCCAAAAATCAACCCCAAAAATGGAAAGGGGACCCCAAAAATCAACCCCAAAAATGGGACCCCAA
Source organism: Catharus ustulatus (assembly GCF_009819885.2). NCBI lineage: Eukaryota > Metazoa > Chordata > Aves > Passeriformes > Turdidae > Catharus > Catharus ustulatus. The sequence continues at coordinate 164,368,350 of NC_046221.1, forward strand.
AATGGGAATGGGAACCCCAAAAATAGACCCCAAAAACTGGGGGGGACACCCCAAAAATGAACCCCAAAAATGAACCCCAAAACCCCCTGAGGGAGAGAGCTCAGGAACTGGGGGTGCAGGGTGAGGGGGGACCCCAAAATCAACCTAAAATGGGACCGCAAAAATGGACCCCAAAAATGGGGATGAGACGCAAAAATGGGACCCCAAAAATGAACCTAAAATGGACCCCAAAAATGGGAGAGGGAACCCCAAAAATCGACCCCAAAAACTGGGGGGAACACCCCAAAGGGGAACCCCAAAAATGGAACCCCAAAAATGGAACCCTAAAAATGGGACCCCAAAATGGGAATGGGAACCCCAAAAATAGACCCCAAAAACTGGGGGGACACCCCAAAAATGGGAATGGGACCCAAAAATGGGACCCCAAAAATGAACCTAAAATGGACCCCAAAAATGAAACCCAAAATGGGACCCCAAAATGGGAATGGGAACCCCAAAAATAGACCCCAAAAACTGGGGGGGACACCCCAAAAATGGGGATGAGACCCAAAAATGGGACCCCAAAAATGAACCTAAAATGGACCCCAAAAATGAAACCCAAAATGAGACCCCAGAATGGGAATGGGACCCCAAAATCCTTGGGGGACTCCCCAAAAATGGGAATGGAACCCTAAATGTGAACCCCAAAAATCAACCCTAAAAATGAATCCCAAAATCCCCTGAGGGAGAGAGCTCAGGAACTGGGGGTGCAGGGTGAGGGGGGACCCCAAAAATGAACCCCAAACATGGGGAGGAGGGACCCCAAAAATGGGAATGAGACCCAAAAATGGGACCCCAAAAATGAACCTAAAATGGACCCCAAAAATGAAACCCAAAATGGAACCCCAAAATGGGAATGGGACCCCAAAAATCAACCCCAAAAATGGGACCCCAAAATGGGAATGGGAATCCCAAAAATAGACCCCAAAAACTGGGGGGGACACCCCAAAAATGAACCCCAAAATGAACCCCCAAACCCCCTGAGGGACAGGGCGCAGGAACTGGGGGTGCAGGGTGAGGGGGGACCCCAAAATCAACCCCAAATGGGACCCCAAAAATGAACCCCAAAAATGGGGATGAGACCCAAAAATGAGACCCCAAAAATGAACCTAAAATGGACCCCAAAAATGGGAGAGGGAACCTCAAAAATCGACCCCAAAAACTGGAGGGGACACCCCAAAAATGGGAATGGGACCCAAAAATGGGACTCCAAAAATGAACTTAAAATGGACCCCAAAAATGAAACCCAAAATGAGACCCCAAAATGGGAATGGGACCCCAAAAATGATCCCAAAAAATGGAAAGGGGACCCCAAAAATCGACCCCAAAAATGGGACCCCAAAATGGGAATGGGATCCCAAAAATGAACCCCAAAAATGGGGGGAGGGGACCCCAAAATCCTGGGGGTTACCTGTGCCCACCTGTGCTCACCTTTCCCCCCAGATTACTTCCTGTTCTCGGAGATGCTGATGCATCTGGGGTTACCTGGGGTCACCTGTGCTCACCTGGGGGTCACCTGGGGGTCACTCAGGGTTACCTGTGCTCACCTGAGCTCACCTGTCTTTACCTGTCCCCCCAGACTATTTCCTGTTCTCGGAGATGCTGATGCAGCGCCCCCTGAGCCGCCGCTCTCCCCTGCTGGGCGCTCACCTGGCCGGGGCCGGGCGGGGCCGGGCTCACCTGCAGGGCTCACCTGAGGGACACCTGAGCGGGGAGGAGCGCGGCTACATGCAGAGCATGGCGGCCACGCGCTTCCCGCGCATCCTGCAGGTGCTGCGCGCGCTGCCCCGCCCCATGCTGCTCGTGTTCCGCAACATCAACACGGTGCGCAGCGTGCACGGCGCCCTGGGCGCACCTGCCGATCGCTACGGCATCATGGCGCGCAGGTGAGTGCGGACAGGTGGGCACAGGTGTGTACAGGTGTACCCAGGTGGGCTCTGGGTCACCCTGGGCTGTATTTGGGGCGGTTGGGGGTGTCCAGGTGAGTTTTAAAGAATGGGGTGGGGTGGTTGGGACACCCAGGTGTGACCAGGTGTGACCAGGTGTGTGCAGGTGTGTGCCCAGGTGAGCTCAGGTGAGCTCTGGGTCTCCCTGGGCACCTTTTGTGGGAGTTTGTGGTGCTCAGGTGTGTTTTAAAGAAAGGGGGGAGAGGCATTGGGACACCCAGGTGTGCCCAGGTGTGTGCAGGTGTGTGCCAGGTGAGCTCTGGGTCAGCCTGGGCTGTATTTGTGGGGTTTGGTGGTGTCCAGGTCACCTTTAAATGATTGTAGGGGGGTGTTGGGTGCTCAGGTGAGCTCCAGGTGAGCTCCAGGTGTGTGCAGGTGTGCCCAGGTGAGCTCAGGTGATCTCAGGTGAGCCCTGGGTCTCCCTGTGCAGCATTTGGGGGTGTTGGGGGTGCCCAGGTGAGTTTTAATGGATGGGGGGAGAGGGATTGGGATGCCTAGGTGAGGACCAGGTGAGCCCAGGTGTGACCCAGGTGTGCCCAGGTGAGCTCAGGTGAGCCCTGGGTCACCCTGGGCTGTATTTGGGGCGGTTGGGGGTGTCCAGGTGTGTCTTAAAGAATGGAGGAGGGGATGTTGGGACAGCCAGGTGTGACCAGGTGTGTGCAGGTGTGTGCCCAGGTGAGCTCAGGTGAGCCCTGGGTCACCCTGGGCACCTTTTATGGGAGTTTGTTATGCTCAGGTGTGTTTTAAAGAATGAAGGAGGGGTTTTGGGACATCCAGGTGTGACCCAGGTGTGAGTAAATGTGATCCAGGTGTGCCCAGGTGAGCTCAGGTGAGCCCTGGGTCTCTCTGGGCACCATTTGTGGGGGTTGGGGGTGTCCAGCTCACCTTTAAATGATTGTGGGGGGGGTGTTGGGCACTCAGGTGAGCTCCAGGTGAGCTCCAGGTGAGTTCCACGTGTGATGCAGGTGTGCCCAGGTGAGTTCAGGTGAGCCCTGGCTCTCTCTGTGCACCATTTGTGGGGGTTTGTGGTGTCCAGGTGAGTTTTAAAGAATGGGGTGGGGTGGTTGGGACACCCAGGTGTGACCAGGTGTGTGCAGGTGTGTGCCCAGGTGAGCTCAGGTGAGCCCTGGGTCTCTCTGGGCACCATTTGTGGGGTTTGGTGGTGTCCAGGTCACCTTTAAATGATTGTGGGGGGTGTTGGGCACTCAGGTGTGCCCAGGTGTGCCCAGGTGAGCTCAGGTTCACTCAGGTGTGCCCTCCCCTCCCCCACAGCGCCGTGCGCAGCTGGAGCCGCCTCCGGGGGGGGCCCGGGGGGTCCCTGCGGCAGCGGCTGCACCTGGGCTGGGAGAGCCTCAAGTTCGAGCTGGCACTCAGGTGAGGGGGCAGGGGAGGGGGGAGGGGCTCAGGTGGGGGTGTGACCCCTCCCCAGGTGTGTCTGTGACCCCCCAGGTGAGCTCACCTGTCCCCAGGTGTGTCTGTGACCCCTCCCCAGGTGTGTCTGTGACCCCTCCCCAGGTGTGTCTGTGACCCCCCCAGGTGAGCTCACCTGTCCCCAGGTGTGTGTGTGACCCCTCCCCAGGTGTGTCCCCCCCCCCAGGTGAGCTCACCTGTCCCCAGGTGTGTCTGTGACCCCCCCAGGTGTGTCTGTGACCCCCCAGGTGAGCTCACCTGTCCCCAGGTGTGTCTGTGACCCCTCCCCAGGTGTGTCCCCTCCCCCCAGGTGAGCTCACCTGTCCCCCAGGTTCGAGTGGCTCCGGTTCCGTTTGGCCGCGGTGGCGCTGAGGCTGCTGAGCCGCTGGGGGGCGCTGCCCCTCGGGGAGCACCTGCAGCACCTGCTGAGGGCCTGAGGGGGGCAGGGCCCCAAACACACCTGGGCACACCTGGGACACACCTGAGAGACGGCTGGGACACACCTGAGACACACCTGGACACACCTGAGAGATGGCTGGGAACCCCCAAAACACACCTGAGAAACGACTGGGAACACCTGGACACACCTGAGAACCCCCAAATCACACCTGGACACACCTGAGACACATCTGAGAGACGGCTGGGAATACTTGGGAACCCCCAAAACACACCTGGACACACCTGAGAGACGGCTGGGAACACCTGGACACACCTGAGAACAGCTGGGAACACCTGAGATACACCTGGGAACCCCCAAACACACCTGGACACACCTGAGACACACCTGAGAGACAGCTGGGAACCCCCAAATCACACCTGGACACACCTGGACACACCTGGGAACCCCCAAATCACACCTGGACACACCTGGACACACCTGGGAACCCCTAAACACACCTGAGAGACACCTGAGAGACAGTTGGGAGCACCCAGGAACCCCCAAAATACACCTGAGAACAGTTGGGAACACCTGAGACTCACCTGGACACACCTGAGACACACCTGGGAACACCTGGATACACCTGAGGAACAGCTGGAAATGCCCAAAATACCCCAAACCTTCAGAAATTCCCCAAAAAACATTAAAAAATCCCTCAAATCCCCCCCAAAATCCCCCCGAAACCCAGCTGAAACCCCCCCAAAAAACCAAAAATCCCACAAAAAATCCACCCCAAAGTCCCTTAAAAACCACCAAGAATCCCACAAAAATCCCCCCCAAAAATCCCACAGAAAAAACCTTGAAAACCCCCCAAAATATCCCAAAACCACCAAAAATCCCACAAAAAATCCATCTCAAATTCCCTTAAAAACCACCAAGAATCCCACAAAAATCTCCCTCAAAAATCCCACAGAAAAACACCTTGAAAATCCCCCAAAAATCCCCCAAAACCACCAAAAATCCCTCCAAAAATTCCCACCAAAAACCCCCCAAAATATCCCAAAACCCACCAAAAATCCCACAAAAAAATCCCACAAAAACCCAGCTGAACCCCCCAAAAAAATCAAAAATCCCACCGAAAATCCACCTCAACTATCCCAAAAATCCCACAATAAAAACCCTGAAAACCGCCAAAAATCCCCCCAGAATCATCAAAAATCCCACAAATAATCCACCTCAAATCCTTTTAAAAAATCCCAAAAAATCCCACAAATAATCCCCTGAATCCCCCCAAAAAATCCCCCCAAAAATCCCACCAAAATGCACCTGAAACCCTTTAAAAAAACCCCAAATGTCCCCAAAATCCCATAAAATATCCACCTCAAATCCCCCCAAAAAATCCCCAAAAAATCCCAAAAAAGTCCCAAAAAAATCCCCAAAAAATCCCCAAAAAATCCCAGAATCACCAAAAATCCCACGATCCCTCTCCCTAAAATTCACTGTGAATCCCAAACCACTGTGACCCCAAATCCCCCAAATAAAACCCTAAAAAAATGAAACTTTGAGTTGGTTTTTATTACAAACTGAGTTTTGGGGTTTTGGGGTTTTTTGGGATTTGGGGTTTTTGGGATTTTTGGGATTTTTGGGGTTTGGGGATTTGGGAATTTTTGGGTTTTGAGGTTTTTGGGAATTTTGGGTTTTGGGATTTTGGGATTTAAAGTTTTTGGGATTTTGGGGTTTTGGGATTTTGGGATTTTTTTGATTTTTGGGATTTTGGGATTTTTGGGTTTGGGGATTTTGGGGTTTGGGGATTTTGGGGTTTTTGGGCTTTTGGGGATTTGGGGATTTTTGGGATTTTGGAATTTTGGGAGGAAATTTGGGTGAACCCCAAAATCCCCCAAATAAACCCCAAAACTGTGAATTTTTATTTTATTACAAACGGGAATTTGGGGGTTGGGATTTTTGGGATTTTGGGATTTCTGGGATTTTGGGGGATTTGGGATTTTGGGAGGAAATTTGGGTGAACCCCAAAAACCCCAAATAAACCCCAAAAACAAAACTGTGAGTTTTTCTTTTATTATAAACAAGGATTTGGAATTTTGGGATTTTTGGGATTTTGGGGTCTTTGGGTTTTTTGGGATTTTGAGGTTTTGGGATTTGGGGTTTTTGGGATTTTGGGATTTGGGATTTTTGGGATTTTGGGGTGTTTGGGTCCCTCAGAAGTGGGCGGTGACGCGATCGATCTCCAGGAGGTCGTCCAGGATCTGTGGGGGGAGGTGAAAAGTCAGGGACTCACCTGTGTGAGCCTCACCTGTCCCAAACCTCACCTGGTCTGAGCCTCACCTGGTCTGAATCTCACCTGTCTGAATCTCACCTGTCCCAAATTTCACCTGTCTGAATCTCACCTGGCCTGAGCCTCACCTGTCCCAAATCTCACCTGTCCCAAATCTCACCTGTCTGAATCTTACCTGGCCCAAATCTCACCTTGTCTGAATCTCACCTGTCCCAAATTTCACCTGTCCAAAAACCTCACCTGTCCTGAACCTCACCTGTCCCAAATCTCACCTGTCCCAAATCTCACCTGTCCTGAGTCTCACCTGGTCTGAGCCTCACCTGTCCTGAGTCTCACCTGGTCTGAGCCTCACCTGTCCCAAACCTCACCTGTCTGAATGTCACCTGTCTGAATCTCACCTGTCCCAAACCTCACCTGTCTGAATGTCACCTGTCTGAATCTCACCTGTCCCAAACCTCACCTGTCTGAAATCTCACCTGTCCCAAACCTCACTTGTCCCAAATCTCAGCTGTCTGAATCTCACCTGTCCTGAACCTCACCTGTCTGAATCTCACCTGTTCCAAATTTCACCTGTCCCAAGCCTCACTTGTCCCAAATCTCACCTGTCCAAAACATCACCTGTTCCAAACCAGCCCCACACCTGTCCCACCCCTGTCCCACCCCTGTCCCAGGTGACACTCACGATGTCAGGTGTGGTGCCGATCTTTTTGGCCAGCTCTCCCCTCTCCATGGCGCTCAGGTACAGGAACCTGCCCAGCAGTTCCCCGTCCAGCACGTTGCGCACGGCGTTCTGCAGCAGGCGCCGCTCCGACTGCAGCAACCTGCACAGGTGGGACAGGGGGGACAGGTGGGACAGGGGAGACAGGTGAGGGACAGGTGACACACAGGTGAGACATGGGAGACAGGTGAGACAGGGCAGACAGGGGGGACAGGTGAGACAGGTGGGACAGAGGTGAGGGACAGGTGGGACAGGGGAGACAGGTGTGACAGGTGGGACAGGGGAGACAGGTGTGACAGGTGGGACAGGGGAGACAGGTGGGACAGGTGGGACAGGGACAGGTGAGACAGGTGAGACAGGGACAGGTGAGACAGGTGGGACAGGGGAGACAGGTGAGACAGGGGAGACAGGTGAGAGACAGGTGGGACAGGTGAGACAGGGACAGGTGAGACAGGTGAGAGGTGAGACAGGTGAGACAGGGACAGGTGTGACAGGGGAGACAGGGACAGGTGAGACAGGTGAGAGGTGAGACAGGTGAGACAGGGACAGGTGTGACAGGGGAGACAGGGACAGGTGAGACAGGTGAGACAGGGACAGGTGAGACAGGTGGGACAGGGGAGACAGGTGTGGGACAGGGGAGACAGGTGAGACAGGGGAGACAGGTGAGAGACAGGTGAGACAGGGACAGGTGAGACAGGTGAGGGACAGGTGAGACAGGGGAGAGACACAGGTGAGACAGGTGGGACAGGTAAGACGGGAGAGACAGGTGAGGGACAGGTGAGCACAGGTGAGATACAGGTGAGATACAGGTGGGACAGGTGGGACAGGTGGGACAGGTGAGATACAGACAGGTGTGACAGGTGAGACAGGTGAGACAGGTGAGGGACAGGTGGGACAGGTGAGACGGGAGACAGGTGAAGGACAGGACAGGTGAGACAGGTGTGGGAAATTGGGACAGGTGAAACAAGTGAGGGACAGGTGTGGAACAGGACAGGTGAGAGAGGACAGGGGAGAGACAGGTGTGGGACAGGTAAGAGACAGGAGAGACAAGTGAGGGACAGGTGAGGGAAAGCTCAGGTGTGCCCAGGTGAGCCCAGGTGTACCCAGGTGTACCCCAGGTGTGCCCAGGTGTATCCCAGGTGAGCCCAGGTGTGCCCAGGTGTGCCCAGGTGTGCCCAGGTGTACCCCAGGTGTGCCCAGGTGTATCCCAGGTGTGCCCAGGTGTGCCCAGGTGAGCCCAGGTGTGCCCAGGTGTGCCCAGGTGAGCCCAGGTGTGCCCAGGTGTATCCCAGGTGTATCCCAGGTGTCCCCAGGTGTATCCCAGGTGTATCCCAGGTGTCCCCAGGTGTATCCCAGGTGTCCCCAGGTGTCCCCAGGTGTATCCCAGGTGTGCCCAGGTGTGCCCTCACCTGAATGCCCGCGGGTTGAGCCCCGCCAGGTGCGGCAGGGCGGAGCTCAGCGCGTTCTGCAGCATCAGCAATCTCCTGTAGGTTTTCTCCTGCATGGGCAGCAGCAGCCCCAGGCCCCCGTCCAGCGTCGCTGCAAAAGGGACACACAAATGTGACACCAAATGTGACACCCCAAATCTGAACCCCAAATCCTAACCCCCCAAATTCCAACTCCCAAACCCTGACCCCAAATCTGAACCCTAAATACTGACACCCCAAACCCCAACCCCAAATTCTGACACCCCAAATCTGAGCCCCAAACCCCAACCCCAAATTCTGACACCCCAAATTCTGACACCCCAAATCCCAACCCCAAATTCTGACACCCCAAATCTGAGCCCCAAACCCCAACCCCAAATTCTGACACCCCAAATCTGAGCCCCAAACCCCAACCCCAAATTCTGACACCCCAAATCCTGACACCCCAAATTCCAACCCCAAATCCTGATCCTAAATCCTGACACCTCAAACCCCAACCCCAAATCCTGACACCCCAAATCCTGACACCCCAAATTCCAACCCCAAATTCTGACACCCCAAATCCTGACACCCTAAATTCCAACCCCAAATTCTGACACCCCAAATCCTGACACCCCAAATCCCGACCCCAAATCCTGATCCTAAATCCTGACACCCTAAACCCCAACCCCAAATTCTGACACCCTAAATTCCAACCCCAAATCCTGATCCTAAATCCTGACACCCTAAATTCCAACCCCAAATTCTGACACCCTAAATTCCAACCCCAAATCCTGATCCTAAATCCTGACACCCTAAATTCCAACCCCAAATTCTGACACCCCAAATCCTGACATCCCAAACCCCAACCCCAAATCCTGACACCCCAAATCCTGACACTCCAAATTCCAACCCCAAATTCTGACACCCCAAATCCTGACACCCAAAATTCCAACCCCAAATTCTGACACCCCAAATCCTGACACCCCAAATTCCAACCCCAAATCCTGACACCCCAAATCCTGACACCCAAAATTCCAACCCCAAATCCTGACCCCAAATCTGAGCTCAAATCTGAGCCCCAAATCCCGACCCCAAATCCTGATCCTAAATCCTGACAACCCAAATTCCAACCCCAAATCCTGATCCCAAATCCTGACACCCCAAATTCCAACCCCAAACCCTGATCCTAAATTCTGACACCCCAAATCCTGACACCCCAAATTCCATCCCCAAATTCTGACACCCCAAATCCTGACACCCCAAATCCTGACACCCCAAATTCCATCCCCAAATCCTGACACCCCAAATCCTGACACCCTAAATTCCAACCCCAAATTCTGACACCCCAAATCCTGACACCTCAAATTCCAACCCCAAATTCTGACACCCCAAATCCTGACACCCCAAATCCTGACACCCCAAATTCCAACCCCAAATTCTGACACCCCAAATCCTGACACCCCAAACCCCAACCCCAAATTCTGACACCCCAAATCCTGACACCCTAAATTCCAACCCCAAATTCTGACACCCCAAATCCTGACACCCCAAATTCCAACCCCAAATCCTGATCCTAAATCCTGACACCCCAAATTCCAACCCCAAATCCTGACACCCCAAATCCTGACACCCCAAACCCCAACCCCAAATTCTGACACCCCAAATCCTGACACCCCAAACCCCAACCCCAAATCCTGATGCTAAATCCTGACACCCCAAATTCCAACCCCAAATCCTGACACCCCAAATCCTGACACCCTAAATTCCAACCCCAAATTCTGACACCCCAAATCGTGACACCCCAAATTCCAACCCCAAATCCTGACACCCCAAATTCCAACCCCAAATCCTGACACCCTAAATTCCAACCCCAAATCCTGACACCCCAAATTCCAACCCCAAATCCTGACCCCAAATCTGAGCTCAAATCTGAGCCCCAAATCCCGACCCCAAATCCTGATCCTAAATCCTGACAACCCAAATCTGAGCTCAAATCCTGACACTCCAAATCCTGACCCTGAATCCCAAACCCAAATCCCAACCCCAAATCCCAACCCCAAATCCTGACCCCAAACTCATCCCCAGCTCTGATTGGTGCTCAGAGATGCAGGATGGGCCCTGCCTCAGGTGTGCCCAGGCGTCCCCAGGTGTGTCCCAGGTGTGCCAGGTGTGTCCCCAGGTGTCCCCAGGTGTCCCCAGGTGTTCCCCAGGTGCCCCCAGGTGTTCCCCAGATGTCTCCAGGTGTGTCCCACCCGTCCCCAGGTGTGTCCCACCCATCCCCAGGTGTGTCCCAGGTGTCCCCAGGTGTGTCCTACCTCTCTCCAGGTGTCCCCAGGTGTGTCCCACCCGTCCCCAGGTGTGCCCCTCACCGAACCAGGTGATGTGCTTGCTCTCCCAGGTGTTCCCAGATGTTCTCAGGTGTCCCCAGGTGTGTCCCAGGTGTCCCCAGGTGTGTCCCAGGTGTCCCCAGAAGTGTCCCAGGTGTCCCCAGGTGTTCCCCAGGTGTGCCCAGGTGTGCCCAGGTGTGTCCCACCTGTCCCCACCCGTCCCCAGGTGTGTACTCACCAAACCAGGTGATGTGCTTGTTCTCCCAGGTGTGTCCCCAGGTGTCCCCAGGTGTGTCCCAGGTGTCCCCAGGTGTCCCCAGGCGTCCCCAGGTGTCCCCAGGTGTGTCCCAGGTGTCCCCAGGTGTGTCCCCAGGCGTCCCCAGGTGTCCCCAGGTGTGTCCCAGGTGTCCCCAGGTGTGTCCCCAGGCGTCCCCAGGTGTCCCCAGGTGTGTCCCAGGTGTCCCCAGGTGTGTCCCTCACTGAACCAGGTGATGTGCTTGTTCTCCCAGGTGTGTCCCAGGTGTCCCCAGGTGTATCCTATCTTTCCCCAGGTGTCCCCAGGTGTGTCCCAGGTGTCCCCACCCATCCCCAGGTGCGTACTCACCGAACCAGGTGATGTGCTTGTTCTCCCAGGTGTTCCCCAGGTATCCCCAGGTGTGTCCCACCCATCCTCAGGTGTGTCCCAGGTGTCCCCAGGTGTCCCCAGGTGTGTCCCAGGTGTGTCCCAGGTGTCCCCAGGTGTCCCCACCCGTCCCCAGGTGCGTACTCACCGAACCAGGTGATGTGCTTGTTCTCCCAGGTGCTGGAGCGCCGGTTGGGCCCCTCGGCGTGCCCGCGGCACGGCGTGCGCCAGAAGGTGTTGACGTGCGCGCCCACGTGGAAGTCGGCGCGGCGCAGCAGCCGCAGCCCCCCGAACGACTCCTTGGCTGGGGGGGGACAGGTACGGCTTAGCTGGGCTCAGCTGGGCTCACCTGAGCTCACCTGAGCTCAGCCGGCCCCGCCCCGCTCACCTTCAGGCAGGTACATGTACACCAGCAGGTTCCGGTCGCGGTCCGACACTGCGGGGGAGGGAGTTGGCAGAGTTAACCCAAATTTATCCAAATTTTCCCAAATTCAACAACATTTAACCCAAATTACAAAAATTTAAACTGAATTTACGAAAATTTAACCCAAATTTAACCCAAATTTTCCAAAATTCAATCCAAATTCCACCAAACTCAACCAAAACTCAACCCAAACTCAACTAAACCAAATTAACCCAACCCAAACTCAACCAAACCAAACTAAATCCAACTGAACTCAACTAAACCCAACCCAAACTCAACCCAACTAAACCCAACCCAAACTCTACCAAACCCAACCCAAACTCAACAAAACCCAACTAAACTTGACTCAAACTCAACTAAACTCAACCCAAACTCAAACCCAACTAACCCAACCCAAACTCAACCCAACTAAATTCAACCAAACCCAACTAAAGTCAACTAAACTCAACCTAAACTCAACTAAACCCAATCCAAACTCAATCAAACTCAAACACAAACTCAACTAAATCCAATCCAAACTCAATTAAACCTTACGAAACCCAACCCAAACCCAACTAAACCCAAGCAAACCCAACCCAAACTCAATGAAACCCAACCAAACTCAACTAAATAAAACCCGAACTCAAAAAACCCAACTAAACTCAACTAAACCCAACTAAACCAAACTGAACCCAACTCAAACTCAACCAAACCCAACTAAACCCAACCAAAACTCAACCAAACCCAACCAAACTCAACCAAACCCAACTAAACTCAACCAAACCCAACTAAACCCAACCAAAACTCAACCAAACCCAACCAAAACTCAACCAAACCTAAACAAACTCAACTAAATCCAGCTATGGTCAACCTCACTCAACTTCACCCAACTAAACCCAACTGTTGTCAACCAAACCCAACTAAACCCAACCCAAACTCAACCAAACCAAATTAAACCCAACCCAAACTCAAATAAACCCAACTAAACCCAACCCAAACTCAACTAAACCCAACCTCACCCAACTAAACCAAACTAAACCAAACTATGGTCAACCAAACCCAACAAAATCCAACCCAAAACCAACTAAACCCAAAGTCAACCACACCCAACTAAACCCAACCAAACCCAACTAAACTCAACCCAAACTCAACCAAACCCAGCTACGGTCAACCTCACCCAACTAAACCCAACCAAACCCAATGAAACTCAACCCAAAACACACTAAACTCAACCCAAACTCATCCAAACCCAACTAAACTCAACCAAACTCAACCACACCCAACTACAGTCAACCAAACCCAACTAAACCCAACCCAAACTCAACCAACCCAACCAAACCCAACCCAACCGTCACCAAACTCCCGCCCCAGGCCGTGTCCGTACCCAGGAATCCCAACTGGCTGCCGTCCACCATGAAATCCACGCTGTACACCTCCAGCGGCTTCGCGTCCTGCAGGGGACACGCCCGTCACCGACACCGGCACCGGGGGTGGCACCTGGGCGTCCCCATAGAGCCCAAGAGTCCTCCAAGAGCCCTGAGTTTCCCCTAGGTGTCCCCCAGAACCCTCAGGTGTCACCCAGGTGTCACCCAAGACCCTCAGGTGTCCTCAAGATGCTCAAGTGTCCCCAGAAATGTCCCCCAGGACTCTCAGGTGTCATCCAAGACCCTCAGGTGACCCCCAGGTGTCCCCAACACCCTCAGGTGACCCCAGAACACTCAGGTGTCACCCAAGACCCTCAGGTGTCCCCAGAAATGTCCCCCAGGACCTTCAGGTGTCCCCCAGCACCCTCAGGTGACCCCCAGGGCCCTCAGGTGACCCCAGAACACTCAGGTGTCACCCAGGACCCCTGGATGTCCCTTGAGATGTCCCCAGGCCCCTTGAGGGGGTTTGGTGGCCTTAGGGTGGATTTGGTGGCCCTGGGAGTGGTTTGGTGGCCTGGTGGCCCCAAGGTAGCTCTAGTGGCCCCATGAGAATTTGGTGGCCCTTGATGGGTTTGTTGCCCCGTGGGGGTTTGGTGGCCCCAAGCCTGGTTTGGTGGCCCCAAGGACAGTTTGGTGGCCCCATGTGAGTTTGGTAGTCCCAGTAGGAGTTTGGTAGCCCCAAGGCCAGTTTGGTAGCCCCAAGGAAGGTTTGGTAGCCCTGTGTGGGTTCGGTAGCCCCAAGGCCCATCCAGTAGCCCCACAGGAGTTTGGTAGCCCCAAGGAAGGTTTGGTAGCCCCGTGTAGGTTTGGTAGCCCCAAGGAAGGTTTGGTAGCCCCAAGGAAGGTTTGGTAGCCCCATGTGGGTTCAGTAGCCCCAAGGAAGGTTTGGTAGCCCCAAGGAAGGTTTGGTAGCCCCGTGTGGGTTCAGTAGCCCCACAGGAGTTTGGTAGCCCCGTGTGGGTTCGGTAGCCCCGATCCCCATCCGGTAGCCCGCGCGGCGCACCCGGCTGACGAGGGACAGCGTCTTGCTCTCCTCCTGGTAGCGCAGCAGCGAGATGCTCTTCATGAGGTCGGCGGCCAGGATGAAGCTCTTGACGCTGATCATCTGGTGGATGTAGAGCTGCGTGTCGATGAACGCCATCCCCGTCAGCTCGTTGTCCTTGAGGCTCCACAGGAAGATCTGGGGACACAGGGACACCTTGGTGGCACTGTGGTGGCCTTTGAGACCTCCCTGGTGGCCTTTGACACCTCCCTAGTGGTCCCTGTCACGTCTCTAGTGGCCATCCCAACCCAAACCCAACGAACATTGAGTGGCCACCAAGGTTGGTTCATTGCCCTTCAAAGTCTACAGAGAGCTCTAAGGGGACAGGGACACCTTGGTGGCACCATGGTGGCCCCTCAACACCTCTTTGGTGGCCATTGACACCTTCCTGGTGGCCCTTGACACCTCCTTGGTGGCCTGTGACACCTTCCTGATGGCCCTTGACATCTCCCTGGTGACCATCTCAACCCAAACCCATCCAACAATGAGTGGTCACCAAGGTTGGTTCGTTGTCCTTGAGGCTCTACAGGAAGATCTGAGGGGACACAGTGACACCCTGAGGTCACCATGGTGGCCTTTGACACCTCCATGGTGGCCCTTGACACCTCTGTAGTGGCCATCCCAACCCAAACACAACGAACACTGAGTGGTCACCAAGGTTGGCTCGTTGTCCTTGAGGCTCTACAGGAAGATCTGGGGGGACAGGGACAACTTGGTGGCACCGTGGTGGCCTTTGAGACCTCCCTGGTGGCCCCTGTCACGTCTCTGGTGGCCATCCCAACTCAAACCCAACGAACATTGAGTGGCCACCAAGGTTGGCTCATTGCTCTTGAGGCTCCACAGGAAGATCTGGGGACACAGGGACACCTTGGTGGCACTGTGGTGACCCTCAACACCACCTTGGTGGCCTTTGACACCTCCCTGGTGGCCCCTGACACCTCTGTAGTGGCCATCCCAACCCAAACCCAATGAACACTGAGTGGCCACCAAGGTTGGCTCGTTGGCCCTCAGGCTCCACAGGAGGATCTGAGGAGACACAGTGACACCCTGAGGTCACCTTGGTGGCCTTTGACACCACCTTGGTGGCCTGTGACACCTCCTTGGTGGCCTGTAACACCTCCCTGGTGGCCCTTGACATCTCCTTGGTGGCCATCCCAACCCAAACCCAATAAGGAATGAGTGGCCACCAAGGTTGGCTCGTTGTCCTTGAGGCTCCACAGGAAGATCTGGGGACACAGGGACACCTTGGTGGCACTGTGGTGACCCTCAACACCACCTTGGTGGCCTTTGACACCTCCCTGGTGGCCATCCCAACCCAAACCAAATAAACAATGAGTGGCCACCAAGGTTAACTCGTTGTCCTTGAGGCTCCACAGGAAGATCTGGGGGGACAGGGACACCTTGGTGGCACCATGGTGGCCCTCAACACCTCTTTGGTGGCCATTGACACCTCCCTGGTGGCCTCTGACACCTCCCTGGTGGCCATCCCAACCCAAACCAACACTGGGTGGCCACCAAGGTTGGCTCGTTGGCCCTCAGGCTCCACAGGAGGATCTGAGGAGACACAGTGACACCCTGAGGTCACCTTGGTGGCCTTTGACACCTCCATGGTGGCCCCTGTCACCTCCCTGGTGGCCTTGGACACCTCCCTGGTGGCCTCTGACACCTCCCTGGTGGCCATCCCAACCCAAACCCAACTGGCATTGAGTGGCCACCAAGGTTGGCTCATCCTTGAGGCTCCACAGGAAGATCTGGGGACACAGGGACACCTTGGTGGCACCGTGGTGACCTTTGAGACCTCCCTGGTGGCCTTTGGCATCTCCCTGGTGGCCATCCCAACCCAAATCCAATAAACAATGAGTGGCCACCAAGGTTGGCTTGTTGGCCCTTGGGCTTCACAAGAGGATCTGGGGGGACAGGGACACCTTGGTGGCACCGTGGTGACCTTTGAGACCTCCTTGGTGGCCCCTGACACCTCCTTGGTGGCCCAGGTGTGCCCAGGTGTGTTCCATGTGTCCCCAGGTGTGCCCAGGTGTATCCCAGCTGTCCCCAGGCGTATCCCAGGTGTGCCCAGGTGTGTCCAGGTGTGCCCAGGTGTCCCCAGGTGTATCCCAGGTGTGCCCAGGTGTGTCCAGGTGTGCCCAGGTGTCCCCAGGTGTATCCCAGGTGTGCCCAGGTGTATCTCAGGTGTGCCCAGGTGTCCCCAGGTGTGCCCAGGTGTCCCCAGGTGTATCCCAGGTGTATCCCAGGTGTGCCCAGGTGTCCCCAGGTGTGCCCAGGTGTCCCCAGGTGTGTCCCAGGTGTATCCCAGGTGTGCCCAGGTGTCCCCAGGTGTATCCCAGGTGTATCCCAGGTGTCCCCAGGTGTATCTCAGGTGTGCCCAGGTGTACCCAGCTGTACCCAGTTGTACCCAGTTGTACCCAGGTGTGCCCAGGTGTGCCCAGGTGTACCTTTTGCCCGATGGCAGACACCAGGTAGCCGTGGCAGTGGCACAGCGCCGTCACCGGCCCCTTCTGCTCCTTCTCGTAGAGCACCTTGAACTTGTTCTTGGTCAGCGGCTGCCCCGGCTCCGGCACCACCTCGATCACGTCCAGGATCAGGATCTGCAACAGGTGAGCACAGGACAGGTGAGCACAGCACAGGTGTGTGAGTGTGGGGCACCACCTCGATCACGTCCAGGATCAGGATCTGCAACAGGTGAGGGTGGCACAGGTGAGGGGGGGACAGCTGAGTGTGGGACAGGTGAGGGTGGGACAGGTGAGAGGGGACAGCACAGGTGTGTGAGTGTGGGGCACCACCTCGATCACGTCCAGGATCAGGATCTGCAACAGGTGAGGGTGACACAGGTGAGGGGGAGACAGGTAAGGGTGGGACAGGTGAGCACAGGACAGGTGAGGGTGGCACAGGTGAGCACAGGACAGGTGTGTGAGGGTGGGACAGCACAGGTGTGTGTGTGGGACACCACCTCGATCACGTCCAGGATCAGGATCTCCAACAGGTGAGGGTGGGACAGGTGAGCACAGCACAGGTGTGTGAGTGTGGGGCACCACCTCGATCACGTCCAGGATCAGGATCTGGGGACAGGTGAGCAGGGGACAGGTGAGCACAGGACAGGTGTGTGAGTGTGGGGCACCACCTTGATCACGTCCAGGATCAGGATCTGCAACAGGTGAGCAGGGAACAGGTGAGGGGGGGACAGTACAGGTGTGTGAGTGTGGGGCACCACCTCGATCACGTCCAGGATCAGGATCTGGGGACAGGTGAGCAGGGGACAGGTGAGCACAGGACAGGTGAGCACAGGACAGGTGAGGGTGGGACAGGTGAGAGTGGGACAGGTGAGCACAGGACAGGTGAGGGTGGGACAGGTGAGGGTGGGACAGGTGTGGGTGGGACAGGTGAGAGTGGGACAGGTGAGGGTGGGACAGGTGAGTACAGGACAGGTGAGTGTGGGACAGGTGAGCACAGGACAGGTGTGTGAGTGTGGGGCACCACCTCGATCACGTCCAGGATCAGGATCTGCAACAGGTGAGCACGGGACAGGTGAGGGGGGGGACAGGTGAGGGTGGGACAGGTGAGGGTGGGACAGGTGAGCACAGGTGAGTGTGGGGCACCACCTCGATCACATCCAGGATCAGGATCTGGGGACAGGTGAGTGTGGGACAGGTGAGGGTGGGACAGGTGAGGGTGGGACAGGTGAGCACAGGTGAGTGTGGGGCACCACCTCGATCACGTCCAGGATCAGGATCTGCAACAGGTGAGCAGGGGACAGGTGAGGGTGGGACACACAGGTGAGGGTGGCACAGGTGAGTACAGGAAGGTGAGAGTGGGACAGGTGAGCACAGGACAGGTGAGGGTGGCACAGGTGAGTACAGGAAGGTGAGAGTGGGACAGGTGAGCACAGGACAGGTGAGGGTGGCACAGGTGAGTACAGGAAGGTGAGAGTGGGACAGGTGAGCACAGGACAGGTGAGAGTGGGACAGGTGAGCGTGGGATACAGGTGTGTGTGTGTGCGACACAGGTGAGGGTGACACAGGTGAGCGTGGGACAGGTGAGCACAGGACAGGTGAGGGGGGGGACAGGTGAGCACAGGTGTGTGAGTGTGGGGCACCACCTCCATCACGTCTAGGATCAGGATCTGCAACAGGTGAGCATGGGACAGGTGAGCGTGGGACAGATGAGGGTGGGACACACAGGTGAGGGTGGCACAGGTGAGCACAGGCAGGTGAGGGTGGGACAGGTGAGGGTGAACAGGTGAGGGTGGCACAGGTAAGGATGGGACAGGTGAGCATGGGATACAGGTGTGTGTGTGCGACACAGGTGAGGGTGACACAGGTGAGCGTGGGAAAGGTGAGCACAGGACAGGTGAGGGTGGGACAGGTGAGGGTGGGACAGGTGAGCATGGGACAGGTGAGAGTGGGACAAGTGAGCACAGGACAGGTGAGGGTGGGACAGGTGAGGGTGGGACAGGTGAGTACAGAACAGGTGAGTACGGGACAGCACAGGTGTGTGAGTGTGGGGCATCACCTTGATCACGTCCAGGATCAGGATCTGGGGACAGGTGAGCACAGGACGGGTGAGTGTGGGACAGGGGAGGGTGACACAGGTGAGTGTGGCACAGGTGAGAGTGGCACAGGTAAGGATGGGACAGGTGAGCGTGGGACACATAGGTGAGTGCTGGGATATCCTCTCAGGTGTGTGTGGGACACACAGGTGTGCCCAGGTGCCCCCAGGTGTATCCCAGGTGTCCCCAGGTGTATCCCAGGTGCCCCCAGGTACGCACCCTGCCCCGACAGGTGACCTCCTCGCCCTGCATCAGGCAGGTGCCCACGGCCACGTAGCCCTTGAGGCCCGACACCGTCTCCTCGGAGCGCAGCGACACCGTCTTCATACAGGTGACGTGTTCCCACTCCTCCAGGGCGATCCTGCACAGGTGAGGGCAGGTGGGGTCACAGGTGAGCTCAGGTGAGAACAGGTGAGCTCAGGTGAGCACAGGTGAGCACAGGTGAGCACAGGTGAGCTCAGATGAGCACAGGTGAGCTCAGGTGCGTTTAGGAGGGCACTTAAGGGGGTTCCCAGTTGGATTTTGGGGTTCCCAGTTGAATATTTTGGGGTTCCCAGTATGATTTTGGGGTTCCCAGTATAATTTTTGGGGTTCCCAGCGGGATTTTTGGGGTTCCTGAGAATATTTTGGGGTTCCAAGTATAATTTTTTGGGTTCCCAGTATGATTTTTGGGTTTCCCACTATAATTTTTCAGTTCCCAGTATGATTTTTGCCATTCCCAGTATAATTTCCCATTCCCAGTACGATTCTGGTCCCACCTGGTGTTGAGGATGGCCTCCCAGTTGGATTTTTAGGGTTCCCAGTATAATTTTTGGCATTCCCAGTATGATTTTTAGGGTTCCCAGTGGGATTTTTGGGTTTCCCAGTATAATTTCTCAGTTCCCAGTATAATTTTTGCATTCCCAGTATGATTTTTGCATTCCCAGTATGATTGTTCCCCACCTGGTGTTGGGAATGGCCTCCCAGTTGGATTTCTAGGGTTCCCAGTTAGATTTTTGGCATTCCCAGTATACTTTTTGGGTTTCCCAGTATAATTTTTGCCATTCCCAGTATGATTTTTGCCATTCCCAGTATAATTTTTGCATTCCCAGTATGATTTAGTCCCACCTGGTGTTGGGGATGGTCTCCCAGTTGGATTTCTAGGGTTCCCAGTTAGATTTTTAGGGTTCCCAGTATAATTTTTGCCATTCCCAGTATAATTTCTCAGTTCCCAGTATGATTTCCCAGTTCCCAGTACGATTCTGGTCCCACCTGGTGTTGGGGATGGCCTCCCAGTTGGATTTTTAGGTTTCCCATTATAATTTTTGGCATTCCCAGTATGATTTTTAAGGTTCCCAGTTAGATTTTCAGGGTTCCCAGTGGGATTTTTGGGTTTCCCAGTATAATTTCTCAGTTCCCAGTATAATTTTTTACATTCCCAGTATAATTTCCCAGTTCCCAGTATGATTCTGGTCCCACCTGGTGTTGGGGATGGCCTCCCAGTTGGATTTTTAGGGTTCCCAGTTGGATTTTTAGGGTTCCCAGTGGGATTTTTGGGTTTCCCAGTATAATTTTCCAGTTCCCAGTATAATTTTTGGCATTCCCAGTATAATTTCTCAGTTCCCAGTATGATTTAGTCCCACCTGGTGTTGGGGATGGCCTCCCAGTTGGATTTTTAGGGTTCCCAGTTGGATTTTTAAGGTTCTCAGTTGGATTTTTAGGGTTCCAAGTGGGATTTTTGGGTTTCCCAGTATAATTTTTGGGTTTCCCAGTATAATTTTCCAGTTCCCAGTATAATTTTTGCCATTCCCAGTATAATTTTTGCATTCCCAGTATGATTTTTGCATTCCCAGTATGATTGTTCCCCACCTGGTGTTGGGGATGGCCTCCCAGTTGGATTTTTGGGGTTCCCAGTTGGATTTTTGGGGTTCCCAGTGGGATTTTTGGGTTTCCCAGTATGATTTCTCAGTTCCCAGTATAATTTCTCAGTTCCCAGTATAATTTCCCAGTTCCCAGTACGATTCTGGTCCCACCTGGTGTTGGGGATGGCCTCCCAGTTGGATTTTTAGGGTTCCCAGTATAATTTTTGGCATTCCCAGTATGATTTTTAGGGTTCCCAGTGGGATTTTTGGGTTTCCCAGTATAATTTTTCAGTTCCCAGTATAATTTTTTACATTCCCAGTATAATTTCTCAGTTCCCAGTATGATTTGGTCCCACCTGGTGTTGGGGATGGCCTCCCAGCTGACGGGTGAGATGAGCTGGATGCTGAACGCCTCCTGCTGGGGGGGCACGTAGCGCTCGTCTGGGGGGACACGGGCGGTCAGCACTGGGGGCACTGGGGGGACTGGGGGGACTGGGATGGGCTGGGAGGGACTGGGAGGGACTGGGATGGACTGGGGGGACTGGGGGGACTGGGGGGACTGGGGGGACTGGGGGGACTGGGAATACTGGAATGGACTGGGGGGACTGGGGGGACTGGGGGGACTGGGATGGACTGGGATGGACTGGGGGACTGGGATGGGACTGGGAGGGACTGGGGGGACTGGGATGGACTGGGGGGACTGGGATGGACTGGGAGGGCCTGGGGGGACTGGGATGGACTGGGGATACTGGGATGGACTGGGGATACTGGGATGGACTGGGGGGACTGGAATGGACTGGGATGGACTGGGAATGGGGACACTGGGATGGACTGGGGACACTGGGATTGTGGATACTGGGATGGACTGGGGATAATGGGATGGACTGGGGATAATGGGATGGACTGGGAGAACTGGGGATACTGGGATGGACTGGGGGGACTGGAATGGACTGGGGACACTGGGGGGACTGGGACTGGGGATACTGGGGATACTGGGATGGACACTGGGGATACTGGGATTGGGGATACTGGGAATGGGGATACTGGGGAGACTGGGATGGACTGGGAATACTGGGGATACTGGGAATACTGAGGATACTGGGATGGACTGGGGATACTGGGACTGGGGAAACTGGAATTGGGGATACTGGTGATACTGGGGATACTGGGATGGACTGGGGGGACTGGGATGGACTGGGACTGGGGATACTGGGGATACTGGGACTGGGGATACTGGGATAGACTGGGACTGGGGACACAGAGACTGAGGATACTGGGGGTACTGGGATAGACTGGGGATACTGGGATGGACTGGGGGAACTGGGATGGACTGGGGGGACTGGGACTGGTAATACCTGGGATAGTGGGGATACTGGGAATGGGGATACTGGGGATATTGGGAATACTGGGGATACTGGGATGGACTGGGGAGACTGGATTTGGGGATACTGGGACATGGGACACTGGGAATGGGGATACTGGGACTGGGAATACTGGGATGTACTGGGGATACTGAGGATTTGGGATACTGAGGATTTGGGATACTGGGGATACTGGGAGTGGGGATACTGGAGATACTGGGAGTGGGGATACTGGGAGTGGGGATACTGGGGGGACTGGGATGGACTGGGATGGACTGGGGACACTGGGGATACTGGGATGGACTGGGGACACTGGGGATACTGGGATGGACTGGGGATACTGGGATGGACTGGGATGGACTGGGACTGGGGACACTGGGATTTGGGATACTGGGGATACTGGGAGTGGGGATACTGGGGATACTGGGGATACTGGGATGGACTGGGACTGGGGACACTGGGACTGGGGACAGAGCTCCCCAGGTGTCCCCAGGTGTGTCCCAGCTCCCCCAGGTATCCCCAGGTGCCCCAGCTGTCCCCAGCTCTCCCAGGTGTGCCCCGGTGTCCCCAGCTGTCCCCAGGTGTCCCCAGCTCTCCCAGGTGTGTCCCAGCTCTCCCAGGTGTCCCCAGGTGTGTCCCCAGGTGTGTCCCTGCCCTCACCTCTCTCGATGCTCTCGAACTCCTTCTCCTCCCCCGTCATGCGCGGGATCCGCGTGCAGGGGTGGGGGGAGCTCGTGGCCACCGCGTACACCTGGGGAGGGGACACACCTGAGAGACCCCCAACGTCACCTGGGACCCCCCCCAAACATCACCTGGGGAGGGACACACCTGAGAGACCCCCAACATCACCTGGGACCCCCCCAAAATCACCTGGGAACCCCCAGAGACCCCCCAACATCACCTGGGGAGGGGACACACCTGAGAGACCCCCAACATCACCTGGGACCCCCCCCAAAATCACCTGGGGAGGGGACACACCTGAAAGACCCCCCACGTCACCTGGGACCCCCCAACATCACCTGGGGAGGGGACACACCTGAGAGACCCCCAACATCACCTGGGACCCCCCAACATCACCTGGGGAGGGGACACACCTGAGAGACCCCCCAACATCACCTGGGACCCCCCAGAGACCCCCAAAATCATCTGGGGGGGGTGACACACCTGAGAGACCCCCAAAATCACCTGGGACTCCCCTGAGACCCCCCAGACATCACCTGGGACCCCCCCCAAAATCACCTGAGTTCTGGGCATGGCCCAGGTGTGTCCAGGTGAGTTCTGGGCACGGCCCAGGCGTGTCCAGCTGTGCCCAGGTGAGTTCTGGGCACAGCTCAGGTGTGCCCAGGTGTGCCCAGGTGAGGTCTGGGTATGGCCCAGGTGCGTCCAGGTGAGTTCTGGGTATGACCAGGTGTGCCCAGGTGAGTTCTGGCCATGCCCAGGTGTGTTCTGGCTCTGCACAGGTGAGTTCTGGGTGTGCCCAGGTTTGCCCTGAGTGTTCTCAGTGTCCCCAGGTATGCCCAGGTGTGTTCTGGCCGTGCCCAGGTGTGCCCAGGTGAGTTCTGGTCATGCCCAGGTGTGCCCCCAGCCCCGCCCACCTTGGACTCCACGTGGTAGGCGACGTAGTGAGCGGTGCAGCGCAGGGGGATCTTCCTCACGGGCCAAGGGGCGTCGTAGGACAGGTACGCGGGGAGCACGCTGATCCTCAGCTCACCCTGAGCCAAAAAACACAGCCAGGTGTGTCACAGGGACAGGTACAGGTGAGCAAAACACAGCCAGGTGTGTCACAGGTGTGTCACAGGTACAGGTACAGGTGAGTACGCTGATCCTCAGCTCACCCTGAGCCAAAAAATCCAAAAATATCCCAAAAATGAACCCAAAACACAGCCAGGTGTGTCACAGGGACAGGTACAGGTGAGCACACTGATCCTGAGCTCTCCCTGACCCCAAAACACAGCCAGGTGTGTCACAGGTGTGTCACAGGTACGGGTACAGGTGAGCACGCTGATCCTCAGCTCACCCTGCCCCAAAAAACACAGCCAGGTGTGTCACAGGTACAGGTGAGCACGCTGATCCTCAGCTCACCCTGAGCCAAAAAATCCCAAAATGAACCCAAAACACAGCCAGGTGTGTCACAGGTACAGGCACAGGTGAGCACGCTGATCCTCAGTCACCCTGATCCCAAAATATCCAAAAATGAACTCAAAATGGCTCAGGTGTGCCCAGGTGTGCCCAGGTGCACTCACCTGGTGGTTGAAATACAGGAAGCCCTTGGGGCTGTTCAGGTGCCCCCCCAGGTGTGCCCAGGTGTGCCCAGGTGTGCCCAGGTGTATCCCAGTTGTCCCCAGGTGTCCCCAGCTGTCCCCAGGTGTCCCCAGCTGTACCCCAGCTGTCCCCAGGTGTACCCAGGTGTCCCCAGCTGTCCCCAGCTGCCCCCAGGTGCCCCCAGCCGCCCCCAGGTGTCCCAGGTGCGCTCACCTGGCGGTTGAAGTACAGGAAGCCCTTGGGGCAGTTGACGTTGTGGAAGGGGGCGAAGGATTCCACGGGGCCGTCGATGGCCATGGGGTGCAGGCGCAGAGCGCCCCGGCCCGTCAGCAGCATCCAGTGCGGGGAGGGGCCGCAGATAAACACCTGGGACAGGTGAGGGACAGGTGAGGGACAGGTGAGGAACACCTGGGAATGGGGACAGGTGACAATGGGGACAGGGACACCCAGGAATGGGCACTCAGAGCGCCCCGCCCCGTCAGCAGCATCCAGTGCGGGGAGGGGCCGCAGATGAACACCTGGGACAGGTGAGGGACAGGTGAGGGACAGGTGAGGGACACCTGGGAATGGGGACAGGTGACAATGGGGACAGGTGAGGGACACCCAGGAATGGGCACTCAGAGCGCCCTGCCCCGTCAGCAGCATCCAGTGCGGGGAGGGGCCGCAGATAAACACCTGGGACAGGTGAGGGACAGGTGAGGGACAGGTGGGACAGGTGACAATGGGGACAGGTGACAATGGGGACAGGGACACCCGGGAATGGGCACTCAGAGCGCCCCGCCCCGTCAGCAGCATCCAGTGAGGGGAGGGACCACAAATGAACACCTGGACAGGTGAGGGACAGGTGAGGGACACCTGGGACAGGTGAGGGACAGGTGAGGGACACCTGGGAATGGGGACAGGTGAGGGACACCTGGGAATACCCAGAGACCCCCAGGAATGGGGTACTCAGAGCCCCCTGCCCAGATTTGGGGTCCCAGTCCGGTTTTGGGGTCCCTGTCTGTTTTTGGGGTCCCTGCCCAGCTTTGGGGTCCCTGCACAGATTTGGGGTCTCTGTCTGTTTTGGGGTCCCTGCCCAGGTTTGGGGTGCCCCCCAGCTCTCCCCCCATAGATTTGGGGTCCTTGCCCAGATTCCCCCCAGATTTGGGGTCCCAGGCAGGTTTTGGGGTCCCTGCCCAGATATGGGGTCTCTGCCCAGATCCCCCCCAGGTTTTGGGGTCCCTGCCCAGCTTTGGGGTCCCTGCCCAGATTTGGGGTCTCTGCTCCGTTTCAGGGGTTTCTCCCCCATGGATTTAGAATTTCCCCCAGAGATTTGGGGTCCCTGCCCAGATCCCCCCCAGATTTGGGGTCCCTAGAAGGTTTTGGGGTCCCTGGAAAGTTTTGGGGTCTCTGCTTGGTTTGAGGGGTTCTACCCCATGGATTTCAGATTTCCCCCAGAGATTTGGGGTCCTTGCCCAGGTTTGGGGTCCCTGCCCAGATCCCCCCAGATTTGGGGTTCCTGTCTGTTTTTGGGGTCCATGCCTGGTTTTGGGGTCTCTGCTCAGTTTTGGGGTCCCAGGCAGGTTTTGGGGTCCCTGCCCGTTTTTGGGGTCCCTGTCTGTTTTTGGGGTCCCTGTCTGTTTTTGGGGTCCCCAGCAGGTTTTGGGGTCTCTGCCCAGATTTGGGGTCTCTGCTCAATTTCAGGGGTTCTCCCCCATGGATTTAGGATCTCCCCCAGAGATTTGGGGTCCCTGCCCAGATCCCCCCCAGATTTGGGATTTCCCCCCCAGAGATTTGGGATTTCCCCCCCAGATTTGGGATCCCTGCCCAGATTTGGGGTCCCTGTCTGTTTTTGGGGTCCCTGCAGGATTTTGGGGTCACCCCAAAGACCCCCTATAGATTTGGGGTCCCCATCATAGATTTAGGATTCCTCCAATAGATTTGGGGTCCCTGGCTGTAGATTTGGGGTCCCTGCTCAGATTTGGGGTCCCTGCCCAGCTCTCCCCCTATAGATCTGGGGTCCCAGGCAGGTTTTGGGGTCTCTGCTCAATTTCAGGGGTTCTCCCCCATGGATTTCAGATTTCCCCCAGAGATTTGGGGGTCCCTGCTCAGGTTTTGGGGTCCCTGCCCAGATTTGGGGTCCCTGCTCGGTTTCAGGGGTTCTCCCCCATGGATTTAGGATTTCCCCCAGAGATTTGGGGTCCCTGCCCAGATACCCCCCCTATAGATTTGGGGTCCCTGTTTGTTTTTGGGGTCCCAGCAGGTTTTGGGGTGCCCCCCACTCACCCCAGAGTACCCATAGATATCCTGGAAGTGCCTGAACCGCGCCACACGGCCCCGGGGTCCCCAGAGATTTGGGATTTCCCCTCCAGAGATTTGGGATTTCCCCCCCAGATTCGGGATCCCAGCCCAGATTTGGGGTCCCAGGCAGGTTTTGGGGTCTCCACTCGGTTTCAGGGGTTCTCCCCCATGGATTTCAGATTTCCCCCAGAGATTTGGGGTCCTTGCCCAGGTTTGGGGTCCCTGCCCAGATCCCCCCCAGGTTTTGGGGTCCCTGCCTGGTTTTGGGGTCCCTGCCCAGATTTGGGGTCCCTGCCTATTTTTGGGGTTCCCAGCCAGTTTTGGGGTCCCTGTCTGTTTTTGGGGTCCATGCCTGGTTTTGGGGTCTCTGCTCAGTTTTGGGGTCCCAGGCAGGTTTTGGGGTCCCTGCCCGTTTTTGGGGTCCCTGCCTGTTTTTGGGGTTCCTGTCCAGGTTTTGGGGTCCCTGTCTGGTTTTGGGGTCTCTGCTTGGTTTCAGGGGTTCTCCCCCATGGATTTCAGATTTCCCCGAGAGATTTGGGGGTCCCTGCCCAGATTTGGGGTCCCAGCAGGTTTTGGGGTGCCCCCCAGGTCTCCCCCCATGGATTTGGGGTCCCTGTCTGGTTTTGGGGTCTCTGCTCAGTTTCAGGGGTTCTCCCCCATGGATTTCAGATTTCCCCCAGAGATTTGGGGTCCCTGCCCAGGTTTGGGGTCCCTGGCAGGATTTGGGGTCCCTGCTCGGTTTCAGGGGTTCTCCCCCATGGATTTGGGATTTCCCCCAGAGATTTGGGGTCCCTGCCCAGATCCTCCCCAGATTTGGGGTCCCTGCAGGATTTTGGGGTCGCCCCAAAGACCCCCTATAGATTTGGGGTCCCTGTCTGTTTTTAGGGTCCCCAGCAGGTTTTGGGGTGCCCCCTCACTCACCCCAGAGTACCCACAGATATCCTGGAAGTGCCTGAACCGCGCCACACGACCCCCAGAGATTTGGGATTTTCCCCCCAGAGATTTGGGATTTCCCCCCCAGAGATTTGGGATCCCTGCCCATTTTTGGGGTCCCCAGCAGGTTTTGGGGTCCCTGTCTGTTTTTGGGGTGCCCCCCACTCACCCCAGAGTACCCATAGATATCCTGGAAGTGCCTGAACCGCGCCACACGGCCCCGGGGTCCCGCTGGTTCCTCGGGAGTCCCTCCCTGCGCTCCCCCCGGAGCCCCCCCGGGAGCTCCCCCGGGCCCTTCCGGCTTCTTCCGCGACGGCTTCGCCTTCTTCTCCCGGAAATTGATCCCGTGGGGCACCTGGGGGGACACAGGGACATCCAGGGGGGGTCACAGGGGGGTTGGGAATCCCAAAATTCCCTCTGGGATCCGTCCCCGATCTCACCTTGCGGAAGCGAACCTTGAGGTTGCTCTGGCCCAGCTGGGAGTCGTGGGCAAAGGCCTCGTACAGGAGCAGCTCCTGCTCCACGTGCACCTGGGGGGATAAAAATATACCTGGGGAGTTAAAAATATACCTGGGGAGCTAAAAAATACACCTGGGGACACCCAAATCCACCCCCAGATCCATCCCAGAACCCCAAAGGCCTCGTACAGGAGCAGCTCCTGCTCCACGTGCACCTGGGGGGGCAAAAATATACCTGGGGAGTTAAAAATTGCACCTGGGGAGTTAAAAATACACCTGGGGAGCTAAAAAATATACCTGGGAACCCCAAAAATACACCTGGGGATTTAAAAAATACACCTGGGGACTGAAAAATACACCTGGGGAATTAAAAATACACCTGGGGAGCTAAAAAATACACCTGGGAACCCTAAAAATACACCTGGGGAGTTAAAAATATACCTGGGGAGTTAAAAAATATACCTGGGAACCCCAAAAATACACCTGGGAACTGAAAAAATACACCTGGGGATTCAAAAATACACCTGGGGATTCAAAAATACACCTGGGGATTCAAAAATACACCTGGGGATTCAAAAATACACCTGGGAATGCAAAAATACACCTGGGGAGCAAAAAATGGGTCAGGGAACCCCAAAAACACACCTGGGTAGCCCAAAAATACACCTGGGGACTGAAAATATACACCTGGGAACCCCAAAAATCCACCTGGGGATTCAAAAAACACACCTGGGGAGCTAAAAAATACACCTGGGGACTGAAAAAATACACCTCGTACAGGAGCAGCTCCTGCTCCACGTGCACCTGGGGGGGCAAAAATACACCTGGGGAGTTAAAAATACACCTGGGGAGCTAAAAAATATACCTGGGGACTGAAAAATACACCTGGGAACTGAAAAAATACACCTGGGGAATTAAAAATACACCTGGAGAGCTAAAAAATACACCTGGGGAGCCCAAAAATACACCTGGGAATTAAAAAATGGATCAAGGAACCCCAAAAATACACCTGGGGAGCTAATAAATACACCTGGAGAGCCAAAAACGGGTCAGGGAACCCCCAAAAATACACCTAGGGATTCAAAAAATGGGTCAGGGAACACCAAAAATGCACCTGGGAACTGAAAAATACACCTGGGACAGGAGTAGCCCCTGCTCCACGTGCACCTGGGGGGACAAAAATGGGTCAGGGAGACCCAAAAATACACCTGGGGAACCCCAAAAATACACCTGGGGACAGAAAATACACCTGGGGATTCAAAAATGGGTCAGGGAACCCTAAAAAATACACAGGGGAACCTAAAAAATACACCTGGGAAACCAAAAATACACCTGGGGAACTAAAAATACACCTGGAGAGCCAAAAATGGGTCAGGGAACACCAAAAATACACCTGGGGAGTTAAAAAATACACCTGGAGAGCCAAGTTACACCTGATACAGGAGCAGCTCCTGCTCCACGTGCACCTGGGGGGGCAAAAATACACCTGGGGAGCTAAAAATATACCTGGGGAGCTAAAAATATACCTGGGAACCCCAAAAATACACCTGGGATACATCTGGGAACTGAAAAATAAACCTGGGAATGCAAAAATACACCTGGGGATTCAAAAATGGGTCAAGGAACCCCAAAAATACACCTGGGGAGCCCAAAAATACACCTGGGAATCCCAAAAATACACCTGGGGAGCCCAAACATACACCTGGGAACTGAAAAAATACATCTGGGGACCCCAAAAATATACCTGGGATACACCTGGGAACAGAAAAATAAACCTGGGAA
Source organism: Catharus ustulatus (assembly GCF_009819885.2). Lineage (NCBI taxonomy): Eukaryota > Metazoa > Chordata > Aves > Passeriformes > Turdidae > Catharus > Catharus ustulatus. The sequence continues at coordinate 164,397,840 of NC_046221.1, forward strand.
TGCAAAAATACTCCTGGTACAGGAGCAGCTCCTGCTCCACGTGCACCTGGGGGGGCAAAAATACACCGGGGGATTTAAAAATGCACCTGGGGAGCTAAAAAATACACCTGGGAACACCAAAAATACACCTGGGGACACCAAAAATACACCTGGGGAGCTAAAAAACACATCTGGGAACCCCAAAATACACCTGGGGAGCCAAAAATAGGTCAGGGAACCCCAAATCTGAGCTAAAAAATACACCTGGGAACCCCAAAATCCACTCCCAAATCCATCCCAGAACCCCAAAGGCCTCGTACAGGAGCAGCTCCTGCTCCACGTGCACCTGGGGGGATAAAAAATACACCTGGGGAGTTAAAAATACACCTGGGGAGTTAAAAAATACACCTGGGAACCCTAAAAATACACCTGGGGATTGAAAAATGGGTCAGGGAACCCCAAAAATACACCTGGGGACACCCAAATCCACCCTCAAATCCATCCCAGAACCCCAAAGGCCTCGTACAGGAGCAGCTCCTGCTCCACGTGCACCTGGGGGGATAAAAAACACACCTGGGGATTCAGAAATGGGTCAGAGAACCTAAAAAATACACCTGGGGACTGAAAAAATACACCTGGGAACTCCAAAAATACACCTGGGAACTCCAAAAATACACCTGGGAAGCTAAAAAATACACCTGGGGATTCAGAAATACACCTGGGGACTGAAAACATACACCTGGGGAGCTAAAAAATACACCTGGGAACCCCAAAAATACACCTGGGGATTTAAAAATGGATCAGGGAACCCCAAAAATACACCTGGGAACTCCAAAAATACACCTGGGAACTGCAAAATCCATCCCACACACCTCTAATGCACCTGGGAACATGAAAAATACACCTGGGGAGCCCAAAAATACACCTGGGAACTGAAAAATACACCTGGGGAGCTAAAAAATACACCTGGGAACCCCAATGGCCTTGTACAGGAGCAGTTCCTGCTCCACGTGCACCTGGGGGCACAGAAAATACACCTGGGGAGTTAAAAATACTCCTGGGAACCCATAAAATACACCTGGGAACTGAAAAAATACATCTGGGAATGCAAAAATACACCTGGGAACTCAAAACTACACCTGGTACAGGAGCAGCTCCTGCTCCATGTGCACCTGGGAGACAAAAATACACCTGGGGAGTTAAAATATATACCTGGGGAGCTAAAAAATACACCTGGGGAGCCCAGAAATACACCTGGGGACAGAAAAAATACACCTGGGGAGCTAAAAAATGCACCTGGAGAGCCAAAAATGGGCCAGGGAACCCAAAAATACACCTGGGAACTGAAAAATACATCTGGTACAGGAGCAGCTCCTGCTCCACGTGCGCCTGGGGGGGCAAAAATGGGTCAGGGAACCCAAAAATACACCTGGGGATGCAAAAATACACCTGGGGACTCAGAGATACACCTGGGGAGCCCCAAAAATACACCTGGGAACCTAAAAATACACCTGGGGATTTAAAAATACACCTGGGGATTCAAAAAATACACCTGGGGACCCCAAAAATACACCTGGGAACTGAAAAAATACACCTGGGCAGCTAAAAAATACACCTGGGGAGCCAAAAATGGATCGGAGAACCCCAAAAATACACCTGGGGATTCAAAAAATATACCTGGGAACCTAAAAAATACACCTGAGGATTCAAAAATTCATTCCCAGTGCTCCCAGTGCCATCCCAGTGCTCCCAGTGCCATCCCAGTGCTCCCAGTGCCATCCCAGTGCTCCCAGTGCCATCCCAGTGCCATCCCAGTGCCATCCCAGTGCCATCCCAGTGCTCCCAGTGCCATCCCAGTGCCATCCCAGTGCCATCCCAGTGCTCCCAGTGCCATCCCAGTGCCATCCCAGTGCCATCCCAGTCCATCCCAGTGCTCCCAGTTTGCCCAGTTTGGGTTACCAGCAGGAAGGGGCGGCTCTGGGCCCGGCCCAGCCCCACCAGCAGCAGCTCCCTCACGTGGGGCAGTTCCCAGTGCTCCCAGTGCCATCCCAGTGCCATCCCAGTGCCATCCCAGTGCCATCCCAGTGCCATCCCAGTGCTCCCAGTGCCATCCCAGTCCATCCCAGTGCTCCCAGTGCCATCCCAGTGCTCCCAGTGCCATCCCAGTGCTCCCAGTGCCATCCCAGTGCCATCCCAGTGCTCCCAGTGCCATCCCAGTGCTCCCAGTGCCATCCCAGTGCCATCCCAGTGCCATCCCAGTGCTCCCAGTGCCATCCCAGTGCCATCCCAGTGCCATCCCAGTGCCATCCCAGTGCTCCCAGTTTGCCCAGTTTGGGTTACCAGCAGGAAGGGGCGGCTCTGGGCCCGGCCCAGCCCCACCAGCAGCAGCTCTCTCACGTGGGGCAGTTCCCAGTGCTCCCAGTGCCATCCCAGTGCCATCCCAGTGCCATCCCAGTGCCATCCCAGTGCCATCCCAGTGCCATCCCAGTGCTCCCAGTGCCATCCCAGTGCCATCCCAGTGCTCCCAGTTTGCCCAGTTTGGGTTACCAGCAGGAAGGGGCGGCTCTGGGCCCGGCCCAGCCCCACCAGCAGCAGCTCCCTCACGTGGGGCAGTTCCCAGTGCTCCCAGTGCCATCCCAGTGCCATCCCAGTGCTCCCAGTGCCATCCCAGTGCTCCCAGTGCCATCCCAGTGCCATCCCAGTGCCATCCCAGTGCCATCCCAGTGCTCCCAGTGCCATCCCAGTGCCATCCCAGTGCCATCCCAGTGCCATCCCAGTGCTCCCAGTGCCATCCCAGTGCCATCCCAGTGCCATCCCAGTGCCATCCCAGTGCTCCCAGTGCCATCCCAGTGCCATCCCAGTGCCATCCCAGTGCCATCCCAGTCCATCCCAGTGCTCCCAGTTTGCCCAGTTTGGGTTACCAGCAGGAAGGGGCGGCTCTGGGCCCGGCCCAGCCCCACCAGCAGCAGCTCTCTCACGTGGGGCAGTTCCCAGTGCCATCCCAGTGCCATCCCAGTGCCATCCCAGTGCCATCCCAGTGCCATCCCAGTGCTCCCAGTTTGCCCAGTTTGGGTTACCAGCAGGAAGGGGCGGCTCTGGGCCCGGCCCAGCCCCACCAGCAGCAGCTCTCTCATGTGGGGCAGTTCCCAGTGCTCCCAGTGCCATCCCAGTGCCATCCCAGTGCCATCCCAGTGCCATCCCAGTGCTCCCAGTTTGCCCAGTTTGGGTTACCAGCAGGAAGGGGCGGCTCTGGGCCCGGCCCAGCCCCACCAGCAGCAGCTCCCTCACGTGGGGCAGTTCCCTCTCGCCCCTCTCGTCCTTGCGCGGCTCAGCCGGGGGTTGCCCGAAGGACGAATCAACCAACACGCGCTGCCCCACCGGGAAGTTCTTCACCAGGAACACCAGGCGCCACTCGGGGACCTGGTAGATCTGGGGATTGAATAATTAATTCATTAATAATGGGATTAATAATGGGGGTTAATAATGGGAATAACAGAGATTAATAATGGGAATAATGGGGATCAATAACATGGATCAATAATGGGGATCAATAACAGGGATCAATAATGGGGATCAATAACATGGATCAATAATGGGGATCAATAACAGGGATCAATAATGGGAACAGCAGGTGCCACTTGGGGACCTGGTAAATCTGGGGATTAATTAATAATGGGGATTAATAATGGGAATAACGGGGATTAATAATGGGAATAATGGGCATCAATAACAGGGATCAATAATGGGAACAGCAGGTGCCACTCGAGGACCTGGTAGATCTGGGGGGATTAATTAATAATGGTGCTTAATAATGGTGATTAATAATGGGAATAATGGGAATTAATAATGGGAGTAATGGGGATCAATAATGGTAATAACAGGGACCAATGACAGGGATCAATAATGGGAACAGCAGGCACCACTCGGGGACTTCGTAAATCTGGGAGTAATTAATTGATAATGGTGATTAATAATGGGAATAATGGGGATTAATAATGGCAATAATGAAGATCAATAACTGGGATCAATAATGGGGATCAATAACAGTGATCAATAATGGGAACAGCACGTGCCACTTGGGGACTTGGTAGATCTGGGATTAATTAATTAATTAATAATGGCCATTAATAATGAGATTAATAATGGGAATTATGGGAATTAATGACGGGAGTAATGGGGATCAATAATGGGAATTACAGGGATCAATGACAGGGATCAATAATGGGAACAGCAGGCACCACTCGGGGACTTGGTAGATCTGGGGTGGAATTAATTAATTAATAACGGCTATTAATAATGGGAATTAATAATGGGAATAACAGGGATTGATAATGGGAGTAATGGGAATTAATAATGGGAATTAATAATGGGAATTAATAATGGGAATTATGGGGATTAATAACAGGAATAATGGGGATTAATAATGGGAATAATGGGAATTAACATTGAGAATAATGGGAATTAATAATTGGAATAATAGTAATTAATGATAGGAATAATGGGGATTAATAATAGGAATAATGGGAATTAATGATGGGAATAATGGGAATCAATAATGGGAATAATGGAGATTAATGGGAATATTGGGTATTAATAATGGGAATGATGTGGATTAATAATGGGAATAATGACAATTAATGACAGGAATAATGGGGATTAATAACAGGAGTAATGGGGATCAATAATGGGAATAATGGGGATCAATAACAGGGATCAATAATGGGAACAGCAGGCGCCACTCGGGGACATGGTAAATCTGGGGGTAATTAATTAATTAATAATGTGGATTAATAATAGGAATTAATAATGGGAATAACAGAGATTAATAACCAGAATAATGGGGATCGATAATGGCAATAATGGGAATAATGGGGATCAATGACAGGGATCAATGACAGGGATCAGCAGTGGCCACTCGGGGACCTGGTAAATCTGCGGGGATTAATTAATAATGGTCATTAATAATGGGGATTAATAATGGGATTAATAATAGTGATTAATAATGGGATTAATAACGGGAATAATGGGGATTGATAATGGGAATTGTAGGGATCAATAATGGGAATATTGGTTATTAATGACAAGGATCAATAATGGGAACAGCAGTTGCCACTCGGGGACTTGGTAAATCTGGGGCAATTAATTAATAATGGTCATTAATAATGGGATTAATAATGGGATTAATAATGGGATTAATAATGGGAATTAGGGGAATTAATGACGGGAGTAATGGGGATCAATAATGGGACTTATAGGGATCAATAACAGGGATCAATAACAGGGATCAATGACAGGGATCAATGACACAGATCAATAATGGTTATTAATGACAAGGATCAATAATGGGAACAGCAGGCGCCACTCGGGGACCTGGTAGATCTGGGGATTTAATAATTAATTAATTCATTAATAATGGTCATTAATAATAGGGATTAATAACGGGGATTAATACTGGCAATTATAGGGATCAATAATGTGAATATTGGTTATTAATAACAAGGATCAATAATGGGAACAGCAGGCACCACTCGGGGACATGGTAAATCTGGGGGTAATTAATTAATTAATAATGTGGATTAATAATAGGAATTAATAACGGGAATAACAGAGATTAATAACCAGAATAATGGGGATCGATAATGGCAATAATGGGAATAATGGGGATCAATGACAGGGATCAATGACAGGGATCAGCAGTGGCCACTCGGGGACCTGGTAAATCTGCGGGGATTAATTAATAATGGTCATTAATAATGGGGATTAATAATGGGATTAATAATAGTGATTAATAATGGGATTAATAACGGGAATAATGGGGATTGATAATGGGAATTGTAGGGATCAATAATGGGAATATTGGTTATTAATGACAAGGATCAATAATGGGAACAGCAGGTGCCACTCGGGGACTTGGTAGATCTGGGGATGTAATAATTAATTAATTAATAATGGTCGTTAATAATGGGGGTTAATAATCAGAATAATGGAGATTAATAATGGCAATAATGGGGATCAATAATGGGGATCAATAACCGGGATCAATAACAGGGATCAATAATGGGAACAGCAGGCGCCACTCAGGGACTTGGTAAATCTGGAGATCAATTAATAATGGTCATTAATAATGCTGATTAATAATGGGGATTAATAATGGAAATAATGGAGATCAGTAATGGGAATAATGGGAATTAATAATGGGAATAATAGTAATTAATGACAGGATTAATACGGATTAATAATGGGAGTAATGGGGATTAATAATAGGAATAATAGGAATTAATGATGAGAATAATGGGGATCAATAATGGGAATAATAGTAATTAATGACAGGAATAATGAGGATTAATAATGGGAATTATGGGAATTAGTAACAGAAGTAACGGGGATCAATAATGGGAATTATAGGGATCAATAACAGAGATCAATAACAGGGATCAATAGTGAGAACAGCAGGCACCACTCGGGGACTTGGTAAATCTGGGAGTAATTAATTGATAATGGTGATTAATAATGGGGATTAATAATGGGAACTAATAACAGGAATTATGGGGATTAATAATGGGAATTATAGGGATCAATAACAGGAATATTGGTTATTAATGACATGGATCAATAATGGGAACAGCAGGTGCCACTCGGGGACTTGGTAAATCAGGGGGGATTAATTTAAAATAGTCATTAATAATGGGATTAATAATGGGAATAATAGGAATTGATAATGGGAGTAATGGGGATCAATAATGGGAATAATGGGAATCTATGACAGGGATCAATAATGGGAATCTATGACAGGGATCAGTAATGGCAACAGCAAGCACCACTTGGGGACTTGGTAAATCTGGTGTGGAATTAATTAATTAATAATGGTGATTAATAATGGGGATTAATAACAGGGGTTAATAACGGGAATAATGGGGATTAATAACAGCGATTAATAATGGGGATCAATAACAAGGATCAATAATGGGAACAGCAGATGCCACTTGGGGACCTGGTAAATCTGGAGATTAATTAATAATGGGGATTAATAATGGGAGTTAATAACAGGAATAATGGGGATCAATAACAGGAGTAATGGGGATCAATGACAGGGATCAATAACAGGGATCAATAATGGGAACACCAAGTGTCACTTGGGGACATGGTAAATCTGGGATTAATTAATAATGGTGATTAATAATGGTGATTAATAATGGTGATTAATAATGGGAATACTGGGAATCAATGATGGGAGTAATGGGGATCAATAAGGGGAATAATGGAAATTAATAACGGGAATAATGGGGATAAATAACAAGGATCAATAATGGGAATAATGGGGATCAATGACAGGGATCAATAATGGGAACAGCAGGCGCCACTCAGGGACCTGGTAAATCTGGGGGGATTAATTAATAATGGTGATTAATAACAGGGATTAATAATGGGGATTAATAATGGGAATAATGGGGATCAATAACAGGGATCAATAATGGGAACAGCAGGCGCCACTTGGGGACCTGGTAAATCTGGGGGTTCATTAATAATGGTGATTAATAACAGGCATTAATAATGGGGATTAATAATGGGAATAATAATGGGAATAATGGGGATGAATAATGGGAATTATGGGGATTAATGACAGGGATCAATAACGGCAATAACAGGAATTATTCTGCTCCCAGTCCCATCCCAGTCCCATCCCAGTGCCATTCCCAGTCCCATCCCAGTCCCATCCCAGTCCCTCCCAGTCCCATCCCAGTCCCCTCCCAGTCCATCCCAGTCCATCCCAGTCCATCCCAGTCCCATCCCAGTCCCCTCCCAGTCCCTCCCAGTCCCCCCAGTACCTCCATGTTGCCGTTCTCCCTGGCCAGCACACACCAGTGCCATTCCCAGTCCCATCCCAGTCCCTCCCAGTCCCTCCCAGTCCCTCCCAGTCCCCCCAGTACCTCCATGTTGCCGTTCTCCCTGGCCAGCACACACCAGTGCCATTCCCAGTGCCATCCCAGTGCCATCCCAGTGCTCCCAGTGCCATCCCAGTGCTCCCAGTGCCATCCCAGTGCTCCCAGTTGCCCCAGTACCTCCATGTTGCCGTTCTCCCAGGCCAGCACACACCAGTGCCATCCCAGTGCCATCCCAGTGCCATCCCAGTGCTCCCAGTGCCATCCCAGTGCTCCCAGTGCCATCCCAGTGCTCCCAGTTGCCCCAGTACCTCCATGTTGCCGTTCTCCCAGGCCAGCACACACCAGTGCCATTCCCAGTGCTCCCAGTGCCATCCCAGTGCCCCCAGTGCCATCCAGTGCCATCCCAGTGCTCCCAGTCCCATCCCAGTCCCTCCCAGTCCCATTCCCAGTCCCATCCCAGTTGCCCCAGTACCTCCATGTTGCCGTTCTCCCTGGCCAGCACACACCAGTGCCATTCCCAGTCCCATCCCAGTCCCTCCCAGTCCCTCCCAGTCCCCCCAGTACCTCCATGTTGCCGTTCTCCCTGGCCAGCACACACCAGTGCCATTCCCAGTCCCATCCCAGTCCCATCCCAGTCCCATCCCAGTCCCTCCCAGTCCCTCCCAGTCCCATCCCAGTACCTCCATGTTGCCGTTCTCCCTGGCCAGCACACACCAGTGCCATTCCCAGTCCCCTCCCAGTCCCTCCCAGTCCCTCCCAGTCCCTCCCAGTCCCATCCCAGTACCTCCATGTTGCCGTTCTCCCTGGCCAGCACACACCAGTGCGAGGGCTCGGGGCTGTGCGGGGCCGGGTCTCTCTCGGGGGGTCCCGGGCGCCGCGGCTCCTCCTTGGGGGGGGAGCGCCCCGAGCCCCCCGAGTCCCCGTAGAGCATCTCCTCCTCATCGTCAACAGAGTCACTGTGGGGTGGGACACACCTGGGATATACCTGGGGACACCTGGGGACACCTGGGATACACCTGGGACACACCTGGGATACACCTGGGGACACCTGGGATACACCTGGGCACACCTGGGATACACCTGGGATACACCTGGGGACAGCTGGGGACACCTGGGGACAGCTGGGCACACCTGGGACACCCCCCCAGTCCCCGTAGAGCATCTCCTCCTCATCGTCCACGGAGTCACTGCGGGAAATGGGGATAGGACACACCTGGGGACATCTGGGTACACCTGGGCACACCTGGGATACACCTGGGTACACCTGGGCACACCTGGGATACACCTGGGATACACCTGGGCACACCTGGGATACACCTGGGATACACCTGGGATACACCTGGGCACACCTGGGATACACCTGGGCACACCTGGGCACACCTGGGCACACCTGGGATACACCTGGGCACACCTGGGTACACCTGGGATACACCTGGGATACACCTGGGATACACCTGGGCACACCTGGGGACACCTGGGTACACCTGGGGACATCTGGGCACAGCTGGGGACACCTGGGGACATTTTGGTGACACCTGGGCACACCTGGGGCACACCTGGGGCCACACCTGGGCACACCTGGGATACACCTGGGATACACCTGGGGACACCTGGGGACATTTTGGTGACACCTGGGCACACCTGGCACACCTGGCACCCACCTGAGGTCCTGGATCAGCGTCTCGGCCTCGGCGTGGGGGCGGGGCGGGGGCTCCTCGCGGGGGGCGCGGCTCTCGGTGGTGAACATTCCGGAAACGTCGCGGTACAGGCACAGCGCGGTCACACGGGATTGCTGCGGGGACATGGGGACATGGGGACACTCAGGGGACACTGGGGACATTGGGGACACTGTGGAACATTCCGGAAACGTCGCGGTACAGGCACAGCGCGGTCACACGGGATTGCTGCGGGGACATGGGGACACTGGGGACATTGAGGACACTCAGGGGACACTCAGGAGACATTGGGGACACTCAGGGCACACTCAGGGGACACTGGGGACACTCAGGGGACCTTGGGGACACTGGGGACACTCAGGGGACACTCAGGGGACACTCAGGAGACATTGGGGACACTCAGGGCACACTCAGGGGACACTGGGGACACTCAGGGGACACTGGGGACACTGGGGACATTGTGGAACATTCCAGAAACGTCGCGGTACAGGCACAGCGCAGTGACATGGGATTGCTGCGGGGACATGGGGGACAGTGGGGACATTGAGGGGACACTGAGGACACTGGGGACATGGGGACATTGGGGACACTCAGGGGACACTGGGGACACGGTGGAACATTCCGGAAACGTCGCGGTACAGGCACAGCGCGGTCACACGGGATTGCTGCGGGGACATTGGGGACATGGGGACACTGGGGACATTGAGGACACTGAGGGGACATTGGGGATACTGGGGACATTAGGGGACATTGGGGACACTCAGGGGACACTCAGGGGACATTGGGGACATTGTGGAACATTCCGGAAACGTCGCGGTACAGGCACAGCGCGGTGACACGGGATTGCTGTGGGGACATGGGGACACTGAGGGGACATTGCGGACACTGAGGGGACATTGAGGGGACACTGAGGACATTGGGGACACTGGGGACATTGGGGACACTCAGGAGACACTCAGGGGACACTCAGGGGATACTGGGGACACTGGGGACACTCAGGGAACACTGGGGACACTCAGGGGACACTCGGGACACTCAGAGGACACTCAGAGGACACTCAGGGGACACTGGGGACACTCAGGGGACACTCAGGGACATGGGGACACTCAGGGGACACTCAGGGGACACTCAGGGGATACTGGGGACACTGGGGACACTCAGGGAACACTGGGGACACTCAGGGGACACTCGGGACACTCAGAGGACACTCAGAGGACACTCAGGGGACACTGGGGACACTCAGGGGACACTCAGGGACATGGGGACACTCAGGGGACACTCAGGGGACACTGGGGACATTGGGGACACTCAGGGGACATTGGGGACATTGGGGACACTCAGGAGACATTGGGGACACTCAGGGGACACTCAGGGGACACTGGGGACATGGGGACACTTGGGACACTCAGGAGACATTGGGGACACTCAGGTGACACTCAGGGACACGGGGACACTCAGGGGACACTGGGGACATTGGGGACACTCGGGGAACACTGGGGACATTGGGGACATTAGGGACACACAGCTGACACTCACGTGTGACACAGGCGGCCGCAGCAGGGTTGGGGATGGCAGGGGATGGTTGGGGACACACAGGTGACACTCACATGTGACACGGGTGGCCGCAGCAGGGCCAGGCAGGGTTGGGGATGGCAGGGGACACTCAGGGGACACTCAGGTGACACTCACGTGTGACACGGGTGGCCGCAGCAGGGCAGGGTTGGGGATGGCAGGGGACACTCAGGTGACACAGGTGACACTCACATGTGACACAGGTGGCCGCAGCAGCGCCAGGCAGGGTTGGGGACAGTTCAGGGGGTTTGGGGACACAGGTGACACTCACGTGTGACACGGGTGGCCGCAGCAGGGCCAGGCGCGGGGCGCGGCCCCCGTAGGTGTCCCCTTTGAGGGTGAAGGTGGCCAGGTGGGGTTGGGGATGGCAGGGGACACTCAGGTGACACTCAGGTGACACTCAGGTGACACTCACGTGTGACACGGGTGGCCGCAGCAGGGCCAGGCGCGGGGCGCGGCCCCCGTAGGTGTCCCCTTTGAGGGTGAAGGTGGCCAGGTGACCCTCGGCGCTCAGCAGCACCCCGAAGGGATCGGCCACGGCGCAGTGCACGATGGGAGAGCCCAGATCCACCGGGACAAAGTGCAGCTGGGTCACTGTGAGGGGACACAAATGACATCAGTGTCACCAGGGTCACAGTGCACGATGGGAGAGCCCAGATCCACGGGGACAAAGTGCAGCTGGGTCACTGTGAGGGGACAAATGTCACATCAGTGTCACAGGGCACGATGGGAGAGCCAAGGTCAACAGGGACAAAGTGCAGCTGGGTCACTGTGGGGACAGCAATGTCACATCAGTGTCACATCAGTGTCACAGCCATGTCATCAGTGCTACAGTGTCACAGTGTCACAGTGCACGATGGGAGAGCCCAGGTCCATGGGGACAAAGTGCAGCTGGGTCACTGTGAGGGGACAAATGTCACATCAGTGTCACCAGGGTCACAGGGCACGATGGGAGAGCCCAGGTCAACAGGGACAAAGTGCAGCTGGGTCACTGTGAGGGGACACAAATGTCACATCAGTGTCACCAGGGTCACAGCAATGTCATCAGTGTCACAGGGCACGATGGGAGAGCCCAGATCAACCGGGACAAAGTGCAGCTGGGTCACTGTGGGGACAGCAATGTGACATCAGTGTCACCAGGGTCACAGCAGTGTCACAGCAATGTCACAGGGCACGATGGCAGAGTCGAGGTCCACGGGGACAAAGTGAAGCTGGGTCACTGTGGGGACAGCAATGTCACATTGTCATATCAGTGTCACAGCAATGTCACATCAGTGTCACATCAGTATCACAGTGTCACATTGTCACAGTGTCACAGTGCACGATGGGAGAGCCCAGATCCACGGGGACAAAGTGCAGCTGGGTCACTGAGGGGACAGGAGTGACAGTAGTGTCACATCAGTGTCACAGTGTCACCAGTGTCACAGCAATGTCATCAGTGTCACATCAGTGTCACAGAAATGTCATCAGTGTCACAGTGTCACAGGGCACGATGGGAGAGCCCAGGTCAACCAGGACAAAGTGCAGCTGGGTCACTGTGGGGACAGGAGTGTCACAGCAGTGTCACAGCAGTGTCACATCAGTGTCACAGTGTCACAGGGCACGATGGGAGTGCCCAGGTGAATAGGGACAAAGTGCAGCTGGGTCACTGTGGGGACAGGAGTGTCACATCAGTGCCACAGCAGTGTCACAGCAGTGTCACATCAGTGTCACAGCAGTGTCATCAATGTCACCAGTATCACATTGTCACAGTGTCACAGTGTCACATTGTCACACTGTCACAGTGTCACAGTGTCACAGTGCATGATGGGAGAGCCGAGGTCAACGGGGACAAAGTGCAGCTGGGTCACTGTGAGGGGACACAAATGACATCAGTGTCACATCAGTGTCACTTATATCACAGTAATGTCATCAGTGTCACCAATGTCACATCAGTGTCACCAATGTCACATCAGTGTCACAGTGTCACAGGGCACAATGGGAGTGCCCAGGTCAATAGGGACAAAGTGCAGCTGGGTCACTGTGGGGATGTGGGGACAGGAGTGACACCAGTGTCACCAGGGTCACAGCAATGTCATCAGTGTCATCAGTGTCACATCAGTGTCACCAGTGTCACATCAATGTCACAGCAGGGTCACAGTGCACGATGGGAGAGCCGAGATCAACCGGGACAAAGTGCAGCTGGGTCACTGTGGGGACACAAATGACATCAGTGTCACCAGGGTCACAGGGCACGATGGGAGAGCCCAGGTCCACGGGGACAAAGTGCAGCTGGGTCACTGTGGGGGGACAGGAGTGTCACATTGTCACATCAGTGTCACATCAGTGTCACAGTGCACGATGGGAGAGCCCAGATCAACAGGGACAAAGTGCAGCTGGGTCACTGTGAGGGGACAGGAGTGACACCAATGTCATCAGTGTCACATCAGTGTCACCAGGGTCACAGCAATGTCATCAGTGTCACATCAGTGTCACAGCATCACAGTGTCACATTGTCACAGTGTCACAGGGCACGATGGGAGAGCCGAGGTCAACCGGGACAAAGTGCAGCTGGGTCACTGTGGGGACAGAAATGTCACATCAGTGTCACCAGTGTCACATCAGTGTCACCAGGGTCACAGCAATGTCATCAGTGTCACCAGTGTCACATCAGCGTCATATAAGTGTCACACCCATGTCACACTCTCTGTGTGACCCCAGACCCTCGGTGACAAAGTGCCCCTGAGATGGGACAGCAGCACTGTCACATCCCCTGTGTCACCTCCTGTGTCACCTGCCCATGTCACCTCAGTGTCACTGCACCTCAGCATTGACCCAGCCGTGTCACCCTGGTGCCACACCCTTGTGTCACCTGTGGGCCACCCTCTGACCCCTCTGATGTCACCCCAGGTGTGTCCCTGTCCCCAGGTGTGTCCCTGTCCCCAGGTGTCCCCAGGTGTGTCCCTGTCCCCAGGTGTCCCCAGGTGTCCCCAGGTGTGTCACTCACCCCCCTGCAGCAGCCTGAGCCCCAGAGGTGACACCTGCACAATGAACTGGCCCTGGCCCAGCTGTGTCCCTGTCCCCAGGTGTGTCCCTGTCCCCAGGTGTCCCCAGGTGTGTCCCTGTCCCCAGGTGTCCCCAGGTGTCCCCAGGTGTGTCACTCACCCCCCTGCAGCAGTCTCAGCCCCAGAGGTGACACCTGCACGATGAACTGGCCCTGGCCCAGGTGTGTCCCTGTCCCCAGGTGTGTCCCTGTCCCCAGGTGTCCCCAGGTGTGTCCCCAGGTGTGTCACTCACCGCCCTGCAGCAGCCTCAGCCCCAGAGGTGACACCTGCACGATGAACTGGCCCTGGCCCAGGTGTGTCCCTGTCCCCAGGTGTCCCCAGGTGTCCCCAGGTGTGTCACTCACCGCCCTGCAGCAGTCTCAGCCCCAGAGGTGACACCTGCACGATGAACTGGCCCTGTCCCCAGGTGTGTCCCTGTCCCCAGGTGTGTCCTGTCCCAAGGTGTGTCCCTGTCCCCAGGTGTGTCCCTGTCCCCAGGTGTGTCCCCAGGTGTCCCCAGGTGTCCCCAGGTGTGTCACTCACCCCCCTGCAGCAGCCTGAGCCCCAGAGGTGACACCTGCACGATGAACTGGCCCTGGCCCAGGTGTGTCCCTGTCCCCAGGTGTCCCCAGGTGTCCCCAGGTGTGTCACTCACCCCCCTGCAGCAGCCTCAGCCCCAGAGGTGACACCTGCACGATGAACTGGCCCTGGCCCAGGTGTGTCCCTGTCCCCAGGTGTGTCCCTGTCCCCAGGTGTCCCCAGGTGTCCCCAGGTGTGTCACTCACCGCCCTGCAGCAGCCTCAGCCCCAGAGGTGACACCTGCACGATGAACTGGCCCTGGCCCAGGTGTGTCCCTGTCCCCAGGTGTCCCCAGGTGTCCCCAGGTGTGTCACTCACCCCCCTGCAGCAGTCTCAGCCCCAGAGGTGACACCTGCACGATGAACTGGCCCTGGCCCAGGTGTGTCCCTGTCCCCAGGTGTGTCCCTGTCCCCAGGTGTCCCCAGGTGTCCCCAGGTGTGTCACTCACCCCCCTGCAGCAGCCTGAGCCCCAGAGGTGACACCTGCACGATGAACTGGCCCTGGCCCAGGTGTGTCCCTGTCCCCAGGTGTCCCCAGGTGTCCCCAGGTGTGTCACTCACCCCCCTGCAGCAGCCTCAGCCCCAGAGGTGACACCTGCACGATGAACTGGCCCTGGCCCAGGTGTGTCCCTGTCCCCAGGTGTGTCCCTGTCCCCAGGTGTCCCCAGGTGTCCCCAGGTGTGTCACTCACCGCCCTGCAGCAGCCTCAGCCCCAGAGGTGACACCTGCACGATGAACTGGCCCTGGCCCAGGTGTGTCCCTGTCCCCAGGTGTCCCCAGGTGTCCCCAGGTGTGTCACTCACCCCCCTGCAGCAGTCTCAGCCCCAGAGGTGACACCTGCACGATGAACTGGCCCTGGCCCAGGTTCCCGGCGAACACGGTCGGGCCCTGCGTGGCGAAGCCGCTCGTGTCCAGCTCCAGGATCTCCTGTCCTGTCTGCAGGATCTGGGGACATTGGGGACATCGGGGACATTGGGGACATTGGGGACATCAGAGCATGGCAGCCACGCAGCCCCCAGGACATGAGTGCTGTCCCCATGGGGGACACTGAGGGGACATTGAGCCCTGGATGCGGCATCAAGGGAAGTCCCGAGAATTGTGTCACTGTCCCCCATGATGTCCCCATGATGTCCCCATGTCCCCATGTCCCCATGATGTCCCCAATGTCCCCTCATCATGGTGGAATCCTCCCTGCTCAGGATCAGGAAGCCCTGTCCCCATGTCCCCATGTCCCCATGTCCCTGTGATGTCCCCATGTCCCCTCACCATGGTGGAATCCTCCCTGCTCAGGATGAGGAAGCCCTGTCCCCATGTCCCCATGTCCCCATGTTCCTGTGATGTCCCCATGTCCCCATGTCCCCATGTCCCCGTGATGTCCCCATGTCCCCTCACCATGGTGGAATCCTCCCTGCTCAGGATCAGGAAGCCCTGTCCCCATGTCCCCATGTCCCCATGTCCCCATGTCCCCTCACCATGGTGGAATCCTCCCTGCTCAGGATCAGGAAGCCCTGTCCCCCATGTCCCCATGTCTCCATGTCCCCATGTCCCCAATGTCCCAATGTCCCCATGTCCCAATGTCCCCATGTCCCCAATGTCCCCATGTCCCCATGTCCCCATGTCCCCATGTCCCCATGTCCCCTCACCATGGTGGAATCCTCCCTGCTCAGGATGAGGAAGCCCTGTCCCCATGTCCCCATGTCCCCATGTCCCCATGTCCCCATGTCCCCATGTCCCCATGTCCCCTCACCATGGTGGAATCCTCCCTGCTCAGGATCAGGAAGCCCTGTCCCCATGTCCCCATGTCCCCATGTCCCCATGTCCCTGTGATGTCCCCATGTCCCCTCACCATGGTGGAATCCTCCCTGCTCAGGATCAGGAAGCCCTGTCCCCATGTCCCCATGTCCCCATGTCCCCATGTCCCCTCACCATGGTGGAATCCTCCCTGCTCAGGATCAGGAAGCCCTGTCCCCATGTCCCCATGTCCCCATGTCCCCATGTCCCTAGCCCTGTCCCCATGTCCCCATGTCCCCAATGTCCCCATGTCCCCATGTCCCCATGTCCCTGTGATGTCCCCATGTCCCCTCACCATGGTGGAATCCTCCCTGCTCAGGATCAGGAAGCCCTGTCCCCATGTCCCCATGTCCCCATGATGTCCCCATGTCCCCTCACCATGGTGGAATCCTCCCTGCTCAGGATGAGGAAGCCCTGTCCCCATGTCCCCATGTCCCCATGTCCCCATGTCCCCATGTCCCTGTGATGTCCCCATGTCCCCTCACCATGGTGGAATCCTCCCTGCTCAGGATGAGGAAGCCCTGTCCCCATGTCCCCATGTCCCCATGTCCCCATGTCCCCATGTCCCCTCACCATGGTGGAATCCTCCCTGCTCAGGATCAGGAAGCCCTGTCCCCATGTCCCCATGTCCCCAATGTCCCCATGTCCCCTCACCATGGTGGAATCCTCCCTGCTCAGGATCAGGAAGCCCTGTCCCCATGTCCCCATGTCCCCATGTCCCCATGTCCCCATGTCCCCATGTCCCCATGTCCCCTCACCATGGTGGAATCCTCCCTGCTCAGGATCAGGAAGCCCTGTCCCCATGTCCCCATGTCCCCATGTCCCCATGTCCCCATGTCCCCTCACCATGGTGGAATCCTCCCTGCTCAGGATCAGGAAGCCGTGCCGTTCCCCGTCCTCCTCAGAAGGTTCCGGAGCCGTTGTCCCCTCGGGCTCAGCGCTGGTCCCCGGGGCCACCTCCGGCTGTGGGGACACAGCCTGCTGGGGACACGGCCACAGGGACAGGGGGACACAGGGACACAGGGACATGGGGACATGGGGACATGGGGACACAGGGATGAGGGACATGGGGACACAGGGACATGGGGACACAGGGATGGGGACATGGGGACACAGGGACATGGGGACATGGGGACACAGGGAAGAGCGACAGGGGGACACTGGGAAATGGGACATGGGGACACGGAAATGGAGACACAGGGATGGGGGACAGGGACACAGGGACATGGGGACACACACAGGGACATGGGGACGCAGGGACACAGGGACAGACACACGGGGACATGGGGACACTGGGAAATGGGACATGGGGACACAGGGAAGGGGGACAGGGGGACATGGGGACACAGGGACATGGGACATGGGGACACAGGGATGAGGGACAGGGACGCAGGGACACAGGGACAGACACAGGGACATGGGGACACAGGGATGGGGACAGGGACATGGGGACATGGGGACACAGGGACAGGGATGGGGACATGGGTACACAGGGATGGGGGACAGGAACATGGGGACATGGAGGGACAGGGACAGGAACACAGGGACATGGGGGGACATGGGGACACAGGGAAGGGGGACAGGGACACAGGGACAGGGGGACACAGGGACATGGAGATACACAAGGATGGGGACAGGGGACATGGAGGGACATGGGGACACAGGGACATGGGGACAAACACTGGGACACAGGGACAGAGATGGGGACAGTGACACAGGGAGGGTGACATGGGGACACGGTGACACAGGGAAGGGGACTTGGGGACAAGGGACACAGGGACAGGGATGGGGGGACACAGGGAGAGTGACACAAGGACACAGGAGATGGTGACACAGGGAGGGTGACAGGTGACACACAGGTGACACAAGTGACACAGGGTGACACAGGGTGACACCCAGGTGACACACAGGTGACACAGGTGACACCCAGGTGACACAGGACTCACCTGTTCCCGCGGGGGTGGCGCTGTCACCGTCCACATGTCGTAACAGCCAGGCAGCTCGAACGTGGTGACAACCTGGGGCCGGATACTGCGCTGGGGACAGGGACAGAGGGGACAGTTAGGGACAGGGACAGGGACAGGGACAGTCAGGGACAGAGACAGGGACAGGGACAGGGAGAGGGACAGTCAGGGACAGGGACAGTCAGGGACAGGGACAGGGAGAGGGACAGTCAGGGACAGGGACAGTCAGGGACAGAGACAGGGACAGGGACAGGGAGAGGGACAGTCAGGGACAGGGACAGTCAGGGACAGGGACAGGGAGAGGGACAGTCAGGGACAGGGACAGTCAGGGACAGGGACAGGGACAGGGACAGTCAGGGACAGGGACAGGGATGGGGACAGGGACAGTTAGGGACAGAGACAGGGACAGGGACAGGGACACAGGGACACAGGGACAGTCAGGGACAGGGACAGTCAGGGACAGGGACAGGGACAGTCAGGGACAGGGACAGTCAGGGACAGTCAGGGACAGGGACAGTCAGGGACAGGGACAGGAACAGGGACAGTCAGGGACAGGGATGGGGACAGGGACAGGGACACAGGGACAGGGACAGGGACAGTCAGGGACAGGGACAGGGACAGGAACAGGGACAGTCAGGGACAGGGATAGGGGACAGGGACAGGGACAGAGGGGACAGGGATGGGGACAGTCAGGGACAGTCAGGGACAGTCAGGGACAGTCAGGGACAGGGACACAGGGACAGGGACAGAGGGGACAGTCAGGGACAGGGATGGGGACAGGGACAGGGGACAGGGACAGAGGGGACAGGGATGTGGAACTTTCAGGGTCCCCACATTTTTGGGGTGTCCCTGAGTGTCACAGTCAGGATTTTGGGGTGTCCCCATTTTTGGGGTGTCCCCATTTTTGGGGTGTCCCCGTTTTGGGGTGTCCGGGGGTGTCACAGTCAGGATTTTGGGGTGTCCCCATTTTAGGGTGTTCCCATTTTGGGGTGTCCCCATTTTTGGGGTGTCCCCATTTTTGGGGTGTCCCCATTTTAGGGTGTTCCCATTTTGGAGTGTCCCCATTTTTGGGGTGTCCCCATTTTAGGGTGTCCCCATTCTGGAGTGTCCCCATTTTTGGGGTGTCCCCGTTTTTGGGGTGTCCCTGTTTTTGGGGTGTCCCCATTTTGGGGTGTCACAGTCAGGATTTTGGGGTGTCCCCATTTTGGGGTGTCCCATTTTTAGGGTGTCACAGGGAGGTTTTTGGGGTGTCCCCATTTTTGGGGTGTCCCCATTTCGGGGTGTCCGGGGGTGTCACAGGTGCTCCCCACACTTTGGGGTCACCCTGGTTTGTCCCCAGCTCTGCTCTGGCACCGGGAGAGACCCCCGGGAACCTCCCACGGGGGATTTGGGGTGCGGGGTTTGGGGTGCAGGGTTTGGGGTTTGGGGTTTTTGGGGTGCAGGGTTTGAGGTGAAGGGTTTGGGGGGGATTTGGGGTTTTTGGCTTCAGGGGGGATTTGGAGTATGGGGGACTTGGGAGGTTTGGGGTTCAGAGGTGGTTTTGGGGTTCCAGGGGTGTGTTTGGGGTCCCAGGGGTGTGTTTGGGGTCCCAGGGGAGTTTTTGGGGTCCCAGGGATGTTTTTGGGGTCTCAGGGGTGGTTTTGGGATCTCAGGAAGGTTTTTAGGGTGGTTTTTTTAGTCTCAGGGGAGTTTTTGGGGTCCAGGGGATGTTTGTGGGGTGGTTTTGGGGTCCCAGGGGTGGTTTTAGGGTCTCAGGATGGTTTATGGGGTGGTTTTAGGGGTGTATTTGGGGTGTATTTGGGGTTTGCGGGGTGTTTGGGTACCTGCAGCACGGTGAGCGCCCCGTTCTTGCCGTACCCCGAGCACAGGACGATCTCCAGGTCGGGCTCGGGGCTGTTCTGGAACTGAGGGAGAAAAACGGTCAGGGGTGGGGTCAGGGTTGGGGTTTGGGGTCAGGGTTTGGGGTTTGGGGTCAGGTTTGGGGTCAGGGTTTGGGGTTTGGGGTCAGGGTTTGGGTTTGGGGTCAGGGTTTGGGGTCAGGGTTTGGGGTTTGGGGTCAGGGTTTGGGATGACTGCAGCCAGGTTTGGGGTGGATTTTGGAATTTTTGGGATGGGTTTTGGGGTTGATTTGGGGTTTTATGGATGGATTTTGAGGTTTTTTGGGGTGGATTTGGAGTTTTTGGGGTAGGTTTTGGGGTAGATTTTGGGGTTTTTGGGTACATTTTGGGATTTTGGGTCCCTCACCTCCTCAGACAGGAAGGCCGGGTTTGGGGTGGGTTTGGGGTTTTTTGGGGTTTATTTTTGGGTACATTTTGGGTACATTTGGGGTTTTTGGTCCCTCACCTCCTCAGACAGGAAGGCCGGGTTTGGGGTTGATTTTGGGGTTTATTTTTGGGTACATTTGGGGTTTTGGGTCCCTCACCTCCTCAGACAGGAAGGGCAGGTTGGGGTTTATTTTGGGGTGGGTTTGGGGTGGGTTTGGGGTTTATTTTGGGGTTTATTTTGGGGTACATTTGGGGTTTTTGATCTCTCACCTCCTCAGACAGGAAGGCCGGCTCCCCCATGGCCGCGTTGGCGCAGGGCCCGATGTTGAGGATGCTGTCACACACCTGGGACAGGGACAGGGACACGGTGACAGTGACAGGTGACACACACAGGTCACACAGGTGACAGAGATGACACACAGCTCACACCCAGGTGACACACAGATGACAGTGACAGTACCTCGAAGGAGTAGGTGACACACAGGTGACACAGGTACACACACAGGTGACACCCAGGTGACACAGATGACACACAGGTGACAGTGACAGTACCTTGAAGGAGCAGGTGACACAGGTACACACAGATGACCCAGGTGACACACACAGGTGACACAGAGGTGACACCCAGGTGGCAGTGACAGTGACAGGTGACACACAGGTGACAGTACCTCAAAGGAGTAGGTGACACACAGGTGACAGTGACAGGTGACACAGGTGACACACAGGTGACACAGGTGACAATGACAGTACCTCGAAGGAGTAGGTGACACAGATCACACACAGGTGACACAGGTGACACACAGGTGACACAGGTGACAGTGACAGGTGACAGTGACAGTACCTAAAGGAGTAAGTGACACACAGACGACACACAGCTCACACATGGATGACACCCAGGTGACAATGACAGTACCTCAAAGGAGTAGGTGACACAGGTGACACAGGTAATACAGGTGACACAGATGACACAGATGTGACACAGGTACACACACAGGTGACACAGGTGACACAGGAGACACAGGTGACAGTGACAGGTGACACAGCTCACACCCAGGTGACACAGATGACACAGTGACAGTGACAGATGACACCCAGGTGACAGAGCTCACACACAGATGACACAGTGACAGTGACACCCAGGTGACACAGGTGCCAGTACCTCGAAGGAGTAGGTGACACAGCTCACACACAGGTGACACAGATGACACAGTGACAGTGACACAGGTGACAATGACAGTACCTCAAAGGAGCAGGTGACACACAGGTGACACACAGGATCACACACAGGTGACACAGGTGACAGTGACAGATGACACACAGGTGACACCCAGGTGACACAGGTGACACAGGTGACAGTGACAGTACCTCAAAGGAGTGGGTGACACAGATCACACACAGGTGACACAGGTGACAGTGACAGTGACAAGTGACAGTGACACACAGGTGACAATGACAGTACCTCGAAGGAGTAGGTGACACAGATCACACACAGATGACACAGATGACACAGTGACAGTGACAGATGACACCCAGGTGACAGAGCTCACACACAGATGACACAGTGACAGTGACACACAGGTGACACAGGTGACACAGGTGACACCCAGGTGACACAGGTGACAGTACCTCGAAGGAGTAAGTGACACAGGTACACACACAGGTGACACACAGATGACACAGTGACAGTGACACAGATGACACAGTGATAGTGACACACAGATGACACAGTGACAGTGACACACAGGTGACACAGATGACACAGATGACCCAGGTGACACAGGTGCCAGTACCTCGAAGGAGTAGGTTGCCAGCTGTGTCCCCGAGGCCGCCTCGCTGCCGTACACCTCGATCTCATCGACCTCGTCCTGAGCCTGCGGCTTCCCCCCTGCCACAGGGACAGGGACACGTGTGACACCTACTGACACCTACTGCCACCCCTGTGCCACCCCCTGGGACACACTGCCACCCCTGGGACAGGGACACACCTGTCACCTACTGCCACCTACTGCCACCCCTGGGACACACTGCCACCCCTGTGCCATCCCCCTGGGACAGGGACACGTGTGACACACTGCCACCCCTGTGCCACCTACTGACACCCCTGTGTCACCCCCCTGCACGAGGACAGGGACACACCTGTCACCTGCTGCCACCCCCTGGGACACACTGCCACCCCCTGGGGACAGGGACACACCTGTCACCTACTGCCACCCCTGTGCCACCCCCCTGGGACAGGGACACACCTGTCACCTGCTGCCACCCCTGTGCCACCCCCCTGGGACAGGGACACACCTGTCACCTGCTGCCACCCCTGTGCCACCCCCCTGGGGACAGGGACACACCTGTCACCTGCTGCCACCCCTGTGCCACCCCCCTGGGACAGGGACACACCTGTCACCTGCTGCCACCCCTGTGCCACCCCCCTGGGACAGGGACACACCTGTCACCTACTGCCACCCCTGTGACACCCCCCTGGGACAGGGACAGGTGTGACACACTGCCACCCCCTGGGACAGGGACATACCTGTCACCTGCTGCCACCCCCCCCCTGCCACAGGGACAGGGACAGGTGTGACACATGTCACCTACTGCCACCCCTGTGTCACCTACTGCCACCCCCTGGGGACAGGGACAGGTGTGACACATGTCACCTACTGCCACCCCTGTGTCACCTACTGCCACCCCCTGGGGACAGGGACAGGTGTGACACATGTCACTACTGCCACCCCTGTGACACCTACTGCCACCCCTGTGCCACGCCCCTGGGGACAGGTGTGTCACCTACTGCCACCCCCCTGGGGACAGGGACATGTCTGTCACCCCCTGTGCTCCCAGGTGACACTGTCATTGTCACCACCCCCACCCTCTGCCACCCCCCATGTCACCTGTGTCACCTCCCCAGGACTCAGGGAGTCCCCAGGTGTGTCCCCTCCCTGTCACTGTCACCCCCCAGTGTCTCTAGGTGTCCCCACAGGTGTCCCCAAGTGTCCCCAGCTGTCCCCAGCTATTCCCAGGTGTCCCTCAGGTATCCTCAAGATGTCCCCAGGTGTCCCCAAAATGTCTCCAGATGTCCCCAAATGCCCCCCAGGTGTCCCCAACTGTCCCTAGATGTCCCCCAGATGTCTCCAGGTGTCCCCAGGATACCCCCAGGTGTCCCCAAAATGTCCCCAGATGTCCTCAAGTGTCCCCAAGATGTCTCCAGGTGTCCCTCAGGTATCCCCAGGTGTCCCCAGGATATCCCCCAGGCGTCCCCAAAATGTCCCCAGATGTCCTCAAGTGTCCCCAAGATGTCTCCAGGTGTCCCTCAGGTATCCCCAGGTGTCCCCAGGATATCCCCCAGGTGTCCCCAAATGCCCCCCAGGTGTTCCCCAGATGTCCTCAGGTGTCCCTCAAGTACCCCCAGGTGTCCCCAGACACCCCCCAGGTGTCCCCAAGTGTCCCTAGATGTCCCCCAGGTGTCCCCAGGTGTCCCCAGGTGTCCCCAGGTGTCCCCAGATGTCCCCAGGTGTCCCCACCTGCCCACGGCCCCGATGGCTCCGAGCGTTTCTTCTTCACCGGGGGCTCCTCCTGGGGGGGACAGGGACAGATTTGGGTCCCCCGGGTGACATTTGCGTCCCCGAGGTGTGATTTGGGGTCCCCAGGTGAGATTTGGGATCCCCAGGTGAATTTGGGGATTCCCCAGGTGAGATTTGGGGTTCCCCAGGTGTGATTTGGGGATTCCCAGGTGTGATTTGGGGTCCCCAGGTGAATTTTGAATCCCACCAGGTGGTTTTTGGGGATCCCCAGGTGAGATTTGTGCCCCCCGGGTGAATTTTGGTGTCCCCCAGGTGTGCTCTGTGTCCCCCAGGTGTGATTTGTGCTCTCACCTGTCTCTCAGGCCCCTCCCTGCCCACCCTGCCCAGGATCTCTGGGATGGGAATTTGGGGTCCCCAGGTGAATTTTGAAGCCCCTCAGGTGAATTTTGAAGCCCCCCAGGTGTGCTTTGTGTCCCCCAGGTGTGCTCTGTGCCCCCCAGGTGTGATTTGTGCTCTCACCTGTCTCTCAGGCCCCTCCTCGCCCGCCCTGCCCAGGATCTCTGGGATGGGGATTTGGGGTCGCGGGAAGGATTTGGGGTCCCCAGGTGAATTCTGAAGCCCCCCAGGTGAATTTTGGGGATTCCCAGGTGATATTTAAAGCCCCCCAGGTGTGCTTTGTGTCCCCCAGGTGTGCTCTGTGTCCCCCAGGTGTGCTCTGTGCCCCCCAGGTGTGATTTGTGCTCTCACCTGTCTCTCAGGCCCCTCCTTGCCCACCCTGCCCAGGATCTCTGGGATGGGGATTTGGGGTCGCGGGAAGGATTTGAGGATCCCCAGGTGAATTTTGAAGCCCCCCAGGTGATATTTAAAGCCCCCCAGGTGTGATTTGTGCCCCCCAGGTGTGCTCTGTGTCCCCCAGGTGTGCTCTGGGCTCTCACCTGTCTCTCAGGCCCCTCCTTGCCCGCCCCAGCCGGCGCCTCCTGCAGTTTCTCCGTGTACCTGAGCAGCAGCGAGTTGCCCAGGCGGGACCCCAGGAACAGATAGCCGGGCTCCAGAGGGACCATCTGGGGACACAGAGGGGCACAGCTGTCCCCTGATGTCCCCAAGGTGTCCCCAAGGTGTGCCCAAGGTGAGCCCAGGTGCTTACACAGGTGGTGAGGACGGAGGCGGCCGCTTTGTCGAAGTGGAAGGAGCGCACGGAGCGCATCCCGTCCGTGATCAGCGTCAGGACGTAGCTGGGACGGGAGGGGACACTTCAGGGAGGGTGACAGGAGACACCAGATCCTTGGGGACACCCCAAAATTCATGGGGACACCCAAAATACATGGGGACACCCCCAAAAATCCCCCCTTTGTCCCACAGAACAGAGCTCATCCCGTCCGTGATCAGCGTCAGGACATAGCTGGGATGGGAGGGGACACTTCAGGGAGGGTGACAGGTGACAGCAAAATCCCTTGGGGACACCCCAAAATCTCTTTGGAACACCCCAACAAAAAACCCAGGACCCCCCATGTCCCACAGGACAGAACTCAACCCATCCCTGATCAGGGCCAGGACACACAGGGGACATTTTGGAGGGACAGGACACCCCAAAATTCCTGGGGAGATCACAGAATCTGTTTGGGACACCCCAAAATCTCTTTGGGACACCCCAGAATCTCTTTGGGACACCCCAAATCCCTTGTGGACACCCCAGAATCCCTTGGTGACACCCCAGAATCCCTTTGGGGACATCCCAGAATCCCTTGGGGACAGCCCAAACCCCTTGGGGACAGCCCAGGACCCCTTGGGGACACCCCAGAGCCCCTTGGGGACACCCCAGAGCCCCTTGGGGACAGCCCAGGACCCCTTGGGGACAGCCCAGAGCCCCTTGGGGACACCCCAAAATCCCTTGGGGACACCCCCAAACCCCTTGGGGACACACCAGAACCCCTTGGGGACACCCCAAAATCCCTTGGGGACACCCCCAAACCCCTTGGGGACACCCCAGAGCCCCTTGGGGACATCCCAGGACCCCTTGGGGACATCCCAGGACCCCTTGGGGACACCCCAGAACCCCTTGGGGACACCCCAGAACCTCTTTGGGACACTCCAGAACCCCTTGGGGACACCCCAAACCCCTTGGGGACAGCCCAAAATCCCATGGGGACACCCCAGGACCCCTTGGGGACACCCCAAACCCCTTGGGGACAGCCCAGGACCCCTTGGGGACACCCCAGGACCCCTGGGGACACCCCAGAACCTGCTGGGGACACCCCAAAACCCCTTGGGGACACCCCAAATCCCTTGGGGACAGTCCATAACCTCTTGGGGACACCCCAAACCCTTTGGTGACACCCCAGATCCCTTGGGGACACCCCAGGACCCGTTGGGGACACCCCAGGACCCGTTGGGGACACCCCAGATCCCTTGGGGACACCCCAGGACCCGTTGGGGACACCCCAGATCCCTTGGGGACACCCCAGGACCCCTTGGGGACACCCCAGATCCCTTGGGGACAGCCCAGGACCCCTTGGGGACACCCCAGAACCCATTTGGGACACCCCAGATCCCTTGGGGACACCCCAGGACCCCTTGGGGACACCCCAAACCCCTTGGGGACACCCCAGAGCTCCTTGGGGACAGCCCCAAACCCCTTGGGGACACCCCCAAACCCCTTGGGGACAGCCCAGAACCCCTTTGGGGACACCCCAGAACCCATTTGGGACACCCCAAACCCCTTGGGGACAGCCCAGAGCCTCTTGGGGACACCCCAGAATCCCTTGGGGACACCCCAAACCTCTTGGGGACACCCCAGAATCCCTTGGGGACACCCCAGAGCCCCTTGGGGACACCCCAGAATCCATGGGGACACCCCAGAAGCCCTTGGGGACAGCCCAGGACCCCTTGGGGACAGCCCAGAATCTCTTTGAGACAGCCCAAACCCCCTTGGGGACAGCCCAGGACCCCTTGGTGACACCCCCAGACTCACATCTCCCCCCCCTTGAGCGAGATCACCATCTTGTCATAGGAGATGAAGGTGGCCTGGGCACAGTCCAGAGTCATCCTCACCCCCTCCTGGATCCCTGGGGACAGACAGGGACACTCAGGGACAGGGACAGCCAGAGACAGGGACAGTCAGGGATGGGACAGGGACACAGGGATGGGGACACAGGGACAGGGACACTCAGGGACAGGGACACTCGGGGACAGGGACACAGGGACACTCAGGGATGGGGACACAGGGACAGGGACACTCAGGGGTGGGGACAGGGACAGTCAGGGATGGGGACACAGGGACAGGGACACAGGGACAGGGACACTCAGGGACACAGGGACAGTCAGGGGTGGGGACAGTCAGGGATGGGGACACAGGGACACTCAGGGACAGGGACACTCAGGGACAGGGACAGGGACACAGGGACAGGGACACTCAGGGACAGGGACACAGGGACAGTCAGGGATGGGGACACAAGGACAGGGACACAGGGACAGTCAGGGACAGGGACAGTCAGGGGTGGGGACACAGGGACAGGGACAGAGGGACAGGGATGGGGACACAGGGACAGGGATGGGGACACAGGGATGGGGACAGGGACACAGGGATGGGGACACAGGGACAGGGACAGTCAGGGATGGGGACAGTCAGGGGTGGGGATAGGGACAGGGACACTCAGGGACAGGGACACTCAGGGACAGGGACACTCAGGGACAGGGCACAGGGACACTCAGGGGTGGGGACACAGGGACACTCAGGGACAGGGACACAGGGACACTCAGGGAGAGGGACACTCAAGGACACGGACACAGGGACACTCAGGGATGGGGACATAGGGACAAGGACATGGACAGGGAGGAGACAGGGATGGGGACAGGGAGGGGACAGGGAGGGGACAGCGACAGGGACAGGGACAGGGGAGGAAGAGAAAGAAGAGGAAGATGAGGGAAGCGAGGATAACAAAGGATGAGGAGAGAAAAACACAAGGAGGAAAATGAGGGGCAGGAAATGGGGATGAGGAGGAGGAGGATGAGAGGGATGAGGATGATGATGGGGATGAAGATGAGGTTGTGAGGATGAGGAGGATGAGGATGAAGATGAGGATGATGAGGGGAGGAGGAGGATGAGGATGAAGATGAGGTTGTGAGGATGAAGAGAATGAGGATGAAGATGAGTCTGAGGATGAAGAGGATGAAGATGAGGATGAGGATGAAGAGGATGAAGATGAGGATGAGGATGATGAGGATGAAGATGAGGATGAGGATGAAAGGGATGAAGATGAGGATGAAGATGAGGCAGATGATGAGGATGCTGAGGATGACAGGGATGAGGATGACAATGAGGCTGAGGAAGATGAGGATGAAGATGAGGATAACAGGGATGAGGATGATGAGGATAATGAGGATGATGAGGATGAAGATGACAGGGATGAGAATGATGAGGACAAGGAGTAGGATGAGGGATGAGGATGATGGGGATGGTGAGGATGAGGCTGAAGAGAAGGATGATGAGGATGAGGAGGATGACAGGGATGTGGGTGATGAGGATGATGAGGCTGAGGAAGATGATGATGAGGATGATGGGGATGATGGGGATGATGAGGATGATGAGGATGAAGATGAGGCTGAAGAGGAGGATGATGAGGGGATGAGGAGGAGGATGAGGATGATGGGGATCAGGATGATGAGAATGAGGCTGAAGAGGAGGGTGAGGATGATGAGGAGGACGAGGAGGATGATGAAGATGATGGGGATGAGGCTGAAGAGGATGAGGAGGATGAGGAGGATGATGAGGAGGATGAGAAGGATGAGGTTGAAGAGCAGGATGATGAGGATGATGAGGATGAAGATGAGGCTGAGGATGAAGATGAGGATGATGAGGGGATGAGGATGATGAGGAAGAGGCTGAAGAGGACGATGATGAAGATGACGAGGATAATGAGGATGATGGGGATGATGGGGATGAGGCTGAAGAGGAGGAAGATAAGGATGATGGGGATGATGAGGATAAGAATGATGAGGATGATGAGGATGAAGATGAGGATGATGAGGGGATGAGGATGATGAGAATGAGGCTGAAGATGAGGATGGGGATGATGAGGAGGATGAGGAGGATGAGGCTGAAGATGAGGATGGGGATGATGAGGAGGATGAGGAGGATGAGGCTGAAGATGAGGATGGGGATGATGAGGAGGATGAGGAGGATGAGGCTGAAGAGGAGGATAATGAGGATGATGAGGATGGGGATGATGATGCTGAAGAGGAGAATGATGAGGATGATGATGAGGTTGAGGATGAGGATGATGAGGATGATGAGGATGATGGGGATGGGGATGAGGCTGAAGAGAAGGAGGATGAGAAAGATGAGAAGGATGATGAGGATGATGGGGAGGAGGATGAGGAGGATGAGGCTGAAGAGGAGGATGATGATGAAGATGATGAGGATGATAGGGATGATGGGGATGATGAGGATGATGAGGGTGAGGAGGATGAGGAGGATGTGGCTGAAGAGGAGGATGATGAAGATGATGGGGATGGGGATGAGGCTGAAGAGAAGGAGGATGAGAAGGATGAGAAGGCTGAGGAGGATGAGGATGAGGGGGAGGAGGAGGATGATGAGGATGATGAGGATGGGGATGATGACGCTGAAGAGGAGAATGATGAGGATGATGATGAGGTTGAGGATGATGAGGCTGAGGAGGATGATGAGGATGAGGATGATGATGAGGATGAAGATGGGGACGAGGACTAGGATGAGAATGATGAGGATGAGGAGGATGATGAGGATGATGAGGATGAGGCTGAGGATGATGAGGATGAGGATGCTGAGGATGATGAGGATGATGAGGATGAAGATGAGGTGGATGACGAGGATGATGAGCATGAGGATGATGAGGATGAGGATGCTGAGGATGGGGATGATGATGATGATGATGAGAATGAGGATGCTGAGGATGAGGATGCTGAGGATGGGGATGATGATGATGAAGCTGAGGCTGAGGAGCAGCAGCGAGGCCGAAGGCTGTCCTTACGCAGCGGGAACACGGTGGTGCCGCAGGTGAGGCTGTTGAGGGCGACCCCGTACGGGGGCACGCTCTGGTTCAGGTACAGCAGCGAGTTCACCGCAAAGATCACCACGCCACCTGCCACGGGGACAGGGACACCACGGTGTCACCACAGTGTCACCATGGTGTCAGTGTCACCACAGTGTCACCACAGTGTCACCACGCCACCTGCCACAGGGGGACAGTGTCACCATGGTGTCACCACAGTGTCATTGTCACCAACAGTGCCACCACAGAGTCACCAACAGTGCCACTACAGCGTCAGTGTCACCACACCACCACCACGCCACCTGGCACAGGGACAGGGACAGTGTCACCACGGTGTCACCACGGTGTCACCAACAGGGTCATTATCACCAACAGTGCCACCACAGAGTCACCAACAGTGCCACTACAGCGTCAGTGTCACCACACCACCACCACGCCACCTGGCACAGGGACAGGGACACCACGGTGTCACCACAGTGTCAGTGTCACCACAGTGTCACCACAGTGTCACCACGCCACCTGCCACAGGGACGGTGTCACCATGGTGTCACCACAGTGTCAGTGTCACCACAGTGTCACCACGCCACCTGCCACAGGGACAGGGACAGTGTCACCACGGTGTCACCACAGTGTCAGTGTCACCACAGTGTCACCACAGTGTCACCACGCCACCTGCCACAGGGACGGTGTCACCACGGTGTCACCACAGTGTCAGTGTCACCACAGTGTCACCACAGTGTCAGTGTCACCACACCATCACCACACCATCACCATGCCCCCTGGGACAGGGACAGTGTCACCACAGTGTCAGTGTCACCAACTCTGTCACCACAGTGTCAGTGTCATCACATCATCACCACATTGTCACCATGCCCCCTGGGACACGGAGACAGGGACAGGGACAGTGTCACCAACAGTGCCACCACAGTGTCACCAACAGTGTCACCGCAGTGTCATTGTCACCACAGTGTCACCACACCACCTGGGACACGGGGACAGGGACAGTGTCACCACACTGTCACCACGCCCCCTGGGACACAAGGACAGGGACAGTGTCACCACAGTGTCTGTGTCAACACAGTGTCATTGTCACCACACCGTCACCACACTGTCACCACACCATCACCACGCCACCTGGGACAGGGACAGTGTCACCACACCATAACCAACAGTGTCAGTGTCACCACAGCGTCACCAATACTGTCACCACGCCCCCTGGGACATGGGGACAGAGTCACCAACTGTGTCACCACAGTGTCATTGTCACCACACCGTCACCACACCATCACCACGCCACCTGGGACATGGGGACAGGGACAGTGTCACCACACCACCTGGGACATGGGGACAGTGTCACCACAGTGTCACCAACAGTGTCATTGTCACCAAAAGTGCCACCAACACCATGCTGCCTGCCACAGGGACAGGGACAGTGTCAGTGTCACCACACCATCACCATGCCCCCTGGGACACGGGGACAGTGTCATTGTCACCAACAGCGTCACCACAGTGTCAGTGCCACCACACCCCCTGCCACAGGGACAGGGACAGTGTCACCACAGTGTCACCACAGTGTCACCAACAGTGTCAGTGTCACCACAGTGTCACCATGCCCCCTGGGACATGGGCACAGTGTCATTGTCACTGTGTCACTGTGTCACTGTCCCTGTGTCACTGTCACTGTCACTGTGTCACTGTCGCTGTGTCACTGTCCCTGTGTCCCTGTCAGTGTCACTGTGTCACTGTGTCACTGTGTCCCTGTGTCACTGTGTCACTGTCCCTGTGTCCCTGTCAGTGTCACTGTGTCCCTGTGTCACTGTCCCTGTGTCACTGTCCCTGTGTCACTGTCACTGTGTCCCTGTGTCACTGTCACTGTGTCACTGTCACTGTCACTGTGTCCCTGTCACTGTCACTGTGTCACTGTCACTGTGTCACTGTCACTGTGTCCCTGTGTCACTGTCACTGTAACTGTCACTGTGTCACTGTCACTGTGTCCCTGTGTCACTGTGTCACTGTGCCACTGTGCCACTGTGTCACTGTCACTGTGTCACTGTCACTGTCACTGTGTCCCTGTCACTGTCACTGTGTCACTGTCACTGTGTCACTGTGTCACTGTCACTGTAACTGTCACTGTGTCACTGTCACTGTGTCACTGTGTCACTGTCACTGTGTCACTGTCACTGTGTCCCTGTCACTGTCACTGTGTCACTGTCACTGTGTCACTGTCACTGTGTCACTGTGTCACTGTCACTGTGTCACTGTGTCACTGTGTCACTGTCCCTGTCAGTGTCACTCACCGATGGGTTTGGGGACAGGCAGTGCCTGGGTGCAGTCGAAGGGCAGCGAGCTCAGTGACCCTGTCACTGTGTCACTGTCACTGTGTCACTGTCACTGTGTCACTGTGTCACTGTCACTGTGTCACTGTCACTGTCACTGTGTCACTGTGTCCCTGTGTCACTGTGTCACTGTCCCTGTGTCACTGTCACTGTGTCACTGTCACTGTGTCACTGTCACTGTCACTGTGTCACTGTGTCCCTGTGTCACTGTGTCACTGTCCCTGTGTCACTGTCACTGTGTCACTGTCCCTGTCAGTGTCACTCACCGATGGGTTTGGGGACAGGCAGTGCCTGGGTGCAGTCGAAGGGCAGTGAGCTCAGTGACCAGATGACCGGGTGGACGCGCTGCAGGATGTTCAGAGAGATGGCCACGATGCTGCACGTGTCCTGTCGCACTGCCACCCTCCTGTGGGGACAGCACTGTCACCTGGGGGTGACAGACACACCCTGACCCCCACAGGTGTCCTGTCGCACTGCCACCCTCCTGTGGGGACACCGGTGTCACCTGGGGGGTGACAGACACACCCTGACCCCCACAGGTGTCCTGTTGCACTGCCACCCTCCTGTGGGGACAGCAGTGTCACCTCTGTGTCACCTGGGGGTGACAGACACACCCTGACCCCCACAGGTGTCCTGTCACACTGCCACCCTCCTGTGGGGACAGCAGTGTCACCTCTGTGTCACCTCTGTGTCACCTGGGGGTGACAGACACACCCTGACCCCCACAGGTGTCCTGTGGCACTGCCACCCTCCTGTGGGGACACCAGTGTCACCTCTGTGTCACCTGGGGGTGACAGATACGCCCTGACCCCCACAGGTGTCCTGTCGCACTGCCACCCTCCTGTTGGGACACCAGTGTCACATCTGTGTCACCTGGGGGGTGACAGACACACCCTGAGCCCCACAGGTGTCCTGTTGCACTGTCACCCTCCTATGGGGACAGCAGTGTCACCTCTGTGTCACCTCTGTGTCACCTGGGGGTCACAAACACACCCTGACCCCCACAGGTGTCCTGTCGCACTGCCACCCTCCTGTGGGGACACCAGTGTCACCTCTGTGTCACCTGGGGGGTGACAGATACGCCCTGACCCCCACAGGTGTCCTGTCGCACTGCCACCCTCCTGTGGGGACACCAGTGTCACCTCTGTGTCACCTGGGGGGTGACACACACACCCTGACCCCCACAGGTGTCCTGTCGCACTGCCACCCTCCTGTGGGGACACCAGTGTCACCTGGGGGGTCACAGACACACCCTGACCCCCACAGGTGTCCTGTTGCACTGCCACCCTCCTGTGGGGACAGCAGTGTCACCTCTGTGTCACCTGGGGGTCACAGACACACCCTGACCCCCACAGGTGTCCTGTCACACTGCCACCCTCCTGTGGGGACACCAGTGTCACCTCTGTGTCACCTCTGTGTCACCTGGGGGTGACAGACACACCCTGACCCCCACAGATTTCCTGTCGCACTGCCACCCTCCTGTGGGGACACCCCAATGTCACCTGGCGTGACCCCTGACCCCCCAGCCCTGTCACCCCTTTGGGGACACCTCAATGTCACCAGGAGGTGACAGAGTGACCCCCTGGCTGTCCCCTGTGTCCCCACAGTCACTGTCACCCTCAAACTGGGCAGTGTCCCCTGGCCCTGGACACCCAAATTCTCCCTGAAATCCCCCAAAATTCCCCCAAAATTCCCTAAAATCTCCCTGAAACCCCCTCAAATCTCCCCTAAATTCCTTCCAGACCCCCAAAATTCCCCCAAAATTCCATAAAATCTTCCTGAAACCTCCTGAAATCTTCCTGAAAACCCCTCAAATCTTCCTGAAACCCCCCAAAATTCACTCCAGATCCCCCAAAATTCCCCCAAAACTCCCTAAAATCTTCCTGAAACCTCCTCAAATTCACTCTGAACCCCCCAAAATTCAATCCAGATCCCCCAAATTCCCCCAAAATTCCCTAAAATCTCCCTGAAACCTCCTGAAATCTTCCTGAAAACCCCTCAAATTCCATCCAGACCCCCCAAATTCCCTCCAGACCCCCAAATTCCAGCACTGACCCAGGCCAGGTCTGGTTGGGCTCCAAGAGGATCAGCAGGGCTCACGGTGACCATGCAGGAAAATCATGGCCTGGGACCCTCAAATTCCCCCTAAAACCCCACTTAAACCCCCTAAAATTCCATTCAGTCCCCCCAAATTCTCTCCAGACCCCCCAAATTCTCTCCAGACCCCTGAAAATCCGGGACTGACCCAGGCCAGGTCTGGTTGGGCTCGAAGAGGATCAGCAGGGTGGGCTCATGGTGGCCATGCAGGAAAATCATGGCTTGGGACCTCCAAAATTCCCCTAAAATCCCCCAAATTGTCCCAAAATTCCATAAAATCTCCCTGAAACCTCCTGAAATTTTCCTGAAACCTCCTCAAATTCACTCCAGACTCCCCAGATTCACTCCAGACCCCCCAAATTCCAGCACTGACCCAGGCCAGGTCTGGTTGGGCTCCAAGAGGATCAGCAGGGTGGGCTCATGGAATTACATGGTATAGGACCCCCAAATCCCCTAAAACCCCCCAAAATCCCCCTCAAACCACCCTAAAATCCCTCTGAAACCCCCTAAAATTCCATCCAGACCCCACAAATTTTGGAACTGACCCAGGCCAGGTCTGGTTGGGCTCAAAGAGGATCAGCAGGGTGGGCTCATGGTGGCCATGCAGGAAAATCATGGCTTGGGACCTCCAAAATTCCCCTAAAATCCCCCAAAATTCCCTCAAAAATCCATAAAATCCCCCTGAAACTTCCTTAAATCTTCCTGAAACCTCCTCAAAGTCCATCCAGACCCCCTAAATTCACTCCAGACCCCCCAAATTCCAGCACTGACCCGGGCCAGGTCTGGTTGGGCTCCAAGAGGATCAGCAGGGTGGGCTCACAGTGACCATGCAGGAAAATCATGGACTGGGACCCCCAAAACCCCCCTGAAATCCCCCAAATTCCCCTAAAAGTCTCTCAAATCCCCCTGAAACCTCCTCAAATCTTCCTGAAATCCCCTCAAATTCCCTCCAGACCCCCCAAACTGTGGCACTGACCCAGGCCAGGTCTGGTTGGGCTCCAAGAGGATCAGCAGGGTGGGCTCACGGTGGCCATGAAGGAATTACATGGTATAGGACCCCCAAAATTCCCCCTAAAATCCCCTTGAAACCCCTCTAAAACCCCTCAAAACCCCCTCAAATTCCCTCCAGACCCCCAAAATTCTGGCACTGACCCGGGCCAGGTCTGGTTGGGCTCGAAGAGGATCAGCAGGGTGGGCTCATGGTGGCCATGCAAGAATTACATGGTATAGGACCCCAAAATCCCCCAAAATCTTCCTGAAACCTCCTCAAATCCCACTGAAATCCCCCCAAATTCCCTCCAGACCCCCCAAATCCCGGGACTAACCCAGGCCAGGTCTGGTTGGGCTCGAAGAGGATCAGCAGGGTGGGCTCATAGTAGCCATGCAGGAACTGCATGTCGATGATGTTGAGCAGTTTCTCGTCCAGCTCGCGCACGTCGATGATGTAGCTGGGCAGGAAACTCGACTTCTGCCTGCGGGGATTTGGGGGTTCAGGGGGGTTTCCATGATTTGGGGGGCTCAGGGAGGGTGCAGGGGGGGCTCTCACCCCTCTCCCACCAGCCCCTCGTGCTCGTCAGCCAGGGAATCGCGGCGGAAGGGCAGCACCACCAGGCGCGTGCCGTAGATCAGCATCACCGCGCAGCGCCCGTCGGGGTCCACGCGCACTCGGGGGGTGTGCACGTTCTGAACGAAGCCATCCTGGAATAAAAGGGGGATTTGGGGTGTGGGGTGTGTGGGGAACACCAAAATCCAGCCCAGAGTGACCCCAAAGGGATGGATCCACCAAGGGTTTCACACCCACACACGCGGGGTGTGAACGTTCTGAATGAAGCCATCGTAAAAAAATGGGGGTTTGGGGGAAGTTTGGGATTTGGGGAGCCCCAAAATCCATCCCAGAGAGATCCCAAAAAGACCCCAAGGGTCTCAAACTCAGGGGTTGTGCAGGTTCTGAATGAAGCCATCCTAAAAAATATTGGGAATTTGTGGCATGGGGAACCCCGAAATCCAACCCAGAGCTCCTGTGCAGGTTCTGAATGAACCAATCCCAAAATAAAATGGGGATTTGGGGTTTGGGGTGTCCAGAGAACCCCAAAATCCATCCCAGAGCTCCCTGTGCAGGTTCTGAAGGAAGCCATCCCAAAATAAAATGGGGATTTGGGGTTTGGGGTGTGCAGGGAACCCCAAAATCCATCCTGGAGGGAAATCAGGGGATTTGGGGTGGTTTGGGGGAACTCTGGGATGTGGAGAATCCCAAAATCCATCCCAGAGAGATCCCAAAAAGACCCCAAGAGCCTCAAACCCAGGGGGTGTACAGGTTCTGAATGAAACCATCCCAAAATAAAATGGGGATTTGGGGGAAATCTGGGATGTGGGAACCCCAAATCCAAAATCCAAACCCCAAAATCCATCCCAGAGCTCCCTGTGCAGGTTCTGAATGAAGCCATCCTAAATAAAATGGGGATTTGGTGTTTGGGGTGTGCAGGGAACCCCAAAATCCATCCTGGGGGGGAAATCAGGGGATTTGGGGTGGTTGTGGGGAACTCTGGGATGTGGGGAACCCCAAAATCCATCCCAGAGTGACCCCAAAAAGGATCCCAAGGGCCTCAAATCCAGGGTTGTGCAGGTCCTGAATGAAGCCATCCTAAATAAAATGGGGATTTGGGGGAAATCTGGGATGTGGGGAACCCCAAATCCAAAATCCAAACCCCAAAATCCATCCCAGAGCTCCTTGTGCACATTCTGAACAAACCAATCCTAAAATAAAATGGGGATTTGGGGTGTCCAGGGAACCCCAAAATCCATCCCAGAGTTCCTTGTGCAGGTTCTGAATGAACCAATCCTAAATAAAATGGGGATTTGGGGTTTGGGATTTGGGGAACCCCAAAATCCATCCCAGAGCTCCCTGTGCAGGTTCTGAACAAACCAATCCTAAATAAAATGGGGATTTGGGGTTTGAGGTGTGCAGGGAACCCCAAAATCCATCCCAGAGAGATCCCAAAGGTCTCAAATCCAGGGTTGTGCAGGTTCTGAATGAACCAATCCTAAAATAAAATGGGGATTTTGGGGAAATCTGGGATGTGGGGAACCCCAAATCCAAAATCCAAACCCCAAAACCCATCCCAGAGCTCCCTGTGCAGGTTCTGAATGAAACCATCCTAAATAAAATGGGGATTTGGTGTTTGGGGTGTGCAGGGAACCCCAAAATCCATCCTGGGGGGGAATCAGGGGATTTGGGATTTGGGGGAAACCCCAAAATCCATCCCAGAGTGAGCACAGAGGGGCTCCACATCCTAAAATATAATGGGAATTTGGGGTTTGGGGGGAAGTCTGGGATCTGGGGAATCCCAAAATCCATTTTGGGGTGAAATTCAGGGATTTGGGGGTGAAAATCAGGGATTTTGGGGTGAAAATGAGGGATTTTGGGGTGACATTCAGGGATTTTGGGGTGAAATTCAGAAATTTTGGGGTGAAAATGAGGGATTTTGGGGTGAAATTCAGGGAATTTGGGGTGAAAATGAGGGATTTTTGGGGTGAAATTCAAGGATTTGGGGTTCAGGGATAGCTCTGGGATCAGGGGAACCCCAAACTCCATTTTGGGGTGAAAAAATGGGATTTTGGGGTGAAAATAAGGAAATTTTGGGATGAAAATGAAGGATTTTGGGGTGAAATTCAGGGATTTTGGGGTGAAAATGAGGGGATTTGGGGTTCAGGGATAACTGTAGGATCTGAGGAACCCCAAAATCCATTTTGGGGTGAAATTCAGAAATTTTGGGGTGAAAATCAGGGAATTTGGGGTGAAATTCAGGGATTTTAGGGTGAAAATGAGGAATTTTGGGGTGAAATTCAGGGAATTTGGGATGAAAATGAGGGAATTTGGAATGAAATTCAGGGGTTTTGGGGTGAAAATGAGGAATTTTGGGGTGAAATTCAGGGATTTTGGGGTTCAGGGATAACTGTAGGATCTGAGGGAACCCCAAACTCCATTCTGGGGTGACATTCAGGGATTTTGGGGTGAAATTCAGGGATTTTGGGATGAAAATCAGGGATTTTGGGGTTCAGGGATAACTGTAGGATCTGAGGAACCCTAAACTCCATTTTGGGGTGAAATTCAGAGATTTTTGGGTGACATTCAGATAATTTGGGGTGAAATTCAGAGATTTTGGAGTGACATTCAGGGATTTTGGGGTGAAAATGAGGAATTTTGGGGTGAAATTCAGGGATTTGGGGTTCAGGGATAGCTCTGGGATCAGGGGAACCCCAAACTCCATTTTGGGGTGAAAATCAGGGGATTTGGGGTGAAAATGATGGAATTTTGGGGTTCAGGGATAACTGTAGGATTTGAGGAACCCCAAACTCCATTTTGGGGTGAAATTCAGGGATTTTGGGGTTCAGGGATAACTGTAGGATCTGAGGAACCCCAAACTCCATTTTGGGGTGAAATTCAGGGATTTTGGGGTGACATTCAGGGAATTTGGGGTGACACTCAGAGATTTTGGGGTGACATTCAGGGATTTTGGGGTGACATTCAGGGGTTTTGGGGTGACATTCAGGGATTTTAGGGTGACATTCAGAGATTTTGGGGTGACATTCAGGGATTTTGGGGTGACATTCAGAGATTTTGGGGTGACATTCAGGGATTTGGGGTCAGGCCCCACCCTCAGCTCGGGCTCCTCGAAGTAGTGCAGGGACAGAGTCTTGAGGTCGTGAGTGCCGGGGTCGTACTCCACCACGGACAGCTGTGGGAAAAACACCCAAAAATCATCAGTTATGGAACCCTAAAAATCATCAATGGCACCCCAAAAATGAGTTATGGAAACACAAAGTGATCAATGGCACCCCACAATCCTGACTGACACCCCACAATGGGGTTGGACTGCACCACTGACAGCTGTGGGACAGAAACACAAAATCATCAGTTACAGCACCCCAAAAATCAGTTATGGAACCCCAAAAATCATCAATGGCACCCCAAAATTATCAATGGAACCCCAAAAATGATCAATGGTACCCCAAAGTGATCACTGGCACCCCACAGTCCTGACTGACACCCCAAATGGGGTTGGACTGCACCACTGAGAGAACCCAAAAATCATCAGTTACAGCACCCCAAAATCATCAATGGCACCCCAAAATTGAGCTACAGCACCCCAAAATGATCAATAACACCTCAAAGTGATCAATGGCACCCCAAAAATTATTTATGGTTCCCTAAAGTGATCAATGGCACCCCAAAATTAGCAATGGCACCCCCAAAATTATGGCACCCCAAAATTATCAACAGCACCCAAAAGTGATCAATAGCACCCCAAAAATCATCAATGCCACCCCAAAATTAGCAATGGCACACCAAAATTGAATTATGGAACCCCAAAGTGATCAATGGCACCCCAAAAATTGAATTATGGAACCCCAAAGTGATCAATGGCACCCCAAAAATTGAATTATGGCACCCCAAAGTGATCAATGGCACCCCAAAAATTATTTATGGATCCCAAAAGTGATCAATGGCACCCCAAAATACAATTATGGGACCCCAAAATTGGTTATGGCACCCCAAAATTGAATTATGGAACCCCAAAAATCCTTCATGGCATTCCAAAATTAAATTATGGAACCCCAAAAGTGATCAATGGCATCCCAAATTATCAATGGCACCCCAAAATTGAGTTACAGCACCCCAAAAATTGAATTATGGAACCCCAAGTGATCAATGGCACCCCAAAATTGAATTATGGCACCCCAAAAATCCTTCATGGCACCCCAAAAATTGAATTATGGAACCCCAAATGATCAATGGCACCCCAAAAATGATCAATGGCACCCCAGAGTGATCAATGGCACCCCAGAGTGATCAATGGCACCCAAAAATGATCAATGGCACCCCAGAGTGATCAATGGCACCCCAAAAATTGAATTATGGAACCCCAATGTCATCAATGGCACCCCAAAAATCCTTCATGGTACCCCAAAAATTGAATTATGGAACCCCAAATTATCAATGGCACCCCAAAAATCAGAAATGGAACCCCAAAAATGAGTCACAGCACCCCAAAAATCATCAATACCACCCCAAAAGTGATCATTGGCACCCCAAAGTGATCAATGGCACCCCAGAGTGATCAATGGCACCCAAAAATGATCAATGGTACCCCAGAGTGATCAATGGCACCCCAAAATTCAGCTACAGCACCCCAAAAATTATTTATGGCACCCCGAAACTAGCAATGGAACCCTAATGTCATCAATGGCACCCCAAAAATTGAATTATGGAAACCCAAAGTGATCAATGGTACCCCAAAAATTATTTATGGCTCCCTAAAGTGATCAATGGCACCCCAAAAATTGAATTATGGCATCCCAATGTGATCAATGGCACCCCACAATTATTTATGGCTCCCTAAAGTGATCAATGGCACCCCAAAAATTGAATTATGGCATCCCAATGTGATCAATGGCACCCCCAAAATTATGGCACCCCAAAATTATCAACAACACCCAAAAATGATCAATGGTACCCCAGAGTGATCAATGGCACCCCAAAAATGATCAATGGCACCCAAAAATGATCAATGGCACCCAAAAATGATCAATGGCACCCCAAAGTGATCAATGGCACCCAAAAATGATCAATGGCACCCCAAAAATTGAATTATTGAACCCCAAATTATCAATGGAAACCCAAAGTGATCAATGGCACCTCAAAATTGAGTTATAGCACCCCAAAAATTATTTATGGTACCCCAAAGTGATCAACGGCACCCCATAAATAAGTTACAGTTTTGGGGTTTTTTTTGGGGGATTTTTGGGGTTTATTTGGGGATTTTTGAGGTTTCTTGAGGGGATTTTTGGGATTTTTTGGGGTTTTTTTTGGGAGGATTTTTGGTGTTCTTGAGGGGTATTTTGGGAAGTTTTTTGGGGATTTTTTGGGGTTTTTTTTGGTGTGTCTCTCTCTCACCTTGGTGAGTTATTCAGGTTTTTTGCAGGGATTTTTGGTTGTTCTTGAGGGGGATTTTGGGAAGGATTTTTGGGTTTCCTTTGGGATTTTTTGGGAGATTTTTGGGATTTTTTGGGAGGATTTTTTAAGATTTTTTTGGAGATTTTTCGGAAGGATTTTTGGGGATTTTTTGGGAGGATATTTGGGGATTTTTCTGGGATTTTTGGGAGGATTTTTGGGATTTTTTTGGGATTTCTTTTGAGATTTTTGGGGTTTTGGGGGGAATTTTTTGATGTTCTTGAGGAGGGTTTTGGGAAGTTTTTTTGAGGTTTTTTGGGATTTTTTTGAGGTTTTTCTCTCACCTTGGCATCCTTGAAGCTGAGCAGCAGCGCGTCCCTCTTGGCCCCAGCCAGGGTCACGCTGGCCATGGACATCACGTTCCCAAAAAATGAAAAAGAGGCCAAAAGTTCCAGCTTCTCCTTCTGCCTGCTGCTCTCTGGGGAAAAAAAGTATTAGGGATTTTTTTGGGATTTTTTTGGGATTTTTTTGTGATTTTTTTGCAATTTTTTGGCGATTTTTCGGGTTTTTTTTGATTATTTTTGCAATTTTTTTGGGATTTCTTGGGGGATTTTCAGGGATTTTTTTGGGGGGATTTTTTGGGGAATTTTTAGGGATTTTTTGGGGATTTTTTTGGGATTTTTTTGTAAATATTTTGGGGATTTTTTGGGATTTTTTTGCAATTTTTTGGCGATTTTTCGGGTTTTTTTTGATTATTTTTGCAATTTTTTTGGGATTTCTTGGGGGATTTTCAGGGATTTTTTTGGGGGGATTTTTTGGGGAATTTTTAGGGATTTTTTGGGGATTTTTTTGGGATTTTTTTGTAAATATTTTGGGGATTTTTTGGGATTTTTTTTGCAATTTTTTGGCGATTTTTTCGGGTTTTTTTTTGATTATTTTTGCAATTTTTTTGGGATTTCTTGGGGGATTTTCAGGGATTTTTTTGGGGGGATTTTTTGGGGAATTTTTAGGGATTTTTTGGGGATTTTTTTGGGATTTTTTTGTAAATATTTTGGGGATTTTTTGGGATTTTTTTGCAATTTTTTGGCGATTTTTCGGGTTTTTTTTGATTATTTTTGCAATTTTTTTGGGATTTCTTGGGGGATTTTCAGGGATTTTTTGGGGGATTTTTTGGGGAATTTTTAGGGATTTTTTTGAGATTTTTTTGGGATTTTTTTGTAAATATTTTGGGGATTTTTGGGGGTTTTTTTGTAATTTTTTGCAATTGTTGGGGAATTTTCGATTTTTTTTTCCATTTTTTTGGAATTTCTTAGGGATTTTTCAGGGATTTTTGGGATATTTTTTGGGGATTTTTCTGGGGATTTTTCGGGCAGTTTTTGGGATTTTTTTGCAATTTTTTAGGGGGATTTTTCGGGGTTTTTTTCCATTTTTTTAGCTATTTTTTTGGGGATTTCTGGGGGGTTTTTCAGGGATTGTTGGGGATTTTTTGAGATTTTTTTAAATTTTTTTGGGAATTTTAAAAAATTATTTTTAAGGATTTTTTAGGATTTTTTTGGGAATTTTTTGAGGCTTTTTGTGATTTTTTTGCAGTTTTTTTGGGATTTTTTTCGATTTTTTTGCAATTTTTTTGGCATTTCTTGGGGATTTTTCAGGGATTTTTGGGATATTTTTGGAAAGTTTTAGGGGAGTTTTTTGGGGGATTTTTAAGGATTTTTGGGGGATTTTGTTTGAAATTTTTGGGGATTTTTCA
This sequence comes from Catharus ustulatus, assembly GCF_009819885.2. Taxonomy (NCBI): domain Eukaryota; kingdom Metazoa; phylum Chordata; class Aves; order Passeriformes; family Turdidae; genus Catharus; species Catharus ustulatus. The sequence continues at coordinate 164,441,246 of NC_046221.1, forward strand.
GGGGTTTTTTTCGATTTTTTTTGTAATTTTTTTGGGATTTCTTGGGGGTTTTTCAGGGATTTTTTGGGGGAATTTTTCCCAAAAAATTCCCACTCCCACTAAAAAAATTCCCAAACACCCCCCAAAAATCCCCAAATCCCCCCAAAAAATAAAATTTCTCACTCACCCCCATTCCTGTCACCTTTTCCTGGTGCCTGCAACAAAAAATTGAATAAAATGGAAAAGTTGAAAAAAAAAAATTGAAAAAAAATTGAAAAAAAATCGAAAATAAATTGAAAAAAAAATGAAAATAAATAGGAAAAAAAATTTAAAATAAACAGAAAAAAAATTGTAAATAAATTGAAAATAAATTGAAAATAAATAAAAAAAATGAAATAAAATTGAAAAAGTTGAAAAAAATTGAAAAGAAATTGAAAAAAAATTTTTAAAAATGGAAAAAATTGAAATAAAATTGAAATAAAATTGAAACAAAATTTACAATAAATAGAAAAAAAATTGAAATAAAATTGCAAAGAAAATTGAAAAGAAAATGGAAATAAAATTGAAATATAATTGAAAATAAAATTGAACTAAGATTGAAATATAATTGAAAAGAAATTGAATAAAAATTGAAAACAATTTTTAAAAATTTGAGATAAAATTGAAATAACAATAGAAAAAATTGAAAAAAATTTGAAAAAAAGTTGAAATAAAATTGAAAATTAAAAAAATTGAAAATAAATAGAAAAAAATGGAAAATTATAGAAAAAAAATTGAAAATAAATAGGAAAAAAATTGAAAATAAAAAAAAAGAAAATAAATAGAAAAAAACCTGAAAATAAATGCAAAAAAAAATAGAAAAATAATAGAGAAGAACTTGAAAATCAATAGAAAAAAATTGAAAATAAACTGAAAAAAAATTGAAAATAAATTGTTAAAAAGTTCAAAATAAATTGAAAATCAACAGAAAAAAAATGAAAAAAAATAGAAAAAAAAATGAAAATAAAGTAAGAATAAATAGAAAATAAATAGAAAATAAATAGAAAATAAATAGAAAATAAATTGAAAATAAATTGAAATAAAATTGAAAAATAAATCAAAAAAAATTGAAAAAAAAATGAAATAAATAGAAAATAAATCGAAAAAAAATTGAAAATAAATCGAAAAAAATTCAAAATAAATAGAAAAAAAATTGAAAAAAAATAAGTTGAAAATAAATAGAAAAATTAATTGAAAATAAATAGAAAAAAATTGAAATAAAATTGAAAAAAAATTGAAATAAAACTGAAATAAGGTTGAAATAAAATTGAAATAGAATTGAAAATAAATAGAAAATAAATTTTAAAAAATGAAAATAAATTGAAAATAAATTGAAAAAATTGAAATAAAATTGAAACAAGGTTGAAATAAAATTGAAAAAGATTGAAATAAAATTGAAAAAAATTGAAATAAAATTGAAAATAATTGAAAATAAAAAAATAAATTGAAAATAAATTGAAAAGAAATTGAAAAATAAATTTAAAATAAATAGAAAAAATTTGAAATAAAACTGAAAAAAATTGAAATTGAATCAAAATAAAATTGAAAAAAAAAATTGAAACAAAATTGAAAATAAATCGAAAAAAAAATTGAAAAAAAGCTGAAATAAATAGAAAATAAATCGAAAATAAATTGAAAATAAATAGAAAAAAATTCAAAATAAATAGAAAAAAAATTGAAAAAATAAATTGAAAATAAATAGAAAAATTAATTGAAAGTAAATAGAAAAAAATTGAAATAAAACTGAAAAAAAAAATTAAATAAAATTGAAATAAGGTTGAAATAAAATTGAAATAAAATTGAAAAAAATTGAAATAAAATTGAAAATAATTGAAAATAAATTTTAATAAATGAAAATAAATAGAAAATAAATTGAAAAGATTGAAATAAAATTGAAATAAGATTGAAATAAAATTGAAATAAAATTGAAAAAATTGAAAAAAATTGAAAATAAAAAAAAAGAAAATAAATTTTAAAAAAATTGAAAATAAATAGAAAATAAATTGAAAATAAATTGAAAAATAAATAGAAAAAATTTGAAATAAAATTGAAAAAAAATTGAAATTGAATCAAAATAAAATTGAAAAAAAATTTGAAACAAAATTGAAAATAAATAGAAAAAAAAAATTGAAAAAAACCTGAAATAAATACAAAATAAATCCAAAAAAAATTGAAAATAAATAGAAAAAAAATTGAAAAAAACCCCAAAAACCCCCCAAAATTTGGGGGATATTTTGGGGTTTGGGGTTGATATTTTTGGTGTTACCTCAGGCTCGTGGTTGAGTCGATAAACGAAGAGTTGGGAGGTTCCAGCCACCACCAGGTTCCGCTCAGAGGAGGAGAAAAAATGGCAAAAAAGGGAAAATTCCAACCCCGTGGGGGGGTGGGTCTGCTTGTACACGGCGTACATGGGGCACCCCAAAATCCTGCACCCCAAACTGGGGGGGCTGGGGGGGAAAAAAGAGAGAGAGGGGTGAGAAAATGGGAAAAAAAGGGAAATTGGGGGGAGAAAATGGGAAAAAATAGAGAAAAATGGGGTGAAAAAATGGGAAAAAAAGGGAAATTGGGGTGAGAAAATGGGAAAAAAATGGAAATTGGGGGGAGAAAATGGGAAAAAAAAGGGAAATTGGGGGCAGAAAATGGGAAAAAAAAGGGAAATTGGGGGGAGAAAATGGGAAATTGGGGGCAGAAAATGGGAAAAAAAGGGAAATTGGGGGGAGAAAATGGGAAAAAAAAGGGAAATTGGGGGGAGAAAATGGGAAAAAAAGGGAAATTGGGGGGAGAAAATGGGAAAAAAAGGGAAATTGGGGGGAGAAAATGGGAAAAAAAGGGAAATTGGGGGCAGAAAATGGGAAAAAAAGGGAAATTGGGGGCAGAAAATGGGAAAAAAAAGGGAAATTGGGGGGAGAAAATGGGAAATTGGGGGCAGAAAATGGGAAAAAAAGGGAAATTGGGGGGAGAAAATGGGAAAAAAAAGGGAAATTGGGGGGAGAAAATGGGAAAAAAAGGGAAATTGGGGGCAGAAAATGGGAAAAAAAGGGAAATTGGGGTGAGAAAATGGGAAAAAAGGGAAATTGGGGGCAGAAAATGGGAAAAAAAAGGGAAATTGGGGGGAGAAAATGGGAAATTGGGGGGAGAAAATGGGAAAAAAAGGGAAATTGGGGGGAGAAAATGGGAAAAAAAAGGGAAATTGGGGTGAAAACGGAGAATTGGTGGAAAAAAATAAAAATTAGGAAATAAAGAAAAATTGGGGAAAAGGGAAAATCAGGAAAAAAAGGAGAATTGGGGGGAAAAAGAATATTTAGGATTTTTTTTGAGATTTATTGGGGATATTTGGGGATTTTTTTTGGATTTTTGGGAGGTTTTTGGGGGGATTTTTTGCCTTTTTTTAGGGAATTTTTTGGGATTTATTTTTGGGAGGTTTTGTTTGGGGATTTTTTTTTAGGGATGTTTTTAGGATTTTTTTTACTTTTGGGGGAATGTTTTGGGATTTTTTTATTTTTTGGGAGGTTTTGTTTGGGGATTTTTGAGGATTTTTTGGGGGAATTTTTTGTCTTTTTTTAGGGAATTTTTGGGATTTTTTTATTTTTTGGGAGGTTTTGTTTGAGGATTTTTTTTATTTTTTAGGGAATTTTTTAGGATTTTTTTTATTTTTGGGGGAATTTTTAGGGATTTTTTTTGGGGGGGATTTTTGAGGAGTTTTTGGGGGGAATTTTTTTGTCTTTTTTAGGGAATTTTTTGGGATTTCTTTTATTTTTGGGAGGTTTTGGTTGAGGATTTTTTTTTTACTTTTTTGGGGAATTTTTTAGGGATTTTTTTTATTTTGGGGGGAATTTTTTGGGATTTTTTTTATTTTTTGGGAGGTTTTGTTTGAGGATTTTTTTTAATTTTTGGGGAAAATTTTTTGGGATTTTTTTTATCTTTTGGAGAAATTTTTGAGATTTTTTTTATTTTTTGGGAGGTTTTGTTTGAGGATTTTTTTTTATTTTTGGGGAAAATTTTTTGGGATTTTTTTTTTATCTTTTGGAGGAATTTTTGAGATTTTTTTTATTTTTGGGAGGTTTTGTTTGAGGATTTTTTCTATTTTTTAGGGAATTTTTTAGGATTTTTTTTTATTTTGGGGGGAATTTTTTAGGATTTTTTTTTATTTTTTGGGAGGTTTTTGGGGATTTTTTGAGGATTTTTGGAAGGGAAAATGAGGGAAAAAAAGAGAATTGAAGGAAAAAGAAAAGGTGGGGAAAATGGGATTTGGGGAAATGGGAATTTGGGGAAAAAGAAAAATTGGGAAAAAAGGGAATTAGGGGGAAAAAAGGAAAATTGGGGAAAATGGGATTTGGAGGGGAAGGGAAAATGAGGAAAAAAAGGAGAATTTTAGGGAAAAAAATAAAATTGGGAAAAAAGGGAATTGGGAAATTGGGAGGAAAAGGGAAAATTGGGGAAAAGGAAAAATCAGGAAAAAAAGGAATTGAGGAAAAAAGGAAAATTGGGGAAAAAATTAAATTGGGAAAAAAGGGAATTGGGGGAAATAGGAATTGGGGGAAAAGGGAAAATGAGGAAAAAAAAAAGGAGAATTTGAGGGGAAAAACACAAAACTGAGGAAAATGGGAACTGGGGGGAAGGGAAAATGAGGAAAAAAAAGCAGAATTTTGGGGAAAAAGAAAAATTGGGGAAAAGGGGAATTGGGAAAAAAGGAAAATTGGGGGAAAAGGGGGGAACACCCCAAAGGATCCCACTCAGATCCCCCCAAATTTCCCCTCAGATCCCCCCAAATTTCCCCTCAGATCCCCCCAAATTTCTCCTCAGATCCCCCCAAATTTCCCCTCAGATCCCCCCAAATTTCCCCTCAGACCCCCCCAAATTTCTCCTCAGATCCCCCCAAATTTCCCCTCAGATCCCCCCAAATTTCCCCTCAGACCCCCCCAAATTTCCCCTCAGATCCCCCCAAATTTCCCCTCAGATCCCCCCAAATTTCCCCTCAGACCCCCCCAAATTTCCCCTCGGATCCCCCCAAATTTCCCCTCAGACCCCTCAGAGCCCCTCAACCCCCATTATCCCCTCATGAACCCCAAATTTCCCCCCACAGAACCCCTCCACTCTCCCAAAGTACCCCCAAAACCTCCCTCCCAAATTTCCCCTCAATCCCCACAAACCCTCCAAAAACTTTCCCCCCTCACAAACCCCTCACAACTCCCCTCAGACCCCTCCACTCCCCCATCTCCCTCCACCATCCCCTCAAATCTCCTCCTTCACTCCCTCCCACCCTCTAAAATCCCCCTAAACCTCTAAAAAAACCCAAATTCCCGTCCCGTCCTCACCGCTCCCACGCGCGCTAAGCCGGCTCCCGCCGCCGCCGCCGCTACCACAGAGAAACCGGAAGTGGGGCCGGAAGTGGGGCCAGTGCGGCGCTCTGGCCGCTCCGGCACCGACCATAGAGACGCCGGAAGTGAGACCGGAAGTGAGGCCGGAAGTGTGGCCAGAGAAGCGCTCTGGCCGCTCCCACAGTGACCATAGAGACACCGGAAGTGAGGCCGGAAGTGGGGCCAGAGCGGCACTCCTGGAGCCGCTCTGGCCGCTCCTGCACCGACCATAGAGATACCGGAAGTGAGTCCGGATGTGGGGCCAGAGCGGCACTCCTGGAGCCGCTCTGGTCTCTCCCTCACCGACCATAGAGACGTTGGGTCCTCCAGCGGAGCCGGGACTCGAACCCGGGTCCTCCAGAGGTACTCCCCAAAATCCCACCCCGCTTCTGGGGGGATTTGGCGGGGTTGGAGGGGTCCAGGGGGGTCCTGGGTACCCCCAAAAGGGGTTGGATCCCATGGGGAGGGTCTGGAGGGGTTCTGGACTCCCCTAAATTGGGCTGCACCCCATAGAGAGCCTATGGACCCCCCAAATGGGGTGGGACCTATAGGGGTCTATGGGACTTCTGCTCCCGCAGTGCCTCCCAGTGCCCCCCAGTAACCCCCCAGTGCATCCCAGTGCCCCCCCAGTGCCCTCCGGTACCCTGCACTGTCCTCCCAGTGCCTCCCAGTACCTCCCAGTATCCCCCCAGGCTGTTCCAGTGCCTCCCACTGCCTCCCAGTCCCTCCCAGTCCCCTTCCCAGTCCTCCCCCAGTCCCTCCCAGTATCTCCCAGTACCTCCCAGTACCTCCCAGTCCCCTTCCCAGTCCCCCCCAGTCCCTCCCAGTATCTCCCAGTACCTCCCAGTGCATCCCACTGCCTCCCAGTCCCTCCCAGTACCTCCCAGTATCCCCCATTGCCCTCCCAGTACCTCCCACTTCCTCCCAGTCCTTCCCAGTCCCCCCCCCCAGTCCCTCCCAGTATTTCCCAGTATCCCCCAGTGCCCTCCCAGTACCTCCCAGTGCATCCCAGTCCTTCCCAGTCTCCTTCCCAGTCCCCCCCCAGTCCCTCCCAGTATCTCCCAGTCACTCCCAGTGCCCCCCAGTCCCAAATCCAAGACTCCAGCTCCATCTCCACCTTTATTGCCCCCATTCCCACCCCCGGGGGAATCACTGGGGTGCTGGCCCAGGTGTGCCCAGGTGTGCCCAGGTGTGTCCAGGTTTCTCCAGGTGTGTCCAGGTGTGTCCAGGTGTATCCCAGGTTTCTTCAGATGCTGTTCCAGGTGTGCCCAGGTGTGCCCAGGTGTGCCCAGGTGTATCCCAGGTTTCTTCAGGTGTGTCCAGGTGTGCCCAGGTGTATCCCAGATTTCTTCAGGTGCTGTTCCAGGTGTGTCCAGGTGTGTCCAGGTGCCGGGGGGGGTCAGTGTTCGTCCCCCTGCTCGCCCAGGGCCAGCAGCAGCAGCAGCCCCCAGCCCCCGAGCAGCCCCAGGCTCTGCAGGGCCAGCAGCACCCAGGGCCGGTGGCTGCGCACCGACAGCATGGCTGGCACCTGTGGGACACCTGAGAGTCACCTGGGGCACCTGAGAGTCACCTGGGGGCATCTGAGATACCTGAGTGTCACCTGAGAGTCACCTGAGAGTCACCTGGGGCACCTGAGTGTCAGCTAGGGGCACCTGAGAGTCACCTGAATGTCACCTGACTGTCAGCTAGGGGCACCTGAGAGTCACCTGGGGCACCTGAGATACCTGAGAGTCACCTGAGTGTCACCTGAGTGTCACCTGAGTGTCACCTGAGAGTCACCTGAGTGTCACCTGAGCATCACCTGAGAGTACCTATGGGATACCTGTGGGGACCTACGGGCACCTGAGCATTGTCCCCATGCCCCCAATGTCCCCAATGTCCCCAATGTCCCCAGTGCCCCCAATGTCCCCAATGTCCCCACTGTCCCCAATGTCCCCAACGTCCCCAATGTCCCCAGTGTCCCCACTGTCCCCAGTGTCCCCAATGTCCCCAGTGCCCCCAGTGTCCCCATGTCCCTCACCATGTGACACAGCGCCAGGTGCGTCAGGAAGCCCCAACGTCCCCAATGTCCCCAATGTCCCCAGTGTCCCCGTGTCCCTCACCATGTGACACAGCGCCAGGTGCAGCAGGAATCCCCAGTGTCCTCCATGTCCCCAATGTCCCCAATGTCCCCAATGTCCCCAGTGTCCCCGTGTCCCTCACCATGTGACACAGCGCCAGGTGCAGCAGGAATCCCCAATGTCCCCAATGTCCCCAATGTCCCAGTGTCCCCATGTCCCTCACCATGTGACACAGCGCCAGGTGCAGCAGGAATCCCCAATGTCCCCAGTGTCCCCAATGTCCCCATTGTCCCCATGTCCCTCACCATGTGACACAGCGCCAGGTGCAGCAGGAATCCCCCTCCCACGGCCGCCAGCCAGGTGCGGGCAGCGGGGGCTGTCCCCAGGGCCAGCCCGGCCACCACCCCCGGCACCACCGGCACCGCCGCGGCCACCGCCAGCGCCACCACCCGCCGTGTCCCCAGGCCGGACTGCGACAGCACCAGCGCGTCACCTGCGGGGGGACAGTGACACTGAGAGCGCTGAGGGGACAGTGACAGTGAGAGTGCTGAGGGGACAGTGACAGTGACAGCACTGAGGGGACAGAGACACTGAGAGTGCTGAGGGGACAGTGACAGTGACAGCACTGAGGGGACAGTGACAGTGAGAGCGCTGAGGGGACAGTGACAGTGACAGCACTGAGGGGACAGTGACAGTGACAGCACGGAGGGGACAGTGACAGTGACAGCACGGAGGGGACAGTGACAGTGAGAGTGCTGAGGGGACAGTGACAGTGACAGCACTGAGGGGACAGTGACACTGAGAGCACTGAGGGGACAGTGACAGCACTGAGGGGACAGTGACAGTGACAGCACGGAGGGGACAGTGACAGTGAGAGCACTGAGGGGACAGTGACAGTGAGAGCACTGAGGGGACAGTGACAGTGAGAGAGATGAGGGGACAGTGACAGCACGGAGGGGACAGTGACAGTGAGAGCACTGAGGGGACAGTGACAGTGAGAGAGATGAGGGGACAGTGACAGCACTGAGGGGACAGTGACAGTGAGAGCACTGAGGGGACAGTGACAGTGACAGCACTGAGGGGACAGTGACACTGAGAGTGCTGAGGGGACAGTGACAGTGACAGCACTGAGGGGACAGTGACACTGAGAGTGCTGAGGGGACAGTGACAGCGACAGCACTGGGGGGGGGTTGCTCCCAGGCCCCGCCCCCAGGCCAAACCCCACCCCTTATCCCCAGACCACGCCCCTTTCATCAGGCCCCGCCTCTTTCCCCGAAGCCCCGCCCCTTACTGAGCGCGCGCGGCAGCTCGTGCAGCGCCAGCCCCGCCCCCTTCCCCAGGCCCCGCCCCCTTCCCCCAAGCCCCCGCCCCTTCTCCCCAAAGCCCCACCCCTTCCTGATTGCGCACGGCAGCTCGTGCAGTGCCAGCCCCGCCCCCTTTCCCAAGGCCCCGCCCCCTTCCCCGAAGCCCCGCCCCTTACTGAGCGCGCGCGGCAGCTCGTGCAGTGCCAGCCCCGCCCCCGCGGCCGCCCCCGCGCTCCCGGAAGCGGCGAAGGCGGAGCCGAGCGCGAGCCCGTCCGCCAGGCGGTGAATGGCGCCCCCTGCCGACAGCAACAGCGCCTGCGCGCGGCCCGAGCCTGCGGGACGGACACACGGACACGGGACGGACACACGGACACGGGAGGGACACACGGACAGACACGGGATGGACACACGGACATGGGAGGGGCACGGGATGGACACACGGACACGGGATGGACACACGGACACGGGACGGACACACGGACACGGGAGGGGCACGGGATGGACACACGGACACGGGAGGGACACACGGACATGGGAGGGACACACGGACACGGGATGGACACACGGACATGGGAGGGACACACGGACAGACACGGGATGGACACACGGACACGGGACAGACACACGGACACGGGATAAACACGGGAAAGACACACGGACACGGGAGGGACACATGGACACGGGATGGACACACGGACACGGCGATGGACACACGGACACGGGACAGACACGGGATGGGCACGGGACGGACACACGGACACGGCGATGGACACACGGACACGGGACAGACACACGGACACGGGAGGGACACGGGATGGACACACGGACACGGGACGGACACACGGACACGGGAGGGACACGGGATGGACATGGGACAGACACAGGACAGACACACGGACACAGGACAGACACACGGACACGGGACGGACACGGGACAGACACGGGACAGACACACGGACACGGGACAGACACACGGACACGGGACGGACACGGGACAGACACGGGACAGACACACGGACACGGGACAGACACACGGACACGGGACAGACACACGGACACGGGACAGACACACGGACACGGGAGGGGCACGGGATGGACACACGGACACGGGATGGACACACGGACATGGGAGGGACACACGGACACGGGAGGGACACGAGAGGGACACGGGATGGACACGGGATGGACAGACAGACAGACACGGGATGGACATGGGATGGACACGGGATGGACACGGGATGGACACGGGATGGACACGGGAGGGACACGGGAGGGACACGGGATACACCGGGACAGACACAGGACAGACAGACAGACACGGGATGGACACGGGAGGGACAGACAGACAGACACGGGACAGACAGACACGGGACAGACAGACACGGGACAGACAGACATGGGATAGACACGGGACGGACGGGGGGACACAGGACAGACAGAGGGACAGACAGGGACAGACAAGGGGACAGACAAGGGGACAGACAGGGGAGAGAGACAAGGGTCACCACGGGTCACCCACGGGCACCTACGGACACACCTGGGGACACGTGGTGACACTCACAGGTGACCCACAGGACACCTGGGGACCCCCAAAAAGGACTCGGGGTCACCTGGGGACACCCACAGGACACCTGGTGACACCCCCAGGTGACCCACAACTACCTGGGGACGCCCCGAAAAGGACTCAGTGCCACCAGGTGACACCCGGGGGTCCCCTCTGTCCCCTCCCCATCCCGGGGGTCCCCTCTGTCCCCTCCCCATCCCCTCTGTCCCCTCCGTGTCCCCTCTGTCCCCTCCCCATCCCCTCTGTCCCTCTGTCCCCTCTGTGTCCCCTCTGTGTCCCCTCTGTCCCCTCCCCGTCCCGGGGGGTCCCCGCAGCGCCCGCAGGTGGCGCTGGGCGCGGCTACCGCGCGCACGGCCCAGTGGCCTAATGGACAAGGCATCAGCCTCCGGAGCTGGGGATTGTGGGTTCGAGTCCCACCTGGGTCGGGTCAGCCTTTTACCTGGGGGGGGGGATTGGGAATTTGGGGGGATTTGAGGGTTTTCGGGAGAATTCGAGGAATTTTGGAGAGTTTGGGGGGGGATTTGGGGAATTTTGGAGGAGATTTGAAGAGTTACGGGGGGAATCTGGGGATATTTGGAGGGGATTTGGGGAATTTTGGGGGGATTTTGGGAGTTTTGGGGTGAATTTGGGGAGTTTTGGGGGAGATTTGGGGAGTTTTGGGGGGAATTTGAGGATTTTCTAGGGGGATTTAAGGAATTTTTTGAGAGAATTTGGGGAGTTTGGGGGGGGGCTTGAAGAGTTTTGGAGGAGATTTTGGGAGTTTTGGAGGGGATTTGGGGCATTTTGGAGGGAATTTGGGGAGTTTTGGGGGGATTTAAGGATTTTTTTGGGGAAATTTGGGGAGTTTTGGAGGGGATTTGGGGATTTTGGGGGGAATTTCAGGGGTTTTGGGTGAATTTGAGCAATTTTGGGGGAAATTTTGGGAGTTTTTGGGGGGGATTTGGGGAGTTTTGGGGAGAATTTGAGGAATTTTGGGGAGAATTTGAGGAATTTTGAGGTGAATTGGGAGAGTTTTGGGGTGAATTTGGGGAGTTTTGGGGGAATTTGAGGATTTTCGGGGGATTTGAGGAATTTTTGGAGGGAGATTGAGGAATTTTTGGGAGAATTTGAGGAGTTTTGCGTGAATTTGAGGAGTTTTGGGGGGAATCTGAAGATTTTTTCGGGGGATTTAAGGAATTTTTGGAGAGAATTGGAGGAATTTTGGGGTAAATTTGAAGATTTTGGGGTGAATGTTCAGAATTTGGGGGCCGTACCGTGATTCCTCAGCTCCTCCGTGCTCTGGGCGGGCTCGGGGCTGGGCTCTCCACCCTTCACCTGAGGAGGGGGAGGAGCTGCTGTACCCAAAATCCCCCTCCCCATGTCCCGTTAACCCCCCCAGACCCAATAAACCCCAAAATCCCCTCCCCCAACCCAAAATCCCCCCCCAAAATCCCCCAAATTTTCACTACGGTATGTCCCCGAACTCCCAGACCCCCAAATTCCACCCCCCAAAATTCCTCCCCCCCATGTCTCCCCCACCGTGTCCCCCCGTGTCCCCCCCCATGTCCCCAATGTCCCCGTGTCCCCCCCGTGTCCCCTCCCTGTCCCTGTGACTCCAATGTCCCCGTGTCCCCTCCCTGTCCCCCCAATGTCCCAATGTCCCCAATGTCCCCGTGTCCCCCCCGTGTCCCCTCCCTGTCCCTGTCCCTGCCCCTGTCCCTGTCCCCCCCGTGTCCCCCCTAATGTCCCCATGTCCCCCCCCGTGTCCCTTCCCTGTCCCTTCCCTGTCCCTGTCCCCTCCCTGTCCCCCCCATGTCCCCCCAATGTCCCCGTGTCCCCGTGTCCCTTCCCTGTCCCTTCCCTGTCCCTGTCCCCTCCCTGTCCCCCCCATGTCCCCCCAATGTCCCCGTGTCCCCGTGTCCCTTCCATGTCCCCCCATGTCCCAATGTCCCAATGTCCCCGTGTCCCCCCGTGTCCCCTCCCTGTCCCCCAAATGTCCCAATGTCCCCGTGTCCCCTCCCTGTCCCTCCCATGTCCCCCCATGTTCCCCCTCAATGTCCCCCTGTCCCCCCCATGTCCCCCCCATGTCCTCCCCTGTGTCCCCCCCATGTCCCCCCGTGTCCCCTCCCTGTCCCTGTCCCCCCCATGTCCCCTCCATGTCCCCCCCATGTCCCCTCCCTGTCCTCCCCGTGTCCCCCCCAATGTCCCCATGTCCCCAATGTCCCCGTGTCCCCCCCGTGTCCCCTCCCTGTCCCTGTCCCCGCCCTGTGTCCCCCCCATGTCCCCAATGTCCCCCCGTATCCCCTCCCTGTCCCTGTCCCCCCCAATGTCCCCATGTCCCCCGTGTCCCCCCATGTCCCCGTGTCCCCCCCGTGTCCCCCCCGTGTCCCCTCCCTGTCCCTGTCCCGCCCCGTGTCCCCCACCATGTCCCCTCCCTGTCCCCCCCATGTCCCCTCCATGTCCCCCCCAATGTCCCCATGTCCCCCCCGTGTCCCCCCCGTGTCCCCTCCCTGTCCTCCCTCGTCCTCCCCCGTCCCCCCATGTCCTCCCCGTCCCCTCCCTGTCCCCGTGTCCCCTCCCTGTCCTCCCCATGTCCCCCCAATGTCCCCCCCAATGTCCCCCATGTCCCCGTGTCCCCCCGTGTCCCCACCTCCGTGTCGCCGTGTCCCATGCCCCCCAGCGCTCTCTCCAGCACGAATCCCCCGTAGAGCCCCCCCAGGACCCCCAGCAGCTCCCAGGGGGGTCCGCCCGTGTCCGCGTGTGTCCCCTCCGCGTGGCTGTGGATCCCCAGCGCCTGTGGGGACACCGAGGGACACCGGGGGTGACATCGGTGTCACCACCCCCACCCGGTGTCACTCATGTCCCCCCTGTCACCGCTTTGTGTCCTCAATGTCCCCCCACCCTTGTTCTTGCCATCCCCCCGATGTCCCCCGTGTCCCCTCAATGTCCCCGTAATGTCCCTGCCATCCCCCCAATGTCCCCCGTGTCCCCAGTGTCCCCTCAATGTCCCCCCACACGCTGTCCCCCCACCCAGTGTCCCCTCACCTCCGTGTCCCCCTGTCCCTCCTGTCCCCAATGTCCCCCCTATCCCCGTGTCCCCACTGTCCCCACTGTCCCCCCTGTCCCCAATGTCCCCCTGTCCTTCCTGTCCCCCAATGTCCCCGTGTCCCCGTGTCCCCACTGTCCCCGCAATGTCCCCCTAGTCCTTCCATTCCCGCTGTCCCCTCTGTCCCCTGGATGTCCCCATTGTCCCCTGGGTGTCCCCGTGTCCCCGCTGTCTCCGCTGTCCCCCCGTGTCCCCTCTGTCCCCTCGCTGTCCCCGCTGTCCCCTGGGTGTCCCCACTGTCCCCTGGGTGTCCCCGCTGTCCCCCCCGTGTCCTCACTGTTCCCGCTGTCCCCTGGGTGTCCTCGCTGTCCCCCTGTGTCCCCACGGTCCCCCCGCTGTCCCCCAGTGTCCCCCCTGTCCCCTCTGTCCCCTGGATGTCCCCACTGTACCCCCGCTGTCCCCGCTGTCCCCCCGCGTCCCCGCTGTCCCCCCGCTGTCCCCCCGCTGTCCCCACAATGTCCCCGCTGTCCCCACCTGTGGCAGCACGTGCAGCAGCGCGTCCCCGCTGAGCGCCCCGGCCGCCAGCCCGTCCAGCAGGGGGCGCCACCAGCGCCGGGGACACCCGCGACATCGGCGACATCCTTGGGGACACCGCGAGCACAGGGGACAGCGGGGACACAGCACCAGGGCCAGCGCCACCAGCGGCACCAGCGCCAGCCCCAGCGCCGTCAGTGTCCCCAACAGGTACCCTGCGACAGGGACACGGGGTCAGCGACAGGGACAGGGACACGGGGACATTGTCCCCAGCAGGTACCCTGCGACAGGGACACGGGGTCAGGGACAGGGACACGGGGACAGCGACAGGGACAGGGACAGGGACACGGGGTCAGGGACAGGGACAGGGACATGGGGACAGGGACAGGGGTCAGGGACAGGGACAGGGACAGGGACAGGGGTCAGGGACAGGGACAGGGACAGGGACATGGGGACAGGGACAGGGGGACAGGGACATGAGGACAGCGACAGGGACAGGGACATGGGGACAGGGACAGGGACACGGGGTCAGCGACAGGGACAGGGACATGGGGACAGTGACAGGGACACGGGGTCAGGGACAGGGACAGGGACATGGGGACAGTGACAGGGACAGGGACGGGGACAGGGACACGGGGACAGGGACACGGGGACAGGGACAGGGACAGGGACGGGGACAGGGACACGGGGACAGGGACAGGGACACGGGGACAGGGACACGGGGTCAGGGATAGGGACAGGGACAAGGGGACGAGGACAGGGATGAGATAGGGACATGAGGACACGGGGACACGGGGACAGCGACAGGGACAGGGACAGGGACACGAGGACACGGGGACACGGGGTCAGGGATAGGGACACGGGGACAGGGACAGCGACAGCGACAGCGATCGGGACAGGGACAGGGAGGGGACAGCGACAGGGACACGGGGACAGTGTCCCCAGCGAGCACCCTGTGACAGGGACACGGGCGCAGGGGGACAGCAGGACACTGCCCCAGCCCTGTCATTGTCCCCATCTCTGTCCCCTCCCTGTCCCTGTCCCTTCCCTGTCCCCCTCCCTGTCCCCCTCCCTGTCCCCTCGCTGTCCCCTCGCTGTCCCCTCGCTGTCCCCACTCACTCTGGCCGAGCTGCTCCGCAGTCTCGGTGCTGTTGGTGGCCGTGGGGACAGTGGCATTGTCACCGCTGTCCCCCGAGCTGGGCACCGTGGGGCTGTGGTGGCTCTCGGTGTCCCTGGGGTTGATGTCACCGTGCCAGCTGTCCGTGTCCCCACGCGGGGTGCTGACGTCACCGCTGTCCCCACGATGAGTGTCCGTGTCCCCGCAGAGGGTGTCGATGTCACCCGTGTCCCCACAGTGCCAGGTGTCCCCACGCTGGCTGGCGGTGTCCCCGCACCGCGGGCTGGCCGTGTCCCCGCTGTCCCCGCTGTCCCCAGGGCAGAGGTGGCGGCCACGCAGCACCAGGACCCCGAGTGCCACCAGCACCCGTCCTGTCCCCACCCTTGGGGACACTTCAGAGGTGGCAGCCAGCACCCCCTGAGCGTCCACGCAGGCCTGTGACACCCAAATGTCACCGTGTCACCCTCGGGTCACCTCGGTGTCACCGTGTCACCCACCGTGACATGAGGGGCTGGGCAGTGGTGGCTGTGACAGGTGTGTCACCTCCCCAGTGACATTTGTCACCTGTCTGTGCCCTGCAGCCACCTGTCACCTCCTGCAGCAGTGGCCATGACGTGTCACCCGTGTCCCCTCGATGTCCCCAATGTCCTCAGTGTCCCCAATGTCCCCCCAATGTCCCCAGTGTCCCCAATGTCCCCACTGTCCCCACTGTCCCCAGTGTCCCCAGTGTCCCCAATGTCCCCACTGTCCCCACTGTCCCCAGTGTCCCCAGTGTCCCCAATGTCCCCACTGTCCCCAATGTCCCCACTGTCCCCATTGTCCCCCAATGTCCCCACAGTCCCCACGTCCCCAGTGTCCCCAGTGTCCCCATTATCCCCCAATGTCCCCAATGTCCCCAGGGTCCCCATTGTCCCCCAGTGTCCCCAATCCCTCCAGTGTCCCCACTGTCCCCACTGTCCCCACTGTCCCCAATCCCTCCAGTGTCCCCAATGTCCGCACTGTCCCCACTGTCCCCAATGTCCCCATTGTCCCCACACCCCCATGTCCCCGTGTCCCCTCACCTCGTGGCTGTTGTCACCGCGATAGTTGGGCTCGATGGCCGCCAGCAGCTCGGCCACCTCCGGCAGTCCAGGGCCACCACTGCCAGTGACAGTGACAGTGACATTGCCGGTGACATCGGCGGTGACATTCCCGGTGACATTCCCGGTGACATCGGTGGCAAACTCGCGGTGCAGGGCACGGACACGGCTGGCCCAGGACCCCGTGGTGGCCTCAGTGTCACCATCGGTGTCCCCATCGGTGTCCCCATCGGTGTCCCCATCGGTGTCCCCGCAGGTGCCCGGGGGGTCCCTGAGCGTGGCCACCACGGCTGCCCCCAGCCAGGACAGCTCGGTGGCCCCGAGCCCGGCGGTGTCACCCGGGGCCTTCCCGGCCAGGGACAGCAGCGCTGGCACCGAGGGACACTGCGGGGACAGGGGACAGCGTCAGGGGGGACAAGGGACAGGGAGGGACAGGGAGGGACAGGGTGGGATGGGGGACAGGAGCATGGTGTGGAAAATACAGCAGGGCGTGGCACAGGTGACATGGGACGGGACAGGTGACACAGGACAGGTGACACACACAGGACAGGTGACACACAAGGGACAGGTGACACACACAGGACAGGTGGCACAACACAGGTGGCGCAATTGGGACAGGTGACACACACAGAACAGGTGACACAGGACAGGTGGCACACACAGAACAGGTGGCACACACAGGACAAGTGACACAACACAGGTGGCGCAATTGGGACAGGTGACACACACAGAACAGGTGACACAGGACAGGTGGCACACACAGGACAGGTGGCACACACAGGACAAGTGACACACACAGGACAGGTGACACAGGACAGGTGGCACATACAGGACAGGTGACACAGGACAGGTGACACACAGAGAACAGCTGACACAGGACAGGTGACACAGGACAGGTGGCACACACAGGACAGGTGACACACACAGAACAGGTGGCACACACAGGACAGGTGACACACACAGAACAGGTGACACAGGACAGGTGGCACACACAGGACAGGTGACACAGGACAGGTGACACACAGAGAACAGCTGACACAGGACAGGTGACACAGGACAGGTGGCACACACAGGACAGGTGACACAGGACAGGTGGTACAATTGGGACAGGTGACACAGGACAGGTGGCACACACAGGACAGGTGACACAGGACAGGTGGCACAATTGGGACAGGTGACACAGGACAGGTGGCACACACAGGACAGGTGGCACACACAGGACAGGTGACACAGGACAGGTGACACACACAGGACAGGTGACACAGCACAGGTGGCACAGGACAGGTGGCACACACAGGACAGGTGACACACAAGGGACAGGTGACACAGGACAGGTGGCACATACAGGACAGGTGGCACACACAGCACAGGTGACACAGGACAGGTGGCACACACGGGAGACGTGGCACTCATGGCATGGCACACACGGCACAGGTGGCATTTGTGACATGGCACAGGTGGCACACCCAGGGCACACGGCACCGCCTACCTGTCCCACACAGCTCAGTGACAAAGGTGACACGGCACAAGCGTCACAGCACAGGTGGCACAGGTGGAACACAACGTGTGGCACGCATGGCACACATGGCACAGGTGGCATACATGGCACAGGTGACACGGGGCAAGTGACACAGCAAAGGTGACACAAATGGCCTGGCACACATGGCACACGCTGCACAGGTGGCACAGGTGGCACAGGTGACGCAGCAAAGGTGACACAAATGGCCTGGCACAAGTGGCACAGGTAACACAGCACAGGGACACATGGCACCACCTGGCACATGGCACGGGTGGCACAGGTAACGCAGGTGACACAGCACAGGTGGCACAGGTGACACAGCACAGGTGACATAAATGGCCTGGCACAAATGGCACAGGTGGCACAGATGGCACAGGTGACACAGCACATGTAGCACACAGCATAGGTGACACAAATGGCCTGGCACAGGTGGCACAGGTAACACAGCACAGGTGGCACAGGTGACACAGCACAGGTGGCCCAGGTAATACAGCACAGGTGACATAAATGGCCTGGCACACACGACACACACAGCACAGGTGGCACAGGTGGCACAGCACAAATGGCACAGGTAACACAGCACTCATGGCACAAATGGCACGGGTAACAGCACAGGTGGCACACACAGCACAGATGGAACAGGTGGCACAGCACAAGTGGCTCACATAGCACAGGTGACACAAATCACCTGGCAGAGGTGACACAGGTGACACAGCACAAATGGCACAGGTAACACAGCACAAGTGGCACACAGCACAGGTGACACAAATCGCCTGGCACACATGGCACAGGTGACACAGCACAGGTGCACACGGCACCACCTGGCACATGGCACACATGGCACAGGTATCACAGGTGACACAGAGATGGCACAGGTGACACAGCACGTGTAGCACACAGCAAAGGTGACACAAATCGCCTGGCACACATGGCACAGGTAACACAGGTGACACAGCACAGGTGGCACAGGTAACACAGCACAGGTGACATAAATGGCCTGGCACACACGGCACACACAGCACAGGTGACACAGATGGCACAGGTGACACAGTACATGTAGCACACAGCACAGGTGACACAAATCACCTGGCACAGGTGGCACAGGTAACACAGCACAGGTGGCACACACAACACAGATGGCACAGGTGACACAGCACATGTAGCACACAGCACAGGTGACATAAATGGCCTGGCACACACGGTACACACAGCACAGGTGACACAGCACAAATGACACAGGTGACACAGCACAAATGGCACAGGTGACACAGCACACATGGCACACACAGCACAGGTGGCACAGGTGACACAGCACAAGTGGCACACAGCACATGTAGCACACGGCACAGGTGGCACAAATCGCCTGGCACAAATGGCACAGGTAACACAGCACAGGTGGCTCACACAGCACAGGTGACACAGCACCCAGCACAGGTGACATAAATGGCCTGGCACACACGGCACACACAGCACAGGTGACACAGATGGCACAGGTGACACAGCACAGGTGGCACACACAGCACAGGTGGCACAAATCGCCTGGTACAAATGGCACAGGTAATACAACACAGGTGGCACACATAGCACAGGTGGCATAGGTGACACAGTACAGGTGGCACAGGTGACACAGGTGACACAGCACAAATGGCACATGTAACACAGCACACATGGCACAAATGGCACGGGTAACACAGCACAGGTGACATAAATGGCCTGGCACACACGGCACACACAGCACAGGTGACACAGGTGGCACAGCACAAATGGCACAGGTAACACAACACAGGTGGCACACATAGCACAGGTGGCACAGGTGACACAGCACAAATGGCACAGGTAACACAGGTGACACAGCACAAGTGGCTCACATAGCACAGGTGACACAAATCACCTGGCAGAGGTGACACAGGTGACACAGCACAAATGGCACAGGTAACACAGCACAGGTGTACATGGCACCACCTGGCACATGGCACACATGGCACAGGTAACACAGGTGACACAGAGATGGCACAGGTGACTCAGCACATGTAGCACACAGCACAGGTGACACAAATCGCACAGGTAGCTCAAATGGCACAGGTGACACACTACAGGTGGCACAGATGACACAGCACAAGTGGCACACACGGCACACACAGCACAGGTGGCACACACAGCGCAAATGGCACAGGTAACACAGCACAGGTGACTCAGGTGACACAGCACAAGTGGCACACAGCACATGTAGCACACGGCACAGGTGGCACAAATCGCCTGGCACAAATGGCACAGGTAACACAGCACAGGTGGCTCACACAGCACAGGTGACACAGCACCCAGCACAGGTGACATAAATGGCCTGGCACACACGGCACACACAGCACAGGTGACACAGATGGCACAGGTGACACAGCACAGGTGGCACACACAGCACAGGTGGCACAAATCGCCTGGTACAAATGGCACAGGTAATACAACACAGGTGGCACACATAGCACAGGTGGCATAGGTGACACAGTACAGGTGGCACAGGTGACACAGGTGACACAGCACAAATGGCACATGTAACACAGCACACATGGCACAAATGGCACGGGTAACACAGCACAGGTGACATAAATGGCCTGGCACACACGGCACACACAGCACAGGTGACACAGCACAGATGGCACACATAGCACAGGTGGCACAGGTGACACAGCACAGGTAGCACACACAGCGCAGGTAACACAGCACACATGGCACACACAGCACAGGTACTCAGGTGACACAGCACAAATGGCACAGGTAACACAGCACAGGTGACTCAGGTGACACAGCACAAGTGGCACACAGCACATGTAGCACACGGCACAGGTGGCACAAATCGCCTGGCACAGGTGGCACAGGTGACACAGCACAAAAAGCTCAGGTAACACAGCACAGGTGCACACGGCACCGCCTGGCACATGGCACGGGTGACACGGGTGACACAGCACACACAGCACACATGGCACAGGTGGCACACACAGCACACACAGCACAGGTGGCACAGGTGGCACAGATGACACACTGCCACCCCCATCCCCCTCCCCACACTCCCCCCATCCCATCCCATCCCCCCCTCCCCTCCCCCCGCGCCATGCCCGGCAGTGCCAGCCGGACTTTGTCCCCGCGCTGTCGCCGTGTCCCCTGGCTGTCCCCGCGGCGCGGGCGCGGTCTCACCTCTCCGCACGGCCCTCGCGGGCACTGCGCACGGCCGGCCACCTGTGCCACGAGTTCCCGCAGCGTCCCGCCACCCAGGCGGCCCTCGCCCGACGCCACCAGCGCCTCCAGGGCCACCAGGGCCACCCGGGGGTCACCCCCGCCTCGTGTCCCCGGGGGCACGGCCAGCGCGGCCGGCAGAGCCAGGGCCAGCAGCAACCACGGCCAGGGCATGGCGGGGTGGTGGCGGCGCTGGTGGCAGGGCTGGTGGCGCTGGGGTGGCAGCGCTGGTGGCCGTTTGGGCACCGTGGGCCAGCGGGGCTGTAAAACCCGCCCGGGGCCGAGGTGCTGATTGGCCCGGGATGAGATTGGCCCGGGTTAACGATTCATTCACCCCGCGGGGCCCGGCCCGCACCCCGCCACGGCTCCGCGACACCCCCGGGACACCCCGAAAACACCCCCGGGACACCCCGAAAACACCCCAAAAACACCTGGGGACTCCTGGGACACCTCAGGGACACCTGGGACACCCCTAGCACACCCTTGGGACACGCCTGAGACATTCCTGGGACACCCAAGGCGCACCTGGGATATTCCTGAGACACCCCAGGGACATGAAATCCCCACCTGGGGACTTCTGGGACATTCCTGGGACACCCCAGGGACATCTGGGACACCCCACGGACACCCCTGGGATGCACCTGGGACATTCCTGGGACGGCCCAGGGCCACCAAATCCCCACCTGGGGACTTCTGAGACATTCCTGGGACACCCCTGGGACATCTGGGACACCCAATCCCCACCTGGACACCCCTGGGACACTCTCAGGACACCCAAGGGACACCCCAGGGACACCTGGGACATCCCTGGCACACCCTTGGGACACTCCTGGGACATCCTAGGACATTCCTGGGACACCCTTGGGACACCAAATCCCCACCTGGGGACTCTTGGGACATTCCTGGGACACACCCAAGACACCTGGGACACTCCAGGGATACCACTGGGATGCACCTGGGACATTCCTGGGACACCTCAGGGACACCAAATCCCCACCTGGGGACTCCTGGGACATTCCTGGGACACCCCTGGGACATGTGGGACACCCAATCCCCACCTGGACACCCCTGGGACACTCTCAGGACACCCAAAGGACACGCCAGGGACACCTGGGACACCCCTGGCACACCCTTGGGACACCCTGGGACATCCTAGGACATTCCTGGGACACCCAATCCCCACCTGGGACAACATTGGGACACCCCAGGGACACCCCAAAGGCACCTGGGACATCTGAGACACCCCTGGGACATCCTGGGACGTCCCTGGGACATCCTGGGACATCCCTGGCACACCCCAGGGACACCAAATCCCCACCTGGGGACTCCTGGGACATTCCTGGGACACCCCCCAGACACCTGGGACACCCCAGGGATACCCCTGGGATGCACCTGGGACATTCCTGGGACGGCCCAGGGCCACCAAATCCCCACCTGGGGACTCCTGGGACATGCTGGGATCACTTGGGACATCCCTGGGACACCCCTGGGACATGTGGGACACCCAATCCCCACCTGGACACCCCTGGGACACTCTCAGGACACCCAAGGGACACCCTAGGGACACCTGGAACATCTCTGGGATACCCTTGGGACACCCCTGGGACATCTCTGGGATACCCTTGGGACACCCCTGGGACACCCCTGGGACATCCTAGGACGTACCTGGGACACCTGGGACATCTCTGGGACACCTGGGACACACCAGGGACACCTCTGGGACACCTGGGACACCTGTGACACACCTGGGACACCCCTGGGACATCCCTGGGACACCTGGGACACCCCTGGGACATTCCTGGGACAACCCCCAGGACACCTGAGACATCCCTGGGACACCTGGGAGATCTCTGGGACACCCCTGGGACACCCCTGGGACATTCCTGGGACACCTGGGACACCCCTGGGACACCTCTGGGACACCTGGGACACCTGTGACACACCTGGGACACCCCTGGGACATCCCTGGGACACCTCTGGGACACCCCTGGGACATCCCTGGGACATTCCTGGGACACCTGGGACACCCCTGGGACATCCCTGGGACACCCCTGGGACAACCCTGGGACACCTGGGACATCTCTGGGACAACCCTGGGACACCTGGGACATCTCTGGGACACCCCTGGGACACCCCTGGGACATCCCTGGGACATCCCTGGGACCCCTGGGTTCCGATGTCACCTTTGGGACCCTTGAGCCACCTTTGGGTGTCAGGCTGTCCCCAAACCCTCACCAGGACGAGGACACAGCACAGGTGGCACAGGTGGCACAGGTGACCCGTGTCACACCTGTCACAGGTGGGCACATCCTGGCACGACACAGGTGTGACACACGTGGCACTGGTGACACAACACGGGGGTGGCATTTTTTGGGCATCAGTGACCCCGTGTGTCACCCACGCTGTGCCACACCCGGTGCCACGCGGCATCCTGGCACCTGTCACCTGTGTCACCTGTGTCACCTGTGCCACTCCATGACACACTGCCAGGCTGGAATTTGTCCCCAAGGCCACCCCCTCTCTCGCCACGGCCCAGGGTCGGTGTCACCTGTGGGTGTTGGGGACATCTGTGGGTGTTGATGTCACTTGTCACCGCATCCCCATGTCCATGTCCCCATGTCCCTGTGTCCCCATGTCCCTCTGTCTGCATGTCCATGCCAATGTCCCCATGTCCCTGTGTCCATCTGTCCCAGTGTCCCCATGTCCATCCTGGTGTCCCCATGTCCCTGTGTCCATCTGTCCCAGTGTCCTCATGTCCATCCCAATGTCCCCATGTCCATCCCAGTGTCCCCATGTCCCTGTGTCCATCTGTCCCCATGTCCCCATGTCCATCCCAATGTCCCCATGTCCATCCCAGTGTCCCCATGTCCCTGTGTCCATCTGTCCCCATGTCCCCATGTCCATCCCAATGTCCCCATGTCCATCCCAGTGTCCCCATGTCCCTGTGTCCATCTGTCCCCATGTCCCCATGTCCATCCCAGTGTCCCCATGTCCATCCTGGTGTCCCCATGTCCTTGTGTCCATCTGTCCCAGTGTCCCCATGTCCATCCTGGTGTCCCCATGTCCATCCTGGTGTCCCCACGTCCCTGTGTCCATCTGTCCCAGTGTCCCCATGTCCATCCCAGTGTCCTCATGTCCCTGTGTCCATCTGTCCCAGTGTCCCCATGTCCATCCCCATGTCCCTGTGTCCATCTGTCCCCATGTCCATCCCAGTGTCCCCATGTCCCCATGTCCCCACGTCCCCATGTCCATCCCAGTGTCCCCATGTCCCCATGTCCCCACGTCCCCATGTCCATCCCAGTGTCCCCATGTCCATCCCAATGTCCCCATGTCCCTGTGTCCATCTGTGTCCATCTGTCCCAGTGTCCCCATGTCCATCCCAGTGTCCCCATGTCCCTGTGTCCATCTGTGTCCATCTGTCCCAGTGTCCCCATGTCCATCTGTCCCAATGTCCCCATGTCCATCCCAATGTCCCCATGTCCATTCCAGTGTCCCCATGTCCATCCCAATGTCCAAACCCCAGCTGACCCCACCCCTCCCCCCCGCTGTCCCGCGGTTCCTTTCCCACGGGGACATGGGGACTTTGCCCGGTGACAGCGCCAAGGTGGCACCAGGAAGTGCCACCAGCACCCTTGTCACACCCACCCAGGCTCAGGACACAACCGTTGATCCTAATTAGGGCTAATTAACCCTGAACATTCTGGTGACGTTTGGGGACAGGGGGACAAAGGGGACCATGGGGACATTTTGGGGCATTTTCCGGGAAAATCCAAGGAATTTGGGGGTTCAGGATCCGGCCCTTCCCACCCCACAGGACCCCCAGGAGCTCCAAAATGGTCAAAATCCCTTAAAACAGTGCAAAAATCCCTTAATTCGGGTTGAGATCCCCTAAGTCAGGCCTAACTCTGTTAATTCAGGTTGAAATCCCTTAATTCAGGTTGAGATCCCCTAAGTCAGGCCTAACTCTGCTAATTCAGGTTGAAATCCTTTAATTCAGGTTGAAATCCCCTAAGTCAGGCCTAACTCTCCTAATCCAGGTTAAAATCCCCTAAATCAGACCTAACTGCTAATTCAGGTTGAAATCCCTTAATTTAAGTTGAAATCCCTTAATTCAGGTTGAGATCCCTTAAGTGAGGCCTTACTCTGCTAATTCAGGTTGAGATCCCTTAAATCAGACCTAACTCTGCTAATTCAGGTTTAAACCCCTTAATTTAAGTTGAAATTCCTTAATTCAGGTTGAGATCCCTTAAGTAAGGCCTAACTCTGTTAATTCAGGTTGAAATCCCTTAATTCAGGTTGAGATCTCCTAAGTCAGGCCTAACTCTGTTAATTCACATTGAAATCCCTTAAATCAGGCCTAACTGTGCTAATTCAGGTTGAAATCCCTTAATTTAAGTGGAAATCCATTAATTCAGGTTGAGATCCCCTAAATCAGGCCTAACTTTGCTAATTCAGTTCAAATCCCTTAATTCAGGTTGAAATCCCCTAAATTAGACCTAACTCTGCTAATCCAGGTAGAAATCCCCTAAATCAGACCTAACTCTGCTAATTCAGGTTTAAATCCCTTAATTTAAATTGAAATCCCTTAATTCAGGTTGAGATCCCTTAAGTGAGGCCTTACTCTGCTAATTCAGGTTGAGATCCCTTAAATCAGACCTAACTGTGCTAATTCAGGTTTAAATCCCTTAATTTAAGTTGAAATTCCTTAATTCAGGTTGAGATCCCTTAAGTAAGGCCTAACTCTGCTAATTCAGGTTGAGATCCCTTAAATCAGGCCTAACTCTGCTAATCCAGGTAAAAATCCCCTAAATCAGACCTAACTCTGCTAATTCAGGTTTAAATCCCTTAATTTAAGTTGAAATTCCTTAATTCAGGTTGAGATCCCCTAAATCAGGCCTAACTCTGTTAATTCAGGTTGAAATCCCTTAATTCAGGTTGAAATCTCCCAAATCAGGCCTAACTCTCCTAATTCAGGTTGAAATCCCTTAATTTAAATTGAAATCCCTTAATTCGGGTTGAGATCCCCTAAATCAGGCCTAACTCTGCTAATCCAGGTAAAAATCCCCTAAATTAGACCTAACTCTGCTAATCCAGGTTAAAATCCTGTAATTCAGGTTGAAATCCCCTAAGTCAGACCTAACTCTGCTAATTCAGGTTGAGTATCCCTAAGTCAGACCTAACTCTGCTAATTCAGATTTAAATCCCGTAATTTAAGTTGAAATCCCTTAATTCAGGTTGAGATCCCCTAAGTCAGGCCTAACTTCACTAATTGAGGTTGAAGTCCCTTAATTTCAGTGCAGCTCTGCTGGGAGGACGGAAAATGTCAGCACTGGGATTGTGCCTGTCCCTGTCCCTGTCCCTGTCCCATTCCTCTCCCTGTCCCTGTCCCTGTCCCTGTCCACGTGTCCCATCCGTGTCCTTGTCCCATCCCTGTCCTTGTCCTTGTCCTTGTCCCTGTCCCTGTCCCATCCCTGTCCCTTTCCCATCCTTGTCCCTTGTCCCTGTCCTTGTCCTTGTCCCTGCTCCTGTCCCTGTCCCTTTCCCTTTCCCTGTCCTTGTCCCTGTTCCTTTCCCTGTCCCTGTCCTGTCACCATCCCTGTCCCTGTCCATGTGTCCCATCAGTGTCTCCTTGTCCCATCTGTGTCCTTGTCCCTGTCCCTGTCCCTGTCCC
The DNA here is from genome assembly GCF_009819885.2 of Catharus ustulatus. Taxonomy (NCBI): domain Eukaryota; kingdom Metazoa; phylum Chordata; class Aves; order Passeriformes; family Turdidae; genus Catharus; species Catharus ustulatus. Next base: position 164,467,719 of record NC_046221.1, read on the forward strand.
TGTCCCTATCCCTGTCCCTGTCCCTGTCTCTGTCCCTGTCCCTGTCCCTGTCCCTGTCCCTGTCCACATGTCCCATCCGTGTCCCCTGTCCCTGTCCCTGCCCCTGTCCCTGTCCCTGTCCCATCCCTGTCCCTGTCCCATCCCTGTCCCCATGTCCCAAAGCCCCAGGGCTGTCCCCATGTCCCACTGCTCAGCCTGGAGAAGGATCCAGGGAGGGGTGATCATTGATAAAAGATTCGTGTGAATCATGAAAATATTGAGGTTTGTATAAACCAGAATGCTGAGGTCAGAAGTGACACTTGATGGAAGAAAAATGTGATTAAATAATTTTGTTTTAAATCCCCTTGTGTGGTAATTGATAAAAGATTCGTGTTAATCATAAAAGTTTTGAGGTTTGTATAAACCAGAATATTGAGATCTGAAATTATATTGGATAGAGGAAAAATGTGATTAAAGTTTGTATAAACCAGAATGCTGAGGTCTGAAGTGACACTGGATAGAAGAAAAATGTGATTAAATAATTTTGTTTTAAATCCCCTTGTGCGATAATTGATAGAAGATTCATGTTAATCATAAAAGTTTTGAGGTTTGTATAAACCAGAATACAAAGGTCTGAAGTGACATTGGATAGAAGAAAAATGTGATTAAATCATTCTGTTTTAAATCCTCTGTTGGGAATATAATGTTTGTAAATAATTTGTATCTACTACCAGTTTGTAAAATCAGACTTTCCAATTGGTAGATTTTGTAAAATCAGAATTCCTGCCTTTGTTTTATCAATGCTGACTATTGTGATAATTGATAAAAGATTCGTGTGAATCATGAAAATATTGAGGTTTGTATAAACCAGAATGCTGAGATCTGAAATGACACTGGATAGAGGAAAAATGTGATTAAATCATTCTGTTTTGAATCCCCTGTTAGCAATATTATATTTGTAAATAATTTGTATCCACTACCAGTTTGTAAAATCAGACTTTCCAATTGATTGATTTTGCAAAATCAGAATTTCTGCCTTTGTTTGATCAATGACTGCCTATTGTGATAATTGATAAATGATTTGTGTTAATCATAACAGTTTTGAGGTTTGTATAAACCGGAATGCTGAGGTCTGAAATTATATTGGATAGAGGAAAAATGTGATTAAAGTTTGTATAAACCAGAATGCTGAGGTCTGAAGTGACACTTGATGGAAGAAAAATGTGATTAAATAATTTTGTTTTAAATCCCCTTGTGCGATAATTGATAAAAGATTCATGTTAATCATAAAAGTTTTGAGGTTTGTATAAACCAGAATACAAAGGTCTGAAGTGACGCTTGATGGAAGAAAAATGTGATTAAATAATTCTATTTTAAATCCCCTGTTATGAATATTATGTTTCGAAATAATTTGTATCCATTACCAGTTTGTAAAATCAGACTTTCCAATTGATTGATTTTGCAAAATCAGAATTTCTGCCTTTGTTTTATCAATGAATGCCTATCTACAAAACCCAAAACTTCTGATTTCTGGCATTTTATCCACCAAGACCAGATAATTATCGATGGGACTGACTCCCAGAGATTTTATACAGAGGTTTATATAATAATAAATAAATGAATGAATAAATAAATAATTATTATTATTTATTTTTCTATTCTTTTATTATTCTATTAGTCTATTATTCCTTTATTCTATTATTCTATTATAACATAAAAATACAAAAAAATAATTTAAAAATCTCCCAGTGATTTTATACAGATGTCTATATAATAATAATTAAATAAATTTATTATTTATTATTTATTATTTATTACTCTATTACTCTATTATTCTATTATTTTATTATTCTTTTACAATATTATTTTATTATAATATTATTTTTCCTCTATCGGGTGTCACTTCAGATCTCAATATTCTGGTTTATACAAACTCAAAACTTTTATGATTAACACAAATCTTTTATCAATTATCACGATAGGCAGTCATTGATCTAACAAAGGCAGGAATTCTGATTTTACAAAATCCATCAATTGCAAAGTCTGATTTTATAAACTGGTAGTGGATACAAATTATTTACAAACATAATATTCCTAACAGGGGATTTAAAACAGAATGATTTAATCACATTTTTCCTCTATCCAGTGTCACTTCAGACCTCAGCATTCTGGTTTATACAAACCTCAATACTTTTATAATCAACACAAATTTTTTATCTATTATTTGTATTATTATTCAGTATTTCTATTGTTATTTAGCATTTCTATTAGTATTTCTATTATTATTCAGTATTTCTATTATTATTTCTATTATTTAGCATTTCTATTATTATTTCTATTATTATTTAGCATTTCTATTACTGTTTCTATTATTATTTAGTATTTCTATTATTGTTTCCATTATCATTCAGTATTTCTATTATTATTCAGTATTTCTATTATTATTTAGTATTTCTATTATTATTTCTATTCTTATTGAGTATTTCTATTATTATTTCTATTATTATTTAGCATTTCTATTATTATTCCTATTTTTTTGTATTTCTATTTTTAGTTATATTATTATATAGTATTTCTATTCTTATTGAGTATTTCTATTATTATTTCTATTATTATTTAGTGTTTCTATTGTTATTTAGTATTTATATTATTATTTCTATTATTATTTAGTATTTCTATCATTATTTCTATTAATATTTTGTGTTTCTATTGTTATTTTATAGTTATATTATTATTTCTATAATTTAGTATTTCTATTCTTATTGAGTATTTCTATTATTATTTGTATTATAATTTAGTATTTCTATAAATATTTTTATTATTATTCAGTATTTCTATTATAATTTAGTATTTCTATTATTATTTCTACTATTATTCATTATTTCTATTATTATTTAGTATTTCTATTATTTCTATTATTATTTAGCATTTATACTAATATTTTTATTACTATTCAGTATTTCCATTATTATTTAATATTTCCATTATTATTTAATATTTCTATTATTATTTAGTATTTTTATTATTATTTCTATTATTATTTAGTATTTCTACTATTATTTAGTATTTATATTATTATTTTTATTTTTATTTAGCATTTCTATCATTATTTAGTATTTCTATTATTATTTCTATTATTATTTAGTACTTATATTATTAGGGGGAGGAGGAGGAGGAGGAAAAGGAGGAGGAGGAGAAGAGGAGGAAGAAATCCCAAAAAAATCAATTTTAGCTCTAAGTCCAGGGGGTCATGTTGGTAGGATGATGTTTAGGTCATGACAACAAAATCAAGGCAGCTCAGGATGATAAATTCGTGTTCTGTCCTGTTTTCCCAACCTGGGGACACCATTCCCAGCTCCAGATGTCATTTGGGTTCGTTGTTTTAAGGAGTTTTAACTCCAAAATGTGTCCCAGCAGCCTTTGCACTCCTTCATTTGCATACAGATCAATGACGTCACCCTCCTCACCGGCGCCATTTCAGGGGAGCAGCAGCGGCATCATCCGACAGAAGGGAAGGGCACAGAGGTGAGACAACTGGGGACTGAAACAGAACAAAGCAATAATTCAACATTAACAATTAACATTAATTAAGAATCAGAACAGGGTAAAGCTTGGAATTTAACATTAACAATTAACATAAAAATTGGAAATTAGGAACTTGTTCCTAACAGAACCATTCTCAAACCCCAGGGCTGGGCCGGACCACGCAGCGCCACCAGCTTGTGTTGTCACCTGCTGGTGGCACCCAGAACTGCAGCTGTGCAGTGCCACCAACTCATGTTGTCACCTGCTGGTGGCACCCGGAACTGCAGCTGTACAGTGCCACCAGCTCATGTTGTCACCTGCTGGTGGCACCCAGAACTGCACATGCTTAGTGCCACCAGCTCATGTTGTCACCTGCTGGTGGCACCTGGAACTGCACATGTGCAGTGCCACCAGCTTGTGTTGTCACCTGCTGGTGGCACTCGGAACTGCGCATGCACAGCACCACCAGCTCGTGTTGTCACTGGCTGGTGGCACCTGGAACTGCGCATGTGCAGTGCCACCAGCTCATGTTGTCACCTGTTGGTGGCACCTGGAACTGAACATGTTCAGTGCCACCAGCTCGTGTTGTCACCTGCTGGTGGCACCTGGAACTGTGCATGTGCAGTGCCACCAGCTTGTGTTGTCACCTGCTGGTGGCACCTGGAACTGCAGCTGCACAGTGCCACCATCTCGTGTTGTCACTGGCTGGTGGCACCCGGAACTGTGATGTGCAGTGCCACCAACTCGTGTTGTCACCTGCAGGTGGCACCTGGAACTGCAGCTGTGCAGTGCCACCAGCTTGTATTGTCACCTGCTGGTGGCACCTGGAACTGCAGCTGCTCAGTGCCACCAGCTCATGTTGTCACCTGCTGGTGGCTTCCGGAACTGCACATGCTCAGTGCCACCAGCTCGTGCTGCCCCTGCTGGTGGCATCCAGAACTGTAGCTGCACAGTGCCACCAGCTCGTGCTGCCACCTGCTGGTGGCACCTGGAACTGCAGCTACTCAGTGCCACCAGCTCGTGTTGTCACCTGCTGGTGGCACCCGGAACTGCGCATGCTCAGTGCCACCAGCTCGTGTTGTCACCTGCTGGTGGCACCTGGAACTGCGCATGTGCAGTGCCACCAGCTCATGTTGTCACCTGTTGGTGGCACCTGGAACTGAACATGTTCAGTGCCACCAACTCGTGTTGTCACCTGCTGGTGGCACCTGGAACTGAACATGTTCAGTGCCACCAGCTCGTGTTGTCACCTGCTGGTGGCACCCGGAACTGCTCATGCTCAGTGCCACCAGCTCGTGCTGCCACCTGCTGGTGACACCCAGAACTGCAGCTGCGCAGTGCCACCATCTCGTGTTGTCACCGGCTGGTGGCACCCGGAACTGCACATGCACAGTGCCACCAGCTCATGCTGCCATCTGCTGGTGGCATCTGGAACTGCAGCTGATTTTCCACTCTCACTGCTGCCCTCCAGTGGGCAATTCCTGAACTACAACTCCCACAATCCCAAATTCCCAGAACGGATTGGTGTTGGACTCAGTGACTTGACGCACTCACTGAATTCTTCAGACAGAAATCACAGTGCAGGGATTGAATTAAAGTCTTTGGATGCATTGAAGTGTGTTAAGCCACTCACACATGAGGTAGAGGTGTAAGTTCAAGTTTTAGAATGAGCTTTAAGTGCTTTTAGTGAGTAAAAGGTCTCAGATGCCAAGGTAGAAGTGCAAGTTCAAGTGAAAGTTGGAAAACATACGAGTGTTTTCAGTGGAGGCTCCAGGAAAAATAGTTTTAGACATAACAGATCTCTAGTAAAAATATTGCTTATATTTTTCATATAGATCAAGAGAGTTAATATGAGTTAATATTAAAGAGAGTTGATATGTAAAGTTTATTCCTGACCTGGTGCGTTAAGAAACTGGAATTCTAATAGGTTAAAAAATGTTGGTCCAAGTTTGTGTCTTAGCTTGTTGGGAAAATTCTATATAAGAACTGGTGCTTTTTACCACTGGTTTTTTTGTCTTTTGCCTTTTGCCTTTTGCTTTTTACCATTTTCTTTTTGCCGTTTTCTTTTTGATTTGCTTTGCTCTGTCACTGCCATCATCAACACCCAAGAAGAAAACAGGAGCTGCCACAGCAACATCAACTTCAGGGGATCTTGACAGGCCAACTTCCAATTTTATTTAGGGCTTTATACCAGAACTTAGCATGGAGTTTAATATCTGTGACTTTGCTCTTGAGACTGATGTGTCTTTGTAATAATCAGCCTTTTATCAACTATTCTAAGATTGCTCATTTAAAATAACCCAACAAAGTTTGTGCCTAAGAGCACTGGGGGTCTAACCTGACACCTGAAAAAGGAATTTCACCCCCAGAGGTGAGGCCTGGATAGAGCTGGGCAGATTAAAAATTAAAAATTAATTAAATTAATTGAAAATAAAGAGAGTGATAGCTCCCAATAACCAGGCACACCCCGAATGAGGCTGCAGTTGGTGAAGGAGAGAAGCACCAGCCAAGCTCTGGGGAGTCCATGGGATGGGGACAGGTTATCCCCAGGAATGTCACCTTGTAGGGGACCCCATTTGGTGTCTGGGGTGTGACAGCAACCCAGTGAGCAGTGGGGAGTGGGACTGGGGGCACTGAGGGGATGTGGGACCGTGGGATTGGGGTATTGTGGGGTGAGAAATAAGAGAGAGAACAGAAAGTTTCAGTTCTCTTGAAGGTGCTGGATATGGCTGCAAGATGAAACAATAGCAGAAAAATATAAAATTATATAAAAGTGGGGACACAACAGGCAAAGCTTCCTGGAGCCGGTGGAAAAACAAATTAACGGAAGCTGCTGTGAAAGGTTTTGCCAAAATCTGTAACACAGAAGTGGCAGTGCTGCCCAAAAGAGAAACTGAAAGGCGAGGTGAGGCAGGATATTGGGGCACTGAGAGGAAACCACACCCTGGAATCTCATTATGTGACACCCCAGAGGAATAAAGTTCTGTCTTAAAACAGCCAGACCAGGGCAAAATATTTACAGGGGAACCCTGGTTCTGTGTCTGCTAAACATCCTGTTTAATACATATTTATAATTAGGGTGGATAAATACCCAGTGGCAAAGCCCCCCTGAGCTGCAGGAGCAGGAGAGATCCGCTGTGAGTCCGAGCTGATCAAGAATTCCGGCTCTCTGGTACCTCCAGCTGTGCCAGGGAGTTCACTCCGGCTGATTTCGGTATCAGGGGCTGGGGAGACACTGGGGACACTTGGGGGGGAACAGGAGACTGTGGGATTGGGGTCTAGGGGGCACTGGGGGTGTCATGGGACTGGGATTGGGGTCATGGGGTGCTCTGGGGGAAAGTGAGGGGGAACACGGGATGGTGGGAGTGGGATTGGGGTCATGGGGGGCTGGGACACACTGTGGGGGTAGGGGGAGATGCCCGGGTTTGGGTTGAGGTTCTGGGGTGACACCAAAGAAATTGGGGACTGGGTGTGGGATTGGGGTGTGGGGACAGGCTGAGGAAAACACTGAGGGGCTCAGGGAGTGACCCCAGGATTTGGGCTGGGGTCCTGGTGGGGCTGAGGGGAATTGTAATCATGGGAGTGGGGTTGGGATTCTGGGGGGGTTGTGGTACTGTGGTATTCGGGTCCATGGAGGGCGTTGGGAAGGCAAAAGTGACCCCAGGATTTGGGATGAGGGACCCCAGACATGTGCAGGGGGGTGCTGACCAGGAGTGCCTCCCTTCCCTCTGGCCTGACCCCACTGCCCTCCCCAGTCCCTCACTGAGGAACCCTCCCAGTGTCACCTCTGTGTCCCCTCTGTGTCCCCTCTGTGTCCCCCAGTGCCCACACTGCTCCCTGTGGCCTCTCCCCTCCATGGCCCTCCTGGCTCTCACCCTGGCACTGTTGGCAATCACCGTGGCCACCGGGGATATACCGATGAAGCCCCTGGACATGGCCCCGACCTCCTTCGATGACCAGTACCAGGGCTGTGGCCCTGCCATGGAGGCGGAGCTGCCGGCCCTGAAGCGCTCCGAGTTGCAGATGAATCCTCTTTTCGCTGAGGTCTGGCCAATGGCTGAGGCAGAGTGGCAGAAATTGGGGTCCCCTGTGTCCCCTCTGTCATCCCCAGACCAGGCCATCGCCATCCAGGCCTCTGGGGCGCCTGATCTATACGACTATTTCAATGGGAACGTGAGCGTTGCCGGGCGCTCCCCCCAGGAATACCGGGACAATTTCCACTTCAAAACGCTGCATTTCCTGCTGACCAAAGCTCTGGTCACGCTGAGGGCCACTCAGAAGGGGCAGAAATGTCAGAGTGTGATCCATCTGGCAGGCTACAAGTTCTATGCAACTCCTGGTGACATCATCCGGTTCGGTCAGTTCGCGCCGTCGGTGGGTTCCATTGCTGGCAGTGTGTCAGTCCCCACAGTGTTCAAGGTGCAGACGTGTCACGGCGCGGACATCACCACATTCACTGGATTTTCCAGCATTCTTATGGTGCTGATCCCACCCTTCGAGAAGTTCAACGTCACCAAAATCATCCCAAAAGGGGAGAGGGTGGAGATCCACCTCGACTCCATCGGGACCTACAGCAAATACAACTGCGAGTGGCTGAAAGGTGGGGACACCACCTGAGGCCATGGGGACACCCCCTGGGGCCATGGGGACAGCCCTGATGAGGCACAGGGGACAATGACAGTGACTGGGGATTGGGGACAGGAACAGGGGCACCCATGTTGTGAGAGGGGAGAAGGACACTCCGTACTGGGGACACCAAGTCTGGGGACATGAATGTGCAAAGTTCCTGGGGACAGGAACATCCATGACAGGGCCCAGGGAAAGGGACCCCCAAATCTGGTTGGGGACAGGGACACCCCCATTCTGATCCAGTCCCTCCTCTGCACAGACAGTGCTGTGGGGACAGGCCCTGTGTGCTGGACATGGGTGGGTGGGACCTCCCACGGCACCCCCTGATCCCCTGTCACTCCCTGTCACTGTCACCTCATGGCCCCCATCTCTCCTGTCACCCTTATCCCCCGCTGTGGCTGTCCCTGACCCCCTCACTCCCCCATGGTCCCCCTGACCCTTCTCTTTAACCCCCAGGTGGGAGCGTCCCCAGGACCCCCTTTCACATTGGAGGACTCCTCCTGGCCACCACAGCCCTGGCAGTGGCCACCGGGATCCTCTGAGCCACGAAGTCACCAAGGTCACCAGGGTCACTGTGGCCACCATGATCACCGAGACCACCAGGACCCCCAGAGAAACAAGGTTATCAAGGCTACCAACGCCACCACTGCCACTACGGCCACCTTGACCACCATGGCCTCCATGAGGTCACTGTGGCCACCACTGGCACTGTGACCACCATGATCACCAACATTCCCTGAGCCACAAGGCAGTCACAGCCACTGTGACCGCGGTGGCCACCAAGGCCATTGTGCAGAATAATTATATAAAATAAATACATTGAAAGTATTGCATCATATCAATTCTCTTAAATAATTGTTTCAAATCAATTGTATCCAAACAGTTCTCTAAATTAATGGTATCAAAGCAATTTCATGGGGAGTCTAGGTCTGTCCAGTGCCGTGTCCAGTTCTGGGTTGCTCTGGACCCAATCCTGTGTTCAGGGTGACACTGCCTGAGCTGGGAGCTTGGACCAGGTGCCCACTCTGGGTCCTTCCATCCTGACCCATTCTGGGATTTTGGGATTCTGGGAGCTGTGGTTCGGGAATTGCCCACCGGAGGGCAGCAGTGAGAGCGGGAAATCAGCTGCAGTTCCGGGTGCCACCAGCAGGCGGCAGCACGAGCCCAGCCCCGGGGCTCGGGAATGGTTCGGGATGGAGTGACCTTAAAGCGCGTCCGGGGCCAGCCCTGTCAGGCCAGGGACATCTTCCCCTGGACCAGGCTGCTCCAGGGCCCGCCCAGCCTGGCCTGGGACACGGCCAGGGACGGGGCAGCCACAGCTTCTCTGGGCAGCCTGTGCCAGGCCATCCCCCCCCTCACAGGGCAGGAGTTCATAGGAAGATGGGCGGTGATGTCTGTGAAAATGACTCAGTGGGTCGGGGTCTTTAGGAGTGTTCAAAATGGTTCTTGATGTCTCCACATGAGAAGACGTGAAGTTTGTCCCAGCACCCAGGTGGTTTCACCCGAGAGTTTGTGTGGGATACTGGTGAAAGCCAGGGAAAGGTGCAGCTTGAGTTTTCTCAAGCTACTCAAAGGAAAAGAGAAGAGAAAGAATTAATAACAGAGATGAGCACCTGCTGTTGACAGAGTAGGATGTGTGAGAGACGTGATGATTGGGTGAAAGCATGTTTGCAAGGGCTGTCACCTTCCTTGGACCAATCAGTTTGATTCTATCCTGGTTGTGTGATCTAATCCATAAAATCATCCATTACCTTTTCTCCCCACGGACGGAAAACAGCAACGGAAGATTCGAGGACGACATCCCATCTGTTGGTAGCTATTCCACCATCCTTCTCTGTCTCCCTCTCCCCTTTTACTTCATTTCCCTTTTCCTCTCTCTCTCCCCTATCATAAACTAAGCTGTTGGCTCTGAATAAAGTGCATTGTTGCTTGCTGCAGAAGAAAACTCGAGTCCCTCGCTGTTTGTCTTTTGCACCCTGGGATCGAACGAACCATCGCGACTCCCGTGCGTGTTGGGCGGATCGTGACGCCTGTTAATTGCTCGTTAGTGCTGCAAACGCCAGCACTGGTGCAGGTCAGAACTCAGATTCCCAATCTGTGCTCGGTGCAGTGTCTGCAGAATGAGAGTTGAGAAAGGAACACAAGTGATGATTTTGGCTGCAAAGTGAGGGTGTTTGGTACTCAAAGATGGCCCCGATGTCGGCATCTCCCAAGGGATCTCCAGACTTTAACAGCCTTGGAGATCTTTGTGTATCAAAGACAGCACCCAAAATGCGGGACTCTTGTTAGAACAACTCAATCACAAAACAACTGTGAGATGCAGCAGTGACTGTGCTCCTCATCCTGGAGGCCACGAAATTCAATCTGAGACAGAAGTTTGTGGTAGATATTTTGCTCACCGCAACCACAGGATGTGGAACCAAGGGTGGAGCTCACAGTGCCACAAAGAGCTCTGAAAGGGGCAGCAGGAGAAAGAGCAAACAGAGGAACTCACTTGAGATCTGCTTTGGGCATTGCTCATGCCTGGGGAGCCACAAGGAAAGAAAGAAATCCATTCCCAGCACAGGGATCTGTGATTAAATATGAACAGGAAATGTTGTCCGTCCTCAACAACACCCAAAGAAGGGGCCGTGCCACAGCCCAGGGCACAGCAGCTCGGGGGATGCCAAATCCATTGGGGCAAATAGCCTGGCAATAAAGCACCTGGTGTTAATTCCTTATAAAGGAATTTCGCCACCAGAGGTGTGGCCTGGATAGAGCTGGGCAGATGGAAAATTGGCTGTTTATGGAAAAGGCCCCAGTAAAGAGGGTGGGTGGGTGATAACTCCCAATAACCAGACCAGGACCACCCTGACTGAGGCTGCAGTTGGTGAAGGAGAGAAGCACCAGCCACGTTCTGGGGAGTCCATGGGATGGGGACAGGTTATCCCCAGGTTTGGGGTGCCTATAGGGGTGTCACCAGGTAGGGGACCCCATTTGGTGTCTGGGGTGTGACAGCAACTCATTGAGCAGTGGGGAGTGGGACTGGGGGCACTGGGAGTGCATGGGATCCTGGGATTGGGGTCCTGGGGCTTGAGAAATAAGAGAGAGAACAGAAAGTTTCAGTTCCCCTGAAGGGCTGGTTGGGGCTGGAAGATGAACTATCAGAAAAAGATAAAATGATGTAAAAGTGGGGACGCAGCACGGCAAAGGTGACTGCAGCTGATGGTTAAACACATGAATTGAACTCATGTTTTTGTCATGTTCTGTAACACAGAAGCTGCCATGCGCATCAAAAGCAGCAGCTCAAGGCAAGGTGAGGCAGGATACTGATGCACTCAGTGAAAACCACATCCTGCAGCCCCTTTTATGGCTTCTAAGGGGAGTAAAATTGTCACCTAAAAGAGGCGGAGCCATGCAAATTATTGACGGGAACAGCCTGGGTCTGTGTTTGCTAAGAAGCCATTTTGATGAACATTTATAATTAGGGTGGCAGAGCACCCTGAGCTGCAGGAGCAGGAGAGATCCGCTGTGAGTCCGAGCTGATCTAGAATTCCGGCTCTCTGGTACCTCCAGCTGTGCCAGGGCGTTCACTCCAGCTGATTTGGGTATGAGGGGCTTGGGAGATACTGGGGACACTTGGGGGGGACAGGGGACTGTGGGATTGGGGTCATGGGGGACACTGGGGGGGTGATGGGACTGGGATTGGGGTCATGGGGTGGTCTGGGGGAAAGTGAGGGGGGACACGGGATGGTGGGAGTGGGACTGGGGTCATGGGGGGCTGGGACACACTGTGGGGGTAGGGGGTGATGCCCAGATTGGGTTTGAGGTTCTGGGGTGACACCAAAGAAATTGAGGACTGGGAGTGGGATTGGGGTGTGGGGACAGGCTGAGGGGAACACTGAGGGGCTCAGGGAGTGACCGCAGGATTTGGGCCGGGATACTGGTGGTGCTGAGGGGAATTGTAATCATGGGATTGAGATTCTGGGGGGGTTGTGGTACTGTGGGATTCGGGTCCATGGAGGGCGTTGGGGAGGCAAAAGTGACCCCAGGATTTGGGATGACGGACCCCAGACATGTGCAGGGACTCCTGGCCAGGAGTGCCTCCCTTCCCCCTGGGCTGACCCCACTGCCCTCCCCAGTCTCTCACTCAGGAACCCTCCCAGTGTCCCCTCAGTGTCCCCCAGTGTCCCCCAGTGTCCACACTGCTCCCTGTGGCCTCTCCCCTCCATGGCCCTCCTGCCTCTCACCCTGGCACTGCTGGCAATGACCGTGGCCACCACGGCCATGACGACGAAGCCCCTGGACATGGCCCTGGACTCCTTCGATGACCAGTACCAGGGCTGTGGCCCTGCCATGGAGGAGGCATTGCCGGACCTGAATAGCTCCGAGTTCCAGAAGAATCCTCTGTACGCCAAGGTCTGGCCAATAGCTGAGGCAGAGTGGCAGAAATTGGGGTCCCCTGTGTCCCCTCTGTCATCCCCAGACCAGGCCATTGCCATCATGGCCTATGTGGCGCCTAACCTGCACGACTATTTCAATGGGAACGTGAGCATTGTCGGGCGTTCCCCCCAGGAATACCGGGACAATTTCCACTTCAAAGCGCTGCATTTCCTGCTGACCAAAGCTCTGGTCACGCTGAGGGCCACTCAGAAGGGGCAGAAATGTCAGAGTGTGATCCATCTGACAGACTACAAGTTCTATGCAACTCCTGGTGACATCGTCCGGTTCGGTCAGTTCGCGCCGTCGGTGGGTTCCATTGACGGCAGTGTGTCAGCCCCCACAGTGTTCAAGGTGCAGACGTGTCACGGCGCGGACATCACCACATTCACTGGATTTTCCAACATTCTTATGGTGCTGATCCCACCCTTTGAGAAGTTCAAGGTCACCAAAATCATCCCAAAAGGGGAGTGGGTGGAGATCCACCTTGACTCCATCGGAACCTACAGCAAATACAACTGCGAGTGGCTGAAAGGTGGGGACAGCCTGAGGCCATGGGGACACCCCCTGGGGCCATGGGGACAGCCTGAGGCCATGGGGACACCCACTGGGGCCATGGGGACACCCCCTGGGGCCATGGGGACAGCCTGGGACCATGGGGACACCCCTGATGAGGCACAGGGGAAAATGACAGTGACTGGGGATGGGGGACAGCGACAGGGGCACTCACAGTGTGTATGGGGACAAGGACACCCTGTGCTGGGGACACCAGGTCTCGGGACAGGAACACGCAGAGTGGGCATGGGGACAGGAACATTCATGACAGGGCACAGGGACCCCCACATCTAACCCGAGACAGGGACATCCCCATTCCAACCATGTCCCTCCTCTCAACAGACAGTGCTCTGGGGACAAGTCCTGTGTGCTGGACGTTGGTGGGTGGGACCCCCTACGGCACCCCCTGATTCCCTGCCACCCTCTGTAATTGTCACCTCATGGGCCCCATCTCTCCTGTCACCCCTTGCCCCTGTTATGGCCACCCCCTGATCCCCCCTCACTCCCCCTTGTCCCCCTGACCCCCCTCTTTATCGCCCAGGTGGAAGCGTCCCCAGGACTCCCTTTCACATTGGAGGACTCCTCCTGGCCACCACAGCCCTGGCAGTGGCCACCGGGATCATCTGAGCCATGAAGTCGCCAAGGTCACCAGAGTCACTGTGGCCACCATGATCACCAAGACTAACTGGACAGTCAGAGAAACGAGGTTATCAAGGCTACCAAGGCCATCACTGCCACTTTGAACACCTTGGCCTCTTGCCTCCATGAGGTCACTGTGACCACCACTGGCCCTGTGGCCACCATGGTCACTATAAGCACCAAGGCCACTGGGACCACCATGGTCACCAGCACTCCCTGAGCCACAAGGCAGCCACAACCACTCCAGCCACTGTGGTCACCAAGGCCATTGTGCAGAACAATTATATAAAATAAATATATTTGAAGTGTTGTATCATATTAATTCTCTTAAATAATTGTTTCAAATCAATTGTATCCAAACAGTTCCCTAAATTAATGGTATCAAAGCAATTCCATGGGGTGTCCAGTTCTGTTCAGTGCTGTGTCCAGTTCTGTTCGGTGCCATGTCCACCTCTGCCCAGTGCCGTGTCCAGTTCTGGGCTGCTCTGGACCCAATCCTATGTTCAGGGTGACACTGCCTGAGCTGGGAGCTTGGACCAGGTGCCCACTATGGATCCTTCCATCCTGACCCATTCTGGGATTTTGGGATTCTGGCAGTTGTGATTCGGGAATTGCCCACTGGAGGGCAGCAGTGAGAGCGGGAAATCAGCTGCAGTTCCGGGTGCCACCAGCAGGCGGCAGCACGAGCCCGGCCCCTGCAACTCGGGAATGGTTCGGGATGGAGCAACCTTAAAGCACGTCTGGGGCCAGCCCTGCCAGGCCAGGGACATCTTCCCCTGGGCCAGGCTGCTCCAGGGCCCACCCAGCCTGGCCTGGGACACGGCCAGGGACGGGACAGCCACAGCTTCTCTGGGCAGCCTGTGCCAGGCCATCACCGCCCTCACAGGGCTGGAGTTTATAGGAAGATGGGCGGTGATGTCCATGAAAAACGACTCAGTGGGTCAGGGTCTTTAGGAGTGTTCAAAATGGGCCTTGATGTCTCCACATGAGAAGACGTGAAGTTTGTCACAGCACCCAGGTGGTTTCACCCGAGAGTTTGTGTGGGATACTGGTGAAAGCCAGGGAAAGATGCAACTTGAGTTTTCTCCAGCTACTCAAAGGAAAACAGAAGAGAAAGAATTAATAACAGAGATGAGCACCTGCTGTTGGCAGAGTAGGATGTGTGAGAGATGTGATGTTTGGGTGAAAGCATGTCTGCAAGGGCTGTCACCTTCCTTGGAGCAATCAGTTTGATTCTATCCTGGTTCTGTGATCTAGTCTATAAAAGTCTGATTGCTTCTATAACAAATTCCTTTTTTCTGCCTCTGAAGGAAGCTGTGTGTTGCTAATTTTTTTGCCACTCCTAGCTCTACAGCAAAAACTTTGAACTCCCAAAATCTTGGGTAATAGGAGAATTGGGTCCCCACAAATCTATTGCCACACCCTGACAGCCTGAACTTCTATCAGGAGCTGTCAGGGGATCAGTGGTAACCCTGTGCACTCTGGCAACGCCTGCCTGAGAATCGCCCCTCATGTGGGGAAGAAGACTTGGGAGCATGGGGAGAGGAAGGAGAGAAAGGGGTTTTTAATTGGGGACCCAAACCAGAAACATTCCACAATTTTTCATCTAACTTTACAATAATGTGAAAGAGAGGAATAAATATAGCAACTGGTAAGTGTCCCTCAGCCTGAGCATTATACAACTTCTTCCCTGCACTGTCCCAAAAAGAAATCAAAAAACCAGAATCCCCTATAGTGTTCGGAAACTATTTAAAAATCCAAAAACCAAAATTTTTAAGATACCCCTAAGAAAACTTAAATTCCCCCATTCACGGGTACCAGAACTTGATAATGGATGCCTCTCTCAGGAGGGCCAAGTGTAGGGTGACTGAGGTCATTGCCCATCCTGGAGCTTCGTTCCCACACCCAGAAGTAAAAGGGAAAATTAAAGGGAAAGACCCAAATATATAAGTAAATCAGAGCACAATCCCCAATATTGATTCCAACTTACGATTTTTCTTGGGGTACAGGAGGCCCGATGAGTCAACTCAAGACTGCTGGGCAGGTGCTCAACCCCTCCACCAGTCCTTGGGATTCTTCTCCCAGGCATTGAGTGGAGGATCCCAGTGTCCCCTTGGATAGCCCTCACTAAAATGTGAGGGGTTTTTGGGGAAGCAGCAACCCAAAAGTGACTTGTGTCCTGCAGCTGATGCGTCAGGAGTCACTTCTCCAGGAACCCTCGAGCAGAGGTCCCAGTTCAGGTGCCACTTTCTTTGTTTTGATACAAATATTTAATGAAATTGTGTTGATAGAAATTTCAATAGACTAGTTATATACAATTGACTTAATACAATTATTTAATAGAATTGTTTTGATAGAATTGATGCGATTTCTTGGCTACAATTTTTTAAGAGAACTTCTTTGCACAATGTCCTTGATGGCCACAGTGGCCACAGTGGCTGTAGTAGTTTTGGGGCTCAGAGGATGCCGGTGGCCACTGCCAGGCCTGTGGTGGCCAGGAGGAGTCCTCCAATGTGAAAGGGGGCCCTGGGGACGCTCCCACCTGTGGAATAAAGAGAAGGGTCAGGGGGATCATGGGGGAGTGAGGGGGTCAGGGGTGGCCATAACGGGGCTGGGGGTGACAGGAGAGATGGAGGCCATGAGGTGACAGTGACAAGAGGTGACACGGGATCAGGGGGTCCCTTTCCCCGTGCCCTGTCATGGATGTTAATGTCCCCATGCCCACTGAGCTCATTCCTGTCCCCACAATTGGTGTCCCCAGCACAGGGTGTCCATGCCCCCACAAAAACTGTTGATGCCTCTGTCCCTGTCCCCAGTCCCCAGTCAGAGTCATTGTCCCCTGTGCCTCATCAGGTCTGTTCCCATGGCCCCAGGCTGTCCCCATGGCCCCAGTGGGTGTCCCCATGGCCCCAGGCTGTCCCCACCTGTCAGCCACTCGCAGTTGTATTTGCTGTAGGTCCCGATGGAGTCGAGGTGGATCTCCACCTTGTCCCCTTTCTCGATGACTTTGGTGACCTTGAACTTCTCATAGGGTGGGATCAGAACCACTTTATCATTGGTTTTTCCAATGACGGCATTGATTTCCACGCCGTGACATGTCTGCACCTTGAACACCGTGGGGTGTGGTGACGTTCTGTCATCAACGGAATCCCATGACAATGTGAATTGACCAAATCGGACGATGTTGCCAGGAGTTGCATAGAACTTGTACTTTAGCTCAGGGTGGATCACACACTGACATTTCTGCCCCTTCTGAGCCGCCTTCAGTGTGGCCACAGCTCTGGTCAGCAGGAAATGCAGCGTTTTGAAGTGGAAATTGTCCCGGTATTCCTGGGGGGAGTGCCCCATAGCCCTCACATAGACATCGAAATAGTCGTACAGGTCAGTCACCCCATAGGCCTGGATGGCGATGGCCTGGTCTGAGGATGACAGAGGGGACACAGGGGACCCCAATTCCTGCCACTCTGCCACGGCCGCAGACCAGGCCTTGGCAAACAGAGAATTGTTCTGGAACTCGGAGTGGTGCAGGGCTGGCAATGCCTCCTCCATGGCAGGGCCACAGCCCTGGTACTGGTCATCGAAGGAGCCCAGGGCCATGTCCAGGGGCTTTTCCTCAATGGCCGTGGTGGCCACAGTCATTGCCAGCAGTGCCAGTGTGAGAGTCAGGAGGGCCATGGAGGGGAGAGGCCACAGGGAGCAGTGTGGGCACTGGGGGACACTGAGGGGACACAGAGGGGACACAGGGAGGGTTCCTCAGTGAGGGACTGGGGAGGGCAGTGGGGTCAGCCCAGGGGGAAGGGAGGCACTCCTGGCCAGGAGACCCCTCACCATGTCTGGGGTCCCTCATCCCAAATCCTGGGGTCACTTTTGCCTCCCCAACGTCCCCCAGTCCCCAGCGACCCCAGTCCCACACCACCACAGCCCCCCCAGGAGCCCAATCCTACTCCAATGATCACAATTCCCCTCAGACCCCCCCAGGACCCCAGCCCAAATCCTGGGGTCACTCCCTGAGCCCCTCAGGGTTCCCCTCAGCCTGTCCCCACACCCCAATCCCAGTCCCCAATTTCTTTGGTGTCACCCCAGAACCTCAACCCAAATCTGGGCATCACCCCCTACCCCCACAGTGTGTCCCAACCCCCCATGACCCCAATCCCACTCCCACCATCCCGTGTCCCCCCTCACTTTCCCCCAGACCTCCCCATGACCCCAATCCCAGTCCCATGACACCCAGAGTGCCCCCCAGACCCCAATCCCACAGTCCCCTGTTCCCCCCCAAGTGTCCCCAGTGTCCCCCCAGCCTCTGATACCGAAATCAGTCGGAGTGAACTCCCTGGCACAGCTGGAGGCACCAGAGAGCCGGAATTCTTGATCAGCTCGGACTCACAGCAGATCTGTCCTGCTCCTGCAGCTCAGGAGGGCTCTGCCACCCTAATTATACATGTTCAATAAATGGGCTGCTTAGCAAACACAGACACAGGCTTTTATCGTCAATAATTTGTATTGCTACGCCTCTTTTAGGTGACAATTTTACTCCCCTTGGAAGCCATAAAAGGGGCTGAAGGATGTGGTTTTCACTGAGTGCCTCAATTTCTGGCATCACCTCGCCTTGACCTTTCGCTTGTGGTCGGCGCTTCCACTTCTGTGTTACAGAATGTGACAAAAATATGATTTCAATCCATGTGTTTCGCCATCAGCTCCAGCCACCTTTGCCGTGAGGTGTCTCCATTCTTACACCTTTGATGTTTTTCTGCTATTGCTTCTTCTCTCAGCCATATCCAGCACCTTCAGGGGAACTGAAACTTTCTATTATCTCTCTTATTTCTCACCCCCCAGGACCCCAATCCCACGGTCCCACATCCCCCCAGTGCCCCCAGTCCCACTCCCCACTGCTCACTGGGTTGCTGTCACACCCCAGACACCAAATGGGGTCCCCTACTAGATCACATCCCTGCAGGCACCCCAAACCTGGGGATAACCTGTCCCCATCCCATGGACTGCCCAGAGCTTGGCTGGTGCTTCTCTCCTTCACCAACTGCAGCCTCAGTCGGGGTGGGCCTGGCCTGGTTATTGGGAGTTATCAGCCACCCACCCTCTTTACTGGGGCCTTTTCCATAAACAGCCAATTTTCCATCTGCCCAGCTCTATCCAGGCCTCACCTCTGGGGGTGAAATTCCTTTACCAGGAATGAACACCAGGTGCTTTATTGCCAGGCTATTTCCCCCAAGATTTGGCAATCCCCGAGCTGCTGTGCCCTGGGCTGTGGCACTGCCCCTTCCTTGGGTGCTGTCAAGGAGGGACAATATTTCCTGTTCATATTTAATCACAGATCCCTGTGCTGGGAATGGATTTCTTTCTTTCCATGTGGCTCCATGTGCATGAGCAATGCCCAAAGCAGATCTCAAGTGAGTTCCTGTGTTTGCTCTTTCTCCTGCTGCCACTTCCAGAGCTCTTTGTGGCACTGCGAACTCTGCATTGGTGCAACACCCTGTGGTTGCGGTGAGTAAAGCATCTACCACAAACTTCAGTCCCAGACTGAATTTCCTGGTCCCTGGGTGAGGAGAACAGTCACTGCTGCATCTCACAGTTGTTCTGTGATTGAGTTGTTCTGACAAGTATCTCACATTTTGGTTGCTGTAATTGGTACACAAAAAGCTCCAAGGGTTTTGTTGAAGTCTGGAGATCCCTTGGGAGATGCTGACATTGGGGCCACCTTTGAGTAGCAGACACCCTCACTTTGCAGCCAAAATTATCACTTGTGTTCCTTTCTCAGCTCTCATTCTGCAGACACTGCACCGAGCACACATTGGGAATCTGAGTTCTGACCTGCACCAGTGCTGGCGTTTGCAGCACTAACGAGCAATTAACAGGTGTCACGATCCGCCTAACACGCACGGGAGTCCCGATGGTTCATTCGATCCCAGGGTGCAAAAGACAAACAGCGAGGGACTCGAGTTTTCTTCTGCAGCAAGCAACAATGCACTTTATTCAGTGCCAACAGCTTGGTTTACGATAGAGGACAGAGAGAAAAAGGGAAATGAAGTAAAAGGGGAGAGGGAGAGAGAGAAAGACAGGGTGGGGGGAATAGCTACCAACAGGTGGGAGGTCATCCTCGAGTCGTTAATGGGCCATGTTTTATAAACCAGGTGGGGCAGTGATCCTTATCTCTGTGGGAGATATCTCCTACTAATGGGCCAGCTCTTAAAAACCAGGGGGCAATGTTCTTTATCTTTTCCAGACCCCTTCTCCCTCCAGGAGATCTCTCCTGATCATGGGCCAGTGAGTCCCACTGTACAACTGATACAATTCCATCATCCCATGGGGAGATGCTCCACCCAGGGGGAGGAGCCAAGCATTTCCTACCCAGATAAAAAATGAGATTTGGAACATCAGAGCAGCCTTTCCCACTGCTTTCCATGAGCTACCAGAACTTTCTACAGGATCACAACTTCAGCAAGAGCACTTCATCTGGACTGCTACCACCACCCTAACCGGAGGAGTGTCAGGTTGAATTCTGATCCTGCCACAGTTTTTCTTTTCTACTATTGCATATATTTTATTTTTTTCTCTTTTTTTTCCTATTAAATTTTATTTCTGACTTGGAGTCCCTCACTGGTTTTGCTTTCAAACCAGTCCAGTCCCTGGCACTCGTTTGTGGCAAGACCCAATAAAGGCTCTCTGCAGAACCCCACACAAAGACCCCGTCTCGGTTCTGCATCCCCCAAAAGCACTTCTCACCAAGGAGCTGATGATCCCAGTGGCGAGGCGAGTGTGCCTGTGCTCCCCAGAACACGTCTTTATAAAAATGCTTCTCTAGGGCAGTCACAGCACCTTGGGCACCGCCCTCTGCAGCGAGTGGTGCCCGAACAGGGATCTCTGCTTGGGGGTCCCTGGAGAAGCGACTCCTGATGCATCAGCTGCAGGACACAAGTCACTTCTGGGTTGCTGCTTCCCCAAAACCCCTCACATTTCAGCAAGCGCAATCCAAGGGGTGACCGGGACCCTCCACTCAATGCCTGGGAGAAGAATCCCGAGGACTGGTGGATGGGTTGAGCACCTGCCCAGCAGTCTTGACTTGACTCAATGGGCCTCCTGTACCCCAAGAAAAATCGTAAGTTGGAATCAATATTGGGGATTGTGCTCTGACTTAATTATATATTTGGGTCTTTTTGTTTAATTTTCCCTTTTATTTCTGGGCACTGGAACAAAGCTCCAGGATGGGCAATGAGCTCAGTCACCCTAAGCTTGGCCCCCCTGAGAGAGGCATCCATTAACAAGTTCTGGTACTCTTGAATGGGGGGAATTTAAGTTTTCTTAGTGATATCATAAAAATTTTATTCATTGGATTTTTAAATACTTTTCCAACACTAGAGAGGATTCTGGTTTTTTGAATTCTTATTGGCACAGCATATGGAAGAAGTTGTACCATGTTCAGGCTGAGGGAGACTTACCAGTTGCTATATTTATTCCTCTCTTTCACATTAATGTAAAGTTAGATGAAAAATTGTGGAAAGTTTGGGTTTGGGTCCCCAGTTAAAAACCCCTTGCCCTCCTTCCTCCCCCCATGCTCCCAAGCCTTCTTCCCCACATGAGGGGCGATTCTCAGGTGGGCATTGCAGAGTGCACAGGGTTGCCACCAATCCCCTGACGGCTCCTGACAGAAGTTCAGGTTCTCAGGGTTATGCCATAGACTTTGTGGGACCCAATTCTCCTGTTACCCCAAAGCTCGGGAGTTCAAACTTATCACTATAAAGGTACAAGTGGTGAAAAAAAATTAGCAACACACGGTTCCCTTCATAGGCAGAAAAAAGGAATTTGTCATAGAAGCAATCAGACTTTTATGGACAAGATCACAGAACCAGGATAAAGTCAAACTGATTGCTCCAAGGAAGGTGACAGCCCTTGCAAACATGCTTTCACCCAAACATCACGTCTCTCACACATCCTGCTCTGCCAACAGCAGGTGCTCATCTCTGGTATTAATTCTTTCTCTTCTGTTTTCCTTTTAGTAGCTGGAGAAAACTCAAGCTGCATCTTTCCCTGGCTTTCACCAGTATCCCAAACAAACTCTTGGGTGAAATCACCTGGGTGCTGTGACAAACTTCACATCTTCTCATGTGGAGACATCAAGACCCATTTTGAATACTCCTAAAGACCCCGACCCACTGAGTCGTTTTTCACGGACATCACCGCCCATCTTCCTATAAACTCTGGCCCTGTGAGGGTGGTGCTGGCCTGGCACAGGCTGCTCAGAGAAGCTGTGGCTGTCCCGTCCCTGGCCGTGTCCCAGGCCAGGTTGGGCGGGCCCTGGAGCAACCTGGCCCAGGGGAAGATGTCCCTGGTCTGACAGGGCTGGCCCCGGATGTGCTTTAATGTCGCTCCATCCTGAACCATTCCCGAGCCCCGGGGCCGGGCTCGTGCTGCCGCCTGCTGGTGGCACCTGGAACTGCAGCTGATTTCCCGCTCTCACTGCTGCCCTCCAGTGGGCAATTCCCAAACCACAACTCCCAGAATCCCAAAATGCCAGAATGGGTCAGGATGGAAGGACCCAGAGTGGGCACCTGGTCCAAGCTCCCAGCTCAGGCAGCGTCATCCTGAACACAGGATTGGGTCCAGAGCAGCCCAGAACTGGACATGGCACTGGGCAGAGGTGGACATGGCATTGAACAGAACTGGACACCCCATGGAATTGCTTTGATACAATTAATTTAGGGAACTGTTTGGATACAATTGATTTGAAGTAATTATTTAAGAGAATTAATATGATACAATATTTCACATATATTTATTTTATATAATTGTTCTGCACAATGGCCTTGGTGGCCACAGTGGCCACAGTGGCTGTGGTAGCCTTGTGGCTCAGGGTGACCATGGTGGTCACAGTGGCCTTGGTGCTTACAGTGACCATGGTGGCCACAGGGCCAGTGGTGGCTGCAGTGACCTCATGGAGGCAAGAGGCCAAGGTGTTCAAAGTGGCAGTGATGGCCTTTGTAGCCTTGATAACCTCGTTTCTCTGGCTGTCCAGTTGGTCTTGGTGATCATGGTGGCCACAGTGAGTCTGGTGACCGTGGCGACCTCATGGTTCAGAAGATCCCGGTGGCCACTGCCAGGGCTGTGGTGGCCAGGAGGAGTCCTCCAATGTGAAAGGGGGCCCTGGGGACGCTTCCACCTAGGGGACAAAGAGAAGGGTCAGGGGGACCATGGGGGAGTGAGGGGGTCAGGGGTGGCCGTAACAGGGGCTGGGGGTGACAGGAGAGATGGGGGCCATGAGGTGACAGTGACAAGAGGTGACAGGGGATCAGGGGGTACCTTTCCCTGTGCCCTGTCATGGATGTTCCTGTCCCCATGCCCACTGTGGGTGTCCCCAGACTTGGTTTCCCTAGCACAGGGTGTCCATGTCCCCACAAAAACTGTGGGTGCCTCTGTCCCTGTCCCCGGTCCCCAGTCAGTGTCATTGTCCCCTGTGCCTCATCAGGGCTGTTTCCATGGCCCCAGTGGGTGTCCCCATGGTCCCAGTGGGTGTCCCCAGGGCCCCAGGCTGTCCCCATGGCCCCAGTGGGTGTCCCCATGGCCCCAGGTTGTCCCCATGGCCCAGTGGGTGTCCCCATGGCCCCCAGTGGGGTGTCCCATGACCCCAGTGGTGTCCCCATGGCCCCAGGCTGTCCCCACCTTTCAGCCACTCGCAGTTGTATTTGCTGTAGGTCCCGATGGAGTCGAGGTGGATCTCCACCTTCTCCCCTTTGGGATGACTTTGGTGACCTTGAACTTCTCGTAGGGTGGGATCAGCAGCTTCTCCTCTGAGGTATATTCAAAGTAAACTTGATGGTAACACCATGACACGTCATGCACCTTGAACATTGTGGTGCTCCCCAATCCTTCGTTGCCATCTTCGCAAAGAGTCGATGACACGAATTGACCCAACCTGACGACGTCGTCAACATTTGCCTTGAACTTGTACTTGTCCATCCCCCAGAACACACAGCGACATTGCTGCCCCTGAGCAGCCCTCAGCATGGCCAGGGCGTCAGTCAGCAGGAAATGCAGAGTTTTGAAGTGGAAATTGTCCCGGTATTCCTGGGGGGAGCGCCCAGCCACTCTCACTTCATCATTGAACAGCTCATATAAGTCAATTATGTTGTAGGCGTTGATGGCGATGGCCCTGGTTTGGGGACGACAGAGGGACACAGGGGACCCCCATCTCTGCCACCAGGCCATGGCCTTTGGCCAGACCTGGGCCCAGCAGAGAATTATTCTGGAATTCAGAGCGGTTCAGAGCCGGTAGCTCCGCCCTCATGGCAGGGCCACAGCCCTTGGTACTGGTCATCGAAGGAGTCCAGGGCCATGTCCAGGGGCTTTTCCTCAATGGTCGTGGTGGCCACGGTCATTGCCAGCAGTGCCAGGGTGAGAACCAGGAGGGCCATGGAGGGGAGAGGTCACAGGAGTCAGTGTGGACACTGGGGGACACAGTGGGGACACGGAGGGGACACAGAGGGGACACAGAGGGGATACAGAGGTGACACGGGGAAGGTTCCTCAGTGAGGGACTGGGGAGTGCAGTGGGGTCAGCCCAGGGGGAAGGGAGGCACTCCTGTCTTGGAGACCCCGGCACATGTCTGGGGTCCCTCATCCCAAATCCTGGGGTCACTTTTGCCTCCCCAATGTCCCCCATGAACCCCAATCTCACAGTACCACAACCCCCCCAGGAGCCCAATCCCAATCCCTCAGCACCACAGCCCCCCCAGAACCCCAGTCCACTAGCCATGATTACAATTCCCTCAGCCCCACCAGGACCCCAGCCCAAATCCTGAGTCACTACCCCTGAGCCCTCAGTGTTCCCCTCAGCCTGTCCCCACACCCCAATCCCACTCCAGTCCCAATCTATTTGGTGTCACCCCAGAACTTCAACCCCAAATCCGGGCATCACCCCCTACCCCCACAGTGTGTCCCAGCCCCCCCATGACCCCAATCCCACTCCCACCATCCTGTGTCCCCCCTGCACTTTCCCCCAGAGCTCCCATGACCCCAATCCCACTCCCATCACACCCCCAGTGCCTCCCCAGACCCAATCCCACAGTCCCCTGTCCCCCCCAGTGTCCCAGTGTCCCCCCCCCCCTGATACCCAAATCAGCCGGGTAACTCCCTGGCACAGCTGAGGTACCAGAGAGCCGAATTCTTGATCAGCTCGGACTCACAGCAGATCTCTCCTGCTCCTGCAGCTCAGGGTGCTCTGCCACCCTAATTATAAATGTTCAATAAATGGGCTGCTTAGCAAACACAGACCCAGGCTTTTCCCATCAATAATTTGCATGGTTCCGCCTCTTTTAGGTGACAATTTTACTCCCCATGAGAGCCTTAAAGGGACTGCAGGATGTGATTTTCACTGAGTGCCTCAATTTCTGGCATCACCTCGCCTTGAACTTTCTCTTTTGGTAGGCGCGACAGTTTCTGTTTACGAACGTGACAAAAATATGAGTTCAGTTTATCTGTTTCGCCATCAGCTCCAGCCAACTTTGCCCTGTGCTGTCCCCACTTTTACATCCTTTGATATTTTTCTGCTGTTGTTTAATCTTTCAGCCCTATCCAGCACCTTCAGGGGAATGGACTTTCTGTTCACTCTCTTATTTCTCTCCCCCAGGACCCATCCCACGGTCCACACCCCCCCCATGCCCCCAGTCCCACTCCCACTGCTCACTGGGTTGCTGTCACAACCCCAGACACCAGATGGGGTCCCCTACCAGATCACATCCCTGCAGGCACCCCAACCTGCGATGACCTGTCCCCATCCCAAGCCTTTCCCACTGCTTTCCATGAGCTACCAGACCATTCTACAGGATCACAACTTCAGCAAGACCACTTCACCTGACTGCTTACCACCACCCTAACCGAAGGAGTGTCAAGTTGGATTCTGATCCTGCCACTGTTTTTCTTTTCTACTATTGAATGTATTTTATTTTTTCTCTTTTTTTTTTCCTATTAAATTTTATTTCTGACTTGGAGTCTTAGTGATATCTTAAAATTTTGTTCATTGGATTTTTAAATACTTTCCAAACACTACAGGGGATTCTTGTTTTTGAATTCTTTTTATCCCAGCGAGGGAAGAAGTTGTATCATGTTCCGCTGAGGGGACTTATCAGTTGCAATATTTTTCCTCTCTTTCACATTATTGCTAAGTTAATTGAAAAATTGTGGAAAGTTTTGGCTTTGGTCCCCAGTTAAAAACCCTTGCCCTGCTTCCTCCCCCCGTACTCCCAAGCCTTCTTCCCCACATGAGGAGCGATTCTCAGGTGGGCATTGCCAGAGTGCCAGGGTTCCACTGATCCCCTGATGGCTCCTGATAGAAGTTTAGGCTGTCAGGGTTATGCCGTAGACTTTGTGGGACTCAATTCTCCTACTACCCTGAATTTTGGGAGTTGCAACTCATCACTATAGAAAAAATACAGCAACACATGGCTTACTTCATAGGCAGAAAAAAGGAATTTGTTATAGAAGCAATCACAATTTTACGGATTAGATCACAGAACCAGCATAGAATCAAACTGATTGCCCAAGGAAGGTGACAGCCCTTGCAGACATGCTTTCACCCAAACATCACGTCTCTCATGCATCCTACCCTGCCAAGCAGGTGCTCATCTCTGTATTAATTATTTCTCTTCTCTTTTCCTTTGAGTAGCTTGAGAAAACTCAAGCTGCATCTTTCCCTGCTTTCACCAGTATCCCACACAAACTCTCGGGTGAAACCACCTGGTGCTGTGACAAACTTCACGTCTTCTCATGTGGAGACATCAAGACCCATTTTGAACACTCCTAAAGACCCTGACCCACTGAGTCATTTTCATGGACATCACTGCCCATCTTCCTATAAACTCCTGCCCTGTGAGGGGGGTGATGGCCTGGCACAGGCTGCCCAGAGAAGCTGTGGCTGCCCCGTCCCTGGCTGTGTCCCAGGCCAGGCTGGGTGGGGCCCTGGAGCAGCCTAGCCCAGGGGAAGATGTCCCTGGTCCGGCAGGGCTGGCCCCGGACGCGCTTTAAGGTCGCTCCATCCAAACCATTCCCGAACCCCGGGCCAGGCTCGTGCTGCCACCTGCTGGTGGCACCCGGAACTGCAGCTGATTTCCTGCTCTCACTGCTGCCCTCCAGTGGGCAATTCCCGAACCACAGCTCCCAGAATCCCAAAATCCCAGAATGGTCAGGATGGAAGGACCCAAGTGGGCACCTGGTCCAACCTCCCAGCTCAGCAGCGTCATCCTGAACACAGGATTGGGTCCAGAGCAGCCCAGAACTGACACTGCACTGACAGAACTGGACACAGCACTGAACAGACCTAGACACCCCAAGGAATTGCTTTGATGCCATTAATTTAGGGAACTGTTTGGATACAAGTATTTGAAACAATTATTTAAGAGAATTAACATCATACAGTATTTCAAATATATTTATTTTATATAATTGTTCTGCGCAATGGCCTTGGTGGCCACAGTGACCACGGTGGCTGTGGCAGTCTTGTGCTCAGGGAGTCTTGGTGACCATGGTGGTCACAGTGGCCTTGGTGCTTACAATGACCATGGTGGTCAGAGTGCCAGTGCTGGCTGCAGTGACCACATGGAGACCATGGTGGCCAAGGCAGCCTAGTGGTAGGGGTGGGTTTGGTGGCATTGGTGACCTCGTTACTGTGGCAGTCTGGTGGTCTTGGTGATAATGGTGGCCACATTGAACTTGGTGACCTCATGGCTCAGAGGATCCCGTGGCCGCTGCCAGGGCTGTGGTGGCCAGGAGGAGTCCTCCAATGTGAAAGGCGGCCCTGGGGACGCTCCCGCCTGGGGGCAAAGAGAGGGGTCAGGGTGACCATGGGGGAGTGATGGGGTCGGGGTTGGCCATAACGGGGGTAGGGGTGACAGGAGAGATGGGGGTCATGAGGTGACAGTGACAGGGTGAGACAGGGGATCTGGGGGTCCCTTTCCCTGTGCCCTGTCATGGATGTTAATGTCCCCACGCCCACTGAGCTCATTCCTGTCCCCACAATTGGTGTCCCCAGCACAGTGTGTCCTTGTCCCAACACCGTGGGTGCCCCTGTCCCTGTCCCCCATCCCCGGTCAGTGTCATTGTCCCCTGTGCCTCATCAGGGCTGTCCCCATGGCCCAGTGGGTGTCCCCATGGCCCCAGGCTGTCCCCATGGCCCCAGTGGGTTGTCCCCATGGCCCCAGACTGTCCCCATGGCCCCAGTGGGTGTCCCCATGGCCCCAGTGGGTGTCCCCAGGGCCCCAGGCTGTCCCCACCTCTCAACCACTCGCAGTTGTATTTGCTGTAGGTCCCGATGGAGTCGAGGTGGATCTCCACCTTCTCCCCTTTCTCAATGACTTTGGTGACCTTGAACTTCTCAAAGGGAGGGATCAGCACATCATCCTTATCGGGATTGTCACCAAATGCCTGGATGTCCGCGCCGTGACACGTCTGCACCTTGAACAACGTGGTGATCCCAGATCTTTCTGCGACAGTTTTGTTAAGTGTCGACGACATGAAGTGACCGAACCGGACGATGTCGCCAGGCTTTGCCTTGTACCGTAGGTAGTACACCCCTCGGAACACCAAGTGACATTTCTGCCCCTTGTGAGCGTCCCTCAGAGTGGCCAGAGCGTCGGTCAGCAGGAAATGCAGCGTTTTGTAGTGGAAATTGTACCGGTATTCCTGGGCGGAGCGCCCAGCCTCTCGCACTTCCTCATTGAAATACTCGTACAGGTCCAAGTTGGTGGCGGTCATGATGGCGATGGCCTGGTCTGGGGACGACAGAGGGGACACAGGGGACCCCTGATACTTCCACCTCTCCACGGACACAGGCCACATGTCAGCAAAACTAGGATTGTCGTGGAACTCGGAGTGGTTCAGAGCCGGCAGCTCCGCCTTCATGGCAGGGCCACAGCCCTGGTACTGGTCATCGAAGGACTCCGGGGCCATGTCCAGGGGCTTTTCCTCAATGGTCATGGTGGCCACGGTGATTGTCAGCAGTGCCAGGGTGAGAGCCAGGAGGGCCATGGCGGGGAGAGGCCACAGGGAGCAGTGTGGACACTGGGGGACACAGTGGGGACACGGAGGGGACACAGAGGGGACACAAGAGGTGACACAGAGGTGACACGGGGAGGGTTCCTCAGTGAGGGACTGGGGTGGGCAGTGGGGTGAGTCCAGGGGGATGGAGGTACTCCTGTCTTGGAGACTCCTGTAGATTTCTGGGATCCCTTATCCACAATCCTGGGGTCACTTTTGCCTCCCCAATGTCCCCCAGTCCCCCATGGACCCCAATCCCAATCCCACAGCACCACGGCCCCCACAGCCCCCCCAGGAGCCCAATCCTACTCCCATGATTACAATTCCCCCTCAGTCCCCCCAGGACCCCGCCCAAATCCTGGGGTCACTCCCTGAGCCCCTCAGTGTTCCCCTCAACCTGTCCCCACACCCCCAATCCCACTCCCAGTCCCCAAATCCTTTGGTGCCTCCCCAAAACCTCAACCCAAATCCGGGCAGCACCCCCTACCCCCACAGTGTGTCCCAGCCCCCATGACCCCAATCCACTCCCATCATCCCGTGTCCACCCTCACTTTCCCACAGATCACACCACGACCCCAATCCCAGTCCCATGACACCCCCAGTTACTACCCAGACCCCAATCCCACAGTCCCCTGTTCCCCCCCAGTGTCCCCAGTGTCCCCCAACCCTGATACCCAAATCAGCACGGAGTGAACTCCCTGGCACAGCTGGGGTACCAGAGAGCCGGAATTCTTGATCAACTCGGACTCACAGCGGATCTCTCCTGCTCCTGCAGCTCTGGGGGGCTCATCCAGGGTATTTATCCGCCCTAATTATAAATATTCATTAAAATGGGCGGTGTGGTTGACACAGAACCAGCACTTCTACTATAAATAATTTGCGTGACTCTGCCACTTTTAGTTGATAATTGTACAGTCCTGGAGAGTCACAGCAGGGCATTCAGGGCCAGGTTGTCACTGAGTGCCCCAATATCTTGGATCACTCAAACCTTTCGGTTTTGGCCAGCACTGATCCTTCTGTGTTACTGAACTTGCCAAACTCCCCTCACTGGAGTTCCCTTTATTTGCTTCTCAAAGCTTCTGGCAATGTTTATTCTGCTGTGTCCACACTTTTACATCCTTCTGCAAGTTCATCTCTCAGCCCTATCCAGCACCTTCAGGGGAACTGACGTTTTCTGTTCTCTCTCTTATTTCTCACCCCCCAGGACCCCAATCCCATGGTCCACATCCCCCCAGTGCCCCCAGTCCCCACTCCCCACTGCTCACTGGTTTCCACAAATTTTTTGAGGATGCAGCCTCCTTTTTATCCTATTTTCCCATCTGCATCTCCCTCTTTTTTTCCACATTGCTGAGGTATCTGTGAGTCACCGACTTCCTGGAACACCTGATACTTGAGATTCCCCCTCCAATGTATAACTCTCCGTTTTCATTTTTAGTTCTTATGGAATTTATTTTTTTTCCCAGTGTTTTCTTTCATTTTTCCATGTTCAATTTCATTTCTCAGTAAACCTACAGTTTGTTGGTAATGGCAAATATTGTTTCCAACCAACAATCAGTGGAATCCACCCCATTGTTATTTTATGTTTGTCTTATCTACCAGCAGATGCACAGCTTGTTTGTAAAGACAATCTTGCATTCCTCTTAATCCCTCCTCTTTTTATTGTTTTAATAATTGTCTTTACAAATTTTAGTTATCATTGACTTAACTTCCTGTTCCTGCGGTTTTTTTTTGGTTTGCAATTATTTGCACTGAGAAAAATTTCTGTCCTTTTGTAGCCATCTCTGGATCAGTAGCCACGGCCACTCCCTGCATTTCCCAGCTCCCACATGAGGTTTCCTCCTGCTGTTACATCCCAGATCTGTTTGTTAGATCTGGACCAGAACCTATTTAAAAGGGTTGAGTTCCTTTCGTTGTTCCCACTTTCACTTATAATCATGGACAACATGTGTCCTATTTGTGGAATTATCTTGGGGACAACTTAAAAATAATTGGTCAAAAAACTTATCCTTCCCCACTGCTTTACAGCCTTCAAAATCCTCTGGTAATTATGGAAGAAACACCTTACCCAGATACCATTCATGACCTTAACATGAGTTGGATTCCATCTGCCTTGATATCTGGAACAATCCTAAGGAGGGCAGTTGGGGCTCCAACAATCTGAACCCAGAGATCATGTTGGCTGGGAACCAAGAAAGCAGCCAGGATTTTTCTCAGGCTACTCGAGCTTTGCTCCCAGGCTTCCCAAGGAGAGAACCCAAAACAAACACCACACACCTGCTAGTGTGTGCATGGCGCTGGTCGCGGAGTGTGTTTCTAAAAGGGCTTCTCCTCTGTCCAGTGAACTCTCTCTAAATTATTTTGGTAATATATACTATTGAAACCCATGATTTCCTTGAATAAATGCTCCTTCTTGCTCCTGTAAGAAAGTTGCCATGTTGCTGTGACTTTTCACCGCTCGGAACCACATACAGTAACATTTGGAGGATTCCACCGAGGTCACTGCTTGAGTGGACTGGACAGCGTTACAAAACTTGACAAAAATATGAGTTCAGTTTATCTGTTTTGCCATCAGCTCCAGCCAACTTTGTTCTGTGGTGTCCCCACTTTTACATCCTTTTATATTTTTCTGCTAGTTAATTTTTCATCCCCATCCAGCACCTTCAGAAGAATTTCAACTTTCTGTTCTCTCTCTTATTTCTCACCCCCCAGGACCCCAATCCCACGGTCCCACATCCCCCAGTGCCCCCAGTCCCACTCCCCACTGCTCACTGGGTTGCTGTCACACCCCAGACACCAAATGGGGTCCCCTACAAGGTGACATTCCTGGGGATGACCTGTCCCCATCCCATGGACTCCCCAGAGTTTGGCTGCTGCTTCTCTCCTTCACCAACTGCAGCCTCAGTCGGGGTGTGCCTGGTTATTGAGAGTTATCACTCTCTTTATTTTTAATTAATCTCATTAATTTTAATTTTTAACCTGCCCAGCTCTATCCAGGCCTCGCCTCTAGGGGTGAAATTCCTTTTTCAGGTGTTGTGTTGGGGCAGGATCAGCAAAGCCCCTCAGCTGCTGCCCTCTGCAGAGGAGAGAGGAGAGAAAATTGAACCAAGAATTTGAGATAAAACCCAGCAGAGATCACCCATCAAAAATCATCGAGGGAAAAGAGAGAGGAGAGAAAATGGAACCAAGGGTTGAGATAAAACCCAGCAGAGATCACCCATCAAAAATCATTGAGGGAAAAGAGAGAGGAGAGAAAATGGAACCAAGAATTTGTGGGTTGAGGTAAATCCCAGGATCTGAACCACAAATCTGACAGAAATTCCAATTCTAATTTAAATTTAGTTATTTGCTAGAGTTAATTATAAGCAGATTACTAGGTAAGCCTTGCTGAAAAGAATTAAAAGATAATTAATTATAATCAATGAAAATATTAAAATCACCCATCAAAAATCACAGAGGGAAAAGAGACAGGAGAGAAAATTGAACCAAGAATCTGAGATAAAATCCAGGATCTAAACCACAAATCTGACAGAAATTCGATTCTAATTTAAAACTAGTTATTTGCTAGAGTTAATTAAAAGTAGATCGCTAGGTAAACCTTGCTGAAAGAATTAAAAGGTAATTAATTATAATCAATAGAAATAATCAAAATCACTCATCAAAAATCGCCAAGGGAAAACAGAGAGAGGAGAGAAAATGGAACCAAGGATTTGAGATAAAACCCAGGATCTGAACCATAAATCTGACAGAAATTCCGATTCTAATTTAAAATTAGTCACATACTAGAGTTAATTAAAAGCAGATCACTAGGTAACCCTTGTTGGAAAGAATTAAAAGATAATTAATGATAATCAATGAAAATAATCAAAATCAACCATCAAAAATCACTGAGGGGAAAGAGAGAGGAGAAAAAATGGAACCAAGGGTTGAGATAAAACCCAGGAGAGATCACTCATCAAAAATCGCCGAGGGAAAAGAGAGAAAGGAGAGAAAATTGAACCAAGAATTTGAGATAGAACCCAGGATCTGAACCACAAATCTGACAGAAATTCCCATTCTAATTTAAAATTAGTTATTTACTGGAGTTAATTAAAAGCAGATTGCTAGGTAAGCCTTGCTGAAAAGAATTAAAAGATAATTACTTATAATCAATGAAAATAATTAAAATTTTGTTAGAAGAAACCGGGCTTGATTTAAATAATTTTTATGTTTGCTCAGCTGTGCAATGGAAGAGAAGAATCTGGGAAATAAATGCAGAGAAACACAAAAATTGCAACCAGAAATTTTTTCAAAATCACAAAATTAAAAAATTGGAGCTGTCCCAAAAGTCAGTGCTGGAGTTATGAATATGGAAATATTTCTATTTCTATTTAAATTTCTATCCAAATTTCTATTTAAATTTCTATCTAAATTTCTATTTCAATTTATATTTCAATTTCTATTTCAATTTCAATCTAAATTTCTCATTCAATTTCTCATTCAATTTCTATTAAAATTTCTATCTAAATTTCTATTTCAATTTCTATTAAAATTTCTATCTAAATTTCTATTTAAATTCCTATCTACATTTCTATCTCAATTTCTATTTAAGTTTCCAATATTTCTAATATTAAATTTCTAACTTTCTGATATTTCAGTTCCTGTTTTATTTCCTTTTGTCAATAATTGGCTCTGTGATTTTGCTGTGAGTTTTGGGGGGTTACCCCACGCAGTTGAATTTAATATAAATTTAATTTTAAAATAAATATTAAAATAGAAAATATAAGTATTAATGTATAAGTATGAATATGATTATAAAAATTTATATATAATGTATAAATACGAGCATATATAAAATCTAAATATTAATATAAAAAATAGAAGTATGCATATATAGAAATATAAGTAAATAGAAAATACAAATCCTAATATATAAAAATCTAAATATGAGTATATATAAAATCTAAATATTAATATATAAAAATAGAAATATGCATATATAGAAATATATAAATATGAAAATATGCAAATATAAATATGAATATGTAAAGATACTAATATTATTATATATAAAGTATCATTATGATTATATAAAAATCTAAATATGGGTATAGATAAAATCTAAATATGAATATATAATAAAATATTAATAAATATAGATATAATTATAAATATAGATATAACTATAAATATAACTATAACTAATAAAAATTAAAATTAAAATATAACTATAAATATAACTATAACTATAAATATAACTATAACTATAAATATAACTGTAACTATAAATATAAATATAAATATAAATATAAATATAAATATAAATATAAATATAAATATAAACATGCCTAATAAAAATTAAAATTAAAATTAAAATAAATATAAATATAGCCATAAAAATAAAAATAAACAGAAATAGAAATAGAAACAGAAATAGAAATAATAGAAATAGAAATTGTTAGAAAGTTTTTTTTCCGTCACGGTTGGGTTTTGGTTTTAGGCCAATCCTCATATTTTGTTAAATCATTAAAACTCTCCTCTTCCTCTTCCTCTTCCTCCTGCCTGCAGGAAATCCTGGAATTCCAGGAGAATTTGGGACAAGACCTTCAGAGCTCTCAGTCCCACCCCTGCCCTTCCTCCTCCTCCTCCTCCTCCTCCTCCTCCTCCCGAGCGCTAAAATGAGAGGAAAACTCGCGGATTGAGGCAAATCCAGTTTAATAATAGGGAAAATTTAAAATTTTGGGGAAGGGAGGGAAAAAAACCCAAAAAGTAAAGTTCAGGGTCCGCCTGTCCCCTCTCTTGTCCCAAAGTCCTGGTGGCACTGGTGGCTTCAGTGCTGTCACCTCCCTTGTGTGGCTTGGTGGCCACAGTGGCCATGGTGTCCTTGCTAGTCACAGTGGCCATGGTGGCCATGGTGGTCTCGGAGACCTCAGTGACCTTGGTGGCCTTGCTAGTCACAGTGGCCACAGCGGCCATGGTGGTCATGGTGGCCTTGGAGACCTCAATGACCTCGGTGTCCTTGCTAGGCACGGTGGTCATGGTGGCTTTGGAGACCTCAGTGACCTTGGTGGCCTTGCTAGTCACAGTGGTCACAGTGGTCATGGTGGCTTTAGAGACCTCAGTGGCCATCGTGGCCATGGTGTCTTGCTAGTCACAGTGGCCATGGTGGCCTCAGAGACCTCAGTGACCTTGGTGGCTTGCTACACACAGTGGCCACGGTGGCCATGGTGTCTTGCTAGTCACAGTGGCCATGGTGGCCATGGTGTCTTGCTAGTCACAGTGGCCACAGTGACCTTGGTGTCCTTGCTAGTCACAGTGGCCATGGTGGCTTTGGGGACCTCAGTGACCTTGGTGGCCTTGGTGTCTTGCTAGTCACAGTGGCCATGGTGGCCTCAGAGACCTCAGTGACCTTGATGGCCATGGTGGCCTTGCTAGTCACAGTGGCCATGGTGGCCATGGTGGCCTTGGAGACCTCAGTGACCTTGGTGGCCTTGCTAGTCACAGTGGCCATGGTGGCCTTGGAGACCTCAGTGACCTTGGTGGCCATGGTGGCCTTGCTAGTCACAGTGGCCACAGTGGCCATGGTGGCTTTGGGGACCTCAGTGACCGTGGTGGCCTTGGTGTCTTGCTAGTCACAGTGGCCATGGTGGCCTTGCTAGTCACAGTGGCCATGGTGGCCTTGGTGGCCTTGGAGACCTCAGTGACCTTGGTGGCCATGGTAGCCTTGCTAGTCACAGTGGCCATGGTGGCCTTGGTGGCCTTGCTAGTCACAGTGGTCACGGTGGCCATGGTGACTTTGGAGACCTCAGTGACCTTGGTGGCCATGGTGTCTCGCTAGTCACAGTGGCCACGGTGGCCTCAGAGACCTCAGTGGCCATGGTGGCCTTGCAGACCTCAGTGACCTTGGTGGCCTTGCTAGTCACAGTGGTCATGGTGGCCATGGTGGCTTGGAGACCTCAGTGACCTTGGTGGCCATGCTGGCCATGGTGACTTTGGGGACCTCAGTGGCCATGGTGGCCTTGGAGACCTCAGTGACCTTGGTGGCCATGGTGCCTTGCTAGGTACAGTGGTCACAGAGCCATGGTAGCCTTGCTAGTCACAGTTGCCATGGTGGTCATGGTGGCCTCAGAGACCCCAGTGACTTTGGTGGCCTTGCTAGTCACAGTGGCCATGGTGGCTTTAGAGACCTCAGTGGCCATGGTGGCCTTGCTAGTCATAGTGGCCATGGTGGCCATGGTGGCTTTGGGGACCTCAGTGACCTTGGTGGCCTTGGTGTCTTGCTAGTCACAGTGGCCATGGTGGCCTCAGAGACCTCAGTGACCTTGATGGCTATGGTGGCCTTGCTAGTCATAGTGGTCATGGTGGCCTTGGTGGCCTTGGAGACCTCAGTGACCTTGGTGGCCATGGTGGCCTTGCTAGTCACAGTGCCCATGGAGGCCATGATGGCCTTGGAGACCTCATTGACCTTGGTGGCCTTGCTAGTCACAGTGGCCAGAGTGGCCATGGAGGCTTTGGGGACGTCAGTGACCTTGGTGGCCATGGTGTCCTTGCTAGTCACAGTGGCCACAGTGGCCATGGTGGCCTTGGAGACCTCAGTGACCTTGGTAGCCTTGCTAGTCACAGTGGCCACAGTGGCCATGGTGGCTTTGCTAGTGACAGTGGTCATGGTGGTCTCAGGGACCTCAGTGGCCTTGGTGGCCCCGTGGCTTGGGGGCCATGCCAGCAGCTTCGATGACCACGGTGACCACAATGACCACGGGTGGCCATGGTGGCTTAGAGGACCCCGGTGGTCACCGCCAGGGCTGCAGTGGCCAAGAGGAGCTGTCCGAGGGGGGCGATGGTCCTGCCTGGGGGGGAGGGAACAGAGGGGGGTCAGAGGGGGCTGAGGGGGACACAGGGGACAGAGAGGGGGGGACAGAGGGGACAGGAGGAGCCCTGAGGGTGGCTCTGGGGGGGTCAGGGGGTCACAGAGTGACACAGGGACAAGGAGGCCATGAGTGGGGGACAGTGGTGACAAGGGGGGGCCATGATGGGGTCGGGGGTGACGGGGGGATCCGTGAGGAGGGACAGTGGTGACAAGGGGTGGTGGCCATGGGAGTGGTTTGGGGGTGCCAGGGGGGTCACAGGGGGACAGGAGGGTGACACAGGGATGACACGGATGACACAGGGGTGGCACAGGGGTGACAGGGGTGGCACAGGGGTGACACAGGGGTGACACAGGGGTCCCAGCTCACCCGCGTCGAACACGCAGGGCCTGTCCCCACAGCGCTGCTCTGCTGAGGGGAGGGGACAGCGTCAGTACTGGGGGTGGCCCTGTCCCTGTCCCTGTCCCATCCCTGTGGGAGGCTCCATCCCTGTCCCCAGCACTGGGTGTCCCTGTCCCCAACCCTCTCTGGGTGTCCCCGTGTCCCCCCAGGGAATGTCCCCCTGTGATGTCACCTCGCAGTGTCCCCAGGAAATGTCTCCTGTGTCACCTCGCAGTGTCCCCACCCCCTGGGACATCACCCTGGGGTGTCCCTACCCCCTGTGATGTCACCTCTCAGTGTCCACACCCCATGTGACATCACCTCACAATGTCCCCGCCCCTTGTGACATCACCTCACAATGTCCCCAACCCTGTGATGTCACCGTGCATTGTCCCCACTCCCTATGTGATGTCACTGCTGTGTCCTCACCCCCTGTGACGTCACCCCAGTGTCCCCACCGCCCGCGACATCACCTCGCAGTGTCCTTGCCACCCTGTGATGTCACCTCAGTGTCCCCACCACCCCTTGTGATGTCACCTCTCATTGTCCCCACCCCCTGTGACATCACCTCTCATTGTCCCCACCCCTTGTGGTGTCACCTCGCTGTGTCCCCTGTGACATTACTTCATTGTCCCCATCCCCTGTGTGATGTCACCCCGTGGTGTCCCCACCCCCTGTGTGACATCACCTCTCAGTGTCCCCACCCCCTGTGACACCACCCCACGGTGTCCCCACTCCATGATGTCACCTTGCAGTGACCCCGCCCCTGTGTGACATCACCTCACAAGAGTCCCCACCCACTGTGATGTCACCTCAGTGTCCCCATCCCTGGTGACATCACCTCATAAATCCCCCATGATGTCACCTCAGTGTCCCCACCCCCTGTGATGTCACCTCGCAATGTCCCTGCCTTTTGTGACATCACCTCTGTGTTCCCACACTTGTGACATCACCTCACCATGTCTCCACCCCCATGATGTCACCTCAGTGTCCCCGC
This sequence comes from Catharus ustulatus, assembly GCF_009819885.2. Taxonomy (NCBI): domain Eukaryota; kingdom Metazoa; phylum Chordata; class Aves; order Passeriformes; family Turdidae; genus Catharus; species Catharus ustulatus. The sequence continues at coordinate 164,505,716 of NC_046221.1, forward strand.
CCCCCTGTGTGATGTCACCTTGCAGTGTCCCCACCCCCTGTGATGTCACCTTTCAGTATCCCCATCCCCCATGACATCACCTCATAAATCCCCCATGATGTCACCTCAGTGTCCCCACCCCTGTGACATCACCGCAGTGTCCCCGCCCCTGTGACATCACCCCACTGTGTCCCCACCCCCTGTGATGTCACCTCACAGTGTCCCCATCCCCCGTGACATCACCTCATAATTCCCCCGTGACATCACCTCTCAGTGTCCCCAACCCCTGTGACATCACCCCACCGTGTCCCCACCCCTGTTTGATGTCACCTTGCAGTGTCCCCGCCCTTTGTGACATCACCTCTGTGTTCCCACACTTGTGATATCACCTCACAATGTCCCTGCCCCCTGTGACGTCACCCCTCAGTGTCCCCACCCCAGGATGTGATGTCACCTTGCAGCGTCCCTGCCCCCTGTGATGTCATCTCAGTGTCCCCACCCCCTGTGACACCCTACAGTGTCCCCGCCCCCTGTGACATCACCCCTCACTGTCCCCGCCCGCTGTGACGTCACCTCTCGGTGTCCCCACCCCTGTGACATCACCCCTCAGTGTCCCCACCCCCTGTGATGTCACCCCTCACTGTCCCCGCCCCCGTGACATCACCTCTCATTGTCCCCACCCCCTGTGATGTCACCTCTCAATGTCCCCATCCCCCATGACATCACCTCATAATTCCCCCATGATGTCACCTCAGTGTCCCCACCCCTGTGACATCACCTCAGTGTCCCCGCCCCCTGTGTGACATCACCTCAGTGTCCCTGCCCCCTGTGACATCACCTCACAGTGTCCCCACCCCATGATGTCACCTTACAGTGTCCCCACCCCCTGTGACATCACATCTCAGTGTCCCCACCCCCTGTGACATCACCTCTCATTGTGCCCGCCCCTGTGACGTCACCCCCTCACTGTCCCCGCCCCTGTGATGTCACCTCAGTGTCCCCGCCCCCTGTGATGTCACCCCTCCCTGTCCCCGCCCCCTGTGATGTCACCCCGTCCCCACCCCCTGTGATGTCACCTCACTGTCCCCGCCCCCTGTGACATCACCTCAGTGTCCCCACCTCCTGTGATGTCACTCCATGGTGTCCCCACCCCCTGTGACGTCACCCCTCACTGTCCCCGTCCCCTGTGATGTCACCTCAGTGTCCCCGCCCCATGACATCACCTCTCACTGTCCCCACCCCTGTGACATCACCCTTCACTGTCCCTGCCCCCTGTGACGTCATCCTCCCTGTCCCCGCCCCCGTGACGTCACCTCAGTGTCCCCACCCATGTGACGTCACCCTCCCTGTCCCCGCCCCCACCGCGCGCCGTCACCTCGCAGCCACTCGCAGTTGTACTTGCTCCAGGTCCCGGCGTGGCGCAGCTCGATCCATGCCGTGTCCCCGCCCTCGGTGACATTGGTGACCTCGAAGGTCTCGAAGGGCGGGATCAGCACCTCGTCCTCGTGCGGGAAGAAGGAGAACTCGCGCACGGCCGCGCCCTCGCACGTGCGCACCTCGAAGGCCGTGTCCGTTGCCGAAGCCCCGCGCGCTCTCCGCCGCAGCGACGCCGACGCGAATGTGACCGAACCGGACCTGAGGCCCGGCCGCGCCTCGAACCGGACCCCGGTCACCCCCCGGAACACGCGTTGACCCGCGGTCCCTGTGCGGCCCTCAGCGCGGCCAGCGCGTCGGTCAGCAGGAAATGCAGAGTTTTGAAGTGGAAATTGTCCCGGTATTCCTGGCGGGAGCGGCCGGCCGTGCGCACGGCGGCGTTGAATATCCGGTGTAACGGCACCGGCGCCGTGTAGGCCAGCAGGGCCATGGCCTGGGCTGGGGACAGAGGGGGGCACAGGGGACGGCCGGACGCGCCACTCGGCCCGCGGCCAGAGGCCCAGGCCTCGGCGAAGTGACCGTCCCGCCGCAGCTCGGAGCGGTTCAGGGCCGGCAACGCCGCGGCCATGGCGCGGCCGCAGCCCCGGTACCGGTCATCGAAGGAGTCGGGGACCAAGTCCAGGGGCACCGCCACGGGGGTGGCATTGGTGGCACTGGTGGCACTGGGGGTGGCCGTGGTGGCCGCGGTGATCGCCAGCACTGCCAGGGTCAGCGGCAGCGGGTCCGTGGAGAGGGAGGCCATGGGATGGCTCCAGGATCAGTGGGGGACACTGGGGGACACTGAGGGACACTGGGGGGACACTGAGGACACTGAGGGAGACAGGGGGGACACTGAGGGAACACTGGGGGACACTGGGGACACTGGGGACACAGGGGACACTGAGGGGACACTGAGGGACACTGGGGACACTGGGGGACACTGAGGGGACACTGAGGGGACACTGGGGGGACACTGGGGGGACACTGGGGGGACACTGGGGGGACACTGAGGGACACTGAGGGACACTGGGGGACACTAGAGGGACACTGGGGACACTGAGGGACACTGAGGGACACTGGAGGGACACTGAGGGACACTGAGGGGACACTGAGGGGACACAGGGGACACTGAGGGAACACTGGGGGACACTGGGGACACTGGGGGACACTGAGGGACACTGGAGGGACACTGAGGGACACTGAGGGGACACTGAGGGGACACAGGGGACACTGAGGGGATCTGACAGTGTCCCCCAGTTAGCCCCTGACCCCAAACCTCTTGACCCCTCCACTGCCCACCTGGACCCCAATCCAAGCCCTGGGGTCACTCCTGGTCCCATCCTATGACCCCAATCCCATTCCCACAGTCCCATGTCCCCCCTCAATGTCCCTCCAGGACCCCAATCCAAACCCTGGGGTCACTCCAATCCCCAATCCCATTCCCATGGTCCCATGTCCCTCCTGGTGTCCCTTCAAGACCCCAAATCCTGGGGTCACTCCCAGTCCCCCCCCATGACCCCAATCCCATTCCCATGGTCCCATATCCCTCCAGGACCCCAATCCAAACCCTGGGGTCACTCCCATGACCCAAATCCCACCCTCACAGTCCCATGTCCCCCCTGGTGTCCCTTCAAGACCCCAAATCCTGGGGTCACTCCCATGACCCCAATCCCATTCCCATGGTCCCATGTCCCCCCTGGTGTCCCTTCAAGACCCCACACCCTGGGGTCACTCCCATGACCCCAATTCCATTCCCACGGTCCCAATGCCCTCCCAGGCCCCCAAATCCTGTTCCTGATCCCGTTCCCCTCCCCCAGTGTCCCCCAGTGTCCCCCAGTGCCACTCCCAGTCCCCTGTCCCCACCTTGGTGCCCCCCAGACCCCAATCCCATTCCCATGGTCCTGTGTCCCCCCTGGTGTCCCTTCAAGACTGGGGTCACTCCCAGCCCTCCTCCCATGACCCCAATCCCATTCCCATGGTCCCATGTCCCCCCTCAATGCCCCCCTGGACCCCAATCCAAACCCTGGGGTCACCCCCATTGTCCCCACCATGACCCCAATCCCATTCCATGGCCCCATGTCCCCCCTGGTGTCCCTTCAAGACCCCAAACCCTGGGGTCACTCCCATGACCCCAATCCCACCCTCACAGTCCCAGGTCCCCCCTGGTGTCCCTTCAAGACCCCAAACCCTGGGGTCACTCCCATTGTCCCCCCATGACCCCAATCCCACTCCCACGGTCCCAATGCCCTCCCAGGACCCCAAATCCTGTTCCCGATCCCGTTCCCCTCCTATAGTGTCCCCCAGTGCCCCTCCCCGTCCCCTTGGTGCCCCCCAGACCCCCATCCCCGGTGTCCCCCCGGTGTCCCCTCCCCGTTACCTCCCCCCGTGGTGTCCGCGGGGTCCCGGAGCTGCTCCCCTCCCCCACCCCGGGGTCACGTGACCTCTCCAGGTTTTTTTTAGCCAGGATCGGGCCCCGAGCCAGCCCCCCCTCCCCTCCCCCACCCCGGGTATTTTTAGGGTGTCCTGCCCCACCCCCCCACCCCAGCGAGCCAGAGCAACAAAACTGGGAGTGACTGGGGGAGCACTGGGAGGGCACTGGGAGTGACTGGGAGTGACTAGGGGAGCACTGGGAGCGACTGGGAGTGACTGGGGGAGCACTGGGAGGGCACTGGGAGTGACTGGGGGAGCACTGGGAGGGCACTGGGAGTGACTGGGGGAGCACTGGGAGGGCACTGGGAGTGACTGGGAGTGACTGGGAGGGCACTGGGAGTGACTGGGAGGGCACTGGAAGTGACTGGGAAGCACTGGAGTTACTGGGAGGGTCATGGGAGCACTGGAGGGCACTGGGAATGACTGGGAGGGCAGTGGAGCGACTGGGAGGGTGCTGAGAATGACTGGGAGGGCACCGGGAGTGATTGGGAAGCACTGGGGGAGCACTGGGAAGACACTGGGAGTGACTGGGAACCACTGGGGGACCACTCAGAGTGACTGGGAGAGCACTGGGAGTGACTGGGAAGCACTGGGAGGGCACTGGGAGTGACTGGGAAACTCCGGGGGAGCACTGGGGGACCACTGGGAGTGACTGGGGGAGCACTGGGAGTGACTGGGGGAGCACTGGGGGAGCACTCAAAGTGACTGGGAGTGACTGGGAATACTGGGAGCACTGGGAGTAACTGGGGGAGCACTGGGAGGGTGCTGAGAATGACTGGGGGAGCACTCAGAGTGACTGGGAAGCACTGGGAGTGACTGGGAGTGACTGGAAGGGCACTGAGAGAGCACTGGGAGTGACTGGGAGAGCAATGGGAGTGACTGGGAAGCACTGGGGGAGCACTGGGAGTGACTGGAAGGGCACTGGGAGTGACTGGGAAGCTCTGGGAGAGCACTGGGAGTGACTAAACCCACCCTGAGACACCAAAACCTGAGCTAAACCCACCCTGAGACACCAAAACCCGACCTAATCCCACCCTGAGACACCAAAACCTGAGCTAAACCCACCCTGAGACACCAAAACCCGACCTAAACCCACCCTGAGACACCAAAACCTGAGCTAAACCCGCCCTGAGACACCAAAACCCGACCTAAACCCACCCTGAGACACCAAAACCGGACCTAAACCCACCCTGAGACACCAAAACCCGACCTAAACCCACCCTGAGACACCAAAACCTGAGCTAAACCCACCCTGAGACACCAAAACCTGAGCTAAACCCACCCTGAGACACCAAAACCCGACCTAAACCCACCCTGAGACACCAAAACCCGACCTAAACCCACCCTGAGACACCAAAACCCGACCTAAACCCACCCTGAGACACCAAAACCTGAGCTAAACCCACCCTGAGACACCAAAACCCGGCCTAAACCCACCCTGGCTCTGTTTCTAACTGGGATTTTTCCTCTATTTTTCCAGTACAGAACAGTTTTTCCCTTTTCCCTGAATCCCACACAATTCCCAGAGCTCTTCTCTTTCCATCCCAGGAAGGTTCTCCCCGTCCTGGACACACAAATTTTGGGATTTAAAACCCGACAATAATTATTATTTTCAGATTTATCTAAATCCAGGAGATTCCTTCTCATTTTTCTCTACCTGATCCTGATCCAGAGGATAAAGAGATAAAGAAACAAGAGATAAAGCAGAGGATAAAGGAATAAATTAGAGGATAAAGAAATAAGAGATAAAGCAGAAGATAAAGAGATAAAGCAGAGGATAAAGAGATAAAGGAATTGAAGATAAAGCAGAGGATAAAAGGATAAAATAGAGGATAAAAGATAAAGGAATAAGAAATAAAGAGGAGGATAAAAGGATAAAGCAGAGGATAAAGAGATAAAGCAGGGAATAAAAGGATAAAGTAGATGATAAAGAAATAAGAGATAAAGCAGAATATAAAGAAATAAAGCAGAGGATAAAAGGATAAAGCAGAGGATAAAGAGATAAAGTAGAGAATAAAGAAATAAAGAAATAAAGAAATAAAGAAATAAAGAAATAAAGAAATAAAGAAATAAGAGATGATGCAGAGGATAAAGAAATAAAGCAGAGGATAAAAGGATAAAGTAGAAGATAAAGAAATAAATAAGAAATAAAGCAGAGGATAAAGGGATAAAGCAAAGTATAAAGGGATAAAGGGATGAGGGAGTTTTTGGGGGGATCCCTGAGGGGTGTGAGGGGACCCCTGAGTGGTTTGGGGGATCCCTGGGGGGTTTTGGGGGGATCCCTGAGGGATTTTGGGGGATCCTATGAAGGATTTTGGGGGGATCCTATGAAGGATTTTGGGGGGATCCCATGAGGGGTTTCCCATGAAGGTTTTTTGGGGTATCCCATGAGGGGGTTTGGAATCCCTGAAGGGTTTGAGGGATCCCCGAGGGATTTGGGGGGGGATCCCTGAGGGGTTTGGGGGATCCCTGAGGGGTTTGGGGGGGGATCCCTGAGGGGTTTGGGGGATCCCTGAGGGGGATTTTGGGGGGCTCTGTGGCCCCTCCCTGTGCGTGGCCAGCAGGACCCCGGATCCAGAGTGGGAACAGGGAACCAGAGCCTGGAATCTGCACCTGGAGGGGTCGGGGGGGAAGGTGGGACCCCCCCAGATCCGGATCCGGGATCCCAATGGGGTCCCCCTGCTCCAGAGCCCCTCAGGATGGGAGAGGGACCCCCACGTGCTCCGGAATTCCACTGGGATTCAATTCCCAGGGAGGGGCAGGTGGGATCCCCCTGACCCCAGAACCCAAAGGAGATGGGAAATCCCATCCCCAGATCCCAAAGGAGATGGGACCCCCCCGATCCTGATCCCAGATCCCTCAGTGACACCAAACCCTGGGGACACCAAACCCTGGTGACACCAAACCCTGGGGACACCAAACCCTGGGGACACCAAACCCACGGTGACACCAAACCCTCAGTGACACCAAACCCTGAGTGACACCAAACCCTGGGGACACCAAACCCTCAGTGACACCAAACCATGGGGACACCAAACCCTGGGGACACCAAACCCTCAGTGACACCAAACCCTCAGTGACACCAAACCCTGGGTGACACCAAACCCTCAGTGACACCAAACCCTCGGTGACACCAAACCCTGGGGACACCAAACCCTCAGTGACACCAAACCCTCAGTGACACCAAACCCTGGGTGACACCAAACCCTCAGTGACACCAAACCCTCAGTGACACCAAACCCTGGTGACACCAAACCCTGGGGACACCAAACCCTCAGTGACACCAAACCCTGGGGACACCAAACCCTGGTGACACCAAACCCTCAGTGACACGAAACCCTCAGTGACACCAAACCCTGGGGACACCAAACCCTGGGGACACCAAACCCTGGGGACACCAAACCCTGGGTGACACCAAACCCTGGGGACACCAAACCCTGGGTGACACCAAACCCTGGGGACACCAAACCCTGGGGACACCAAACCCTGGGTGACACCAAACCCTCAGTGACACCAAACCCTCAGTGACACCAAACCCTCAGTGACACCAAACCCTGGGGGACACCAAACCCTGGGGACACCAAACCCTGGGGACACCAAACCCTGGGGACACCAAACCCTCAGTGACACCAAACCCTCAGTGACACCAAACCCTGGGGACACCAAACCCTGGGGACACCAAACCCTGGGGACACCAAACCCTGGGTGACACCAAACCCTGGGGACACCAAACCCTGGGTGACACCAAACCCTGGGGACACCAAACCCTCAGTGACACCAAACCCTCAGTGACACCAAACCCTGGGTGACACCAAACCCTGGGGACACCAAACCCTGGGTGACACCAAACCCTGGGGACACCAAACCCTGGGGACACCAAACCCTCGGTGACACCAAACCCTCAGTGACACCAAACCCTGGGGACACCAAACCCTGGGGACACCAAACCCTCGGTGACACCAAACCTCAGTGACACCAAACCCTGGGGACACCAAACCCTGGGTGACACCAAACCCTGGGGACACCAAACCCTGGGGACACCAAACCCTGGGGACACCAAACCCTCAGTGACACCAAACCCTGGGGACACCAAACCCTGGGGTGACACCAAACCCTGGGGACACCAAACCCTGGGTGACACCAAACCCTCAGTGACACCAAACCCTGGGTGACACCAAACCCTCAGTGACACCAAACCCTGGGTGACACCAAACCCTGGGTGACACCAAACCCTCAGTGACACCAAACCCTGGGTGACACCAAACCCTGGGGACACCAAACCCTGGTGACACCAAACCCTGGGGTGACACCAAACCCTCAGTGACACCAAACCCTGGTGACACCAAACCCTCAGTGACACCAAACCCTGGGGACACCAAACCCTGGTGACACCAAACCCTCAGTGACACCAAACCCTCAGTGACACCAAACCCTGGGTGACACCAAACCCTCAGTGACACCAAACCCTGGGGACACCAAACCCTGGGGACCCCAAACCCTCGGTGACACCAAACCCTGGGGACACCAAACCCTGGGTGACACCAAACCCTCGGTGACACCAAACCCTGGGGACACCAAACCCTGGGGACACCAAACCCTCGGTGACACCAAACCCTGGGGACACCAAACCCTGGGTGACACCAAACCCTGGGGACACCAAACCCTCGGTGACACCAAACCCTGGGTGACACCAAACCCTGGGGACACCAAACCCTCAGTGACACCAAACCCTGGGGACACCAAACCCTGGGTGACACCAAACCCTGGGGACACCAAACCCTGGGTGACACCAAACCCTGGGTGACACCAAACCCTGGGGACACCAAACCCTGGGTGACACCAAACCCTCAGTGACACCAAACCCTGGGGACACCAAACCCTCAGTGACACCAAACCCTCGGTGACACCAAACCCTGGGGACACCAAACCCTGGGTGACACCAAACCCTGGGGACACCAAACCCTGGGGTGACACCAAACCCTGGGTGACACCAAACCCTCAGTGACACCAAACCCTCAGTGACACCAAACCCTGGGTGACACCAAACCCTGGGTGACACCAAACCCTGGGGACACCAAACCCTGGGTGACACCAAACCCTGGGGACACCAAACCCTGGGTGACACCAAACCCTGGGTGACACCAAACCCTCAGTGACACCAAACCCTGGGGTGACACCAAACCCTCAGTGACACCAAACCCTGGGGACACCAAACCCTGGGTGACACCAAACCCTCAGTGACACCAAACCCTGGGGACACCAAACCCTGGGGACACCAAACCCTGGGTGACACCAAACCCTGGGGACACCAAACCCTCGGTGACACCAAACCCTGGGTGACACCAAACCCTGGGGACACCAAACCCTCAGTGACACCAAACCCTGGGGACACCAAACCCTGGGTGACACCAAACCCTGGGGACACCAAACCCTGGGTGACACTAAACCCTCAGTGACACCAACCCTGGTGACACCAAACCCTCGGTGACACCAAACCCTGGGGACACCAAACCCTCAGTGACACCAAACCCTCAGTGACACCAAACCCTGGGGACACCAAACCCTGGGTGACACCAAACCCTGGTGACACCAAACCCTCGGTGACACCAAACCCTGGGGTGACACCAAACCCTGGGTGACACCAAACCCTCAGTGACACCAAACCCTGGGGACACCAAACCCTGGGGACACCAAACCCTGGGGACACCAAACCCTGGGTGACACCAAACCCTCAGTGACACCAAACCCTGGGGTGACACCAAACCCTGGGGACACCAAACCCTGGGGACACCAAACCCTGGGGACACCAAACCCTGGGGACACCAAACCCTGGGTGACACCAAACCCTGGGTGACACCAAACCCTCAGTGACACCAAACCCTGGGGACACCAAACCCTGGGGACACCAAACCCTGGGGACACCAAACCCTCGGTGACACCAAACCCTCAGTGACACCAAACCCTGGGTGACACCAAACCCTGGGGACACCAAACCCTGGGGACCCCAAACCCTGGGACACCAAACCCTGGGGACACCAAACCCTCAGTGACACCAAACCCTGGGGACACCAAACCCTGGGGACACCAAACCCTGGGGACACCAAACCCTGGTGACACCACACCCTGGGGACACCAAACCCTGGGGACACCAAACCCTGGGGACACCACACCCTGGGGACACCAAACCCTGGGGACACCAAACCCTGGGTGACACCAAACTCTGGGGACACCAAACCCTCAGTGACACCAAACCCTGGGTGACACCAAACCCTGGGTGACACCAAACCCTGGGTGACACCAAACCCTGGGGACACCAAACCCTGGGGACACCAAACCCTCGGTGACACCAAACCCTGGGGACACCAAACCCTCAGTGACACCAAACCCTCAGTGACACCAAACCCTCAGTGACACCAAACCCTGGGTGCCACCAAACCCTCAGTGACACCAAACCCTGGGTGCCACCAAACCCTCAGTGACACCAAACCCTCAGTGACACCAAACCCTCAGTGACACCAAACCCTCAGTGACACCAAACCCTGGGGACACCAAACCCTGGGGACACCAAACCCTGGGGACACCAAACCCTCAGTGACACCAAACCCTCAGTGACACCAAACCCAGGTGACACCAAACCCCACCTGGCCAGGTGAGGTCCCAGCAGGAAATCAGAGCGGAGCAGGCAGACAGCAAAGCCAAACTCTTGAAACACACGGACTCGGGGTGGGGACAGGGGAAGGGGGGCGGTTTTGGGGTGGGATTTGGGATTTGGGGGTTTCCCCCCAGGCTGGACGGACGGACAGACGGACAGAGCCCGTCAGGAGCCCGGGCAGGCGGGACAGGGGTCAGTGCAGCCGAGGGCAGGAGCCATAAAGTGCAGCGAAGCTTCCCGGAGCTCCCGGCTCCGGCGGCGGCTCCGGAGCTCCGGGATTCCTGGGGGGGCTCCAGAGTCCAGGGGGGACATGGGGACACCGTGGGGACACCATGACACCGGGGGGACACGGCTCAGGAAGGACCAGCGGTGCTGGGGCAGGGCCGGCTCCTTTCCAAGATCTGTTCCTGGCTCCTTTCCCAGATCTTTCTTGGTTCCATTCCCAGTTCCATTCTTGGTTCCATTCCCAGTTCCATTCCCGGTTCCAGTGCTGCTTTGGTTGCCAGTCCCAGGACTGGTTCCATTCCCAGTCCCAGTACTGGTGCTGGTTTCATTCCCAGTTCCTTTCTTGGTGCCAGTCCTGGTGCTGGTTCTGTTCCCAGTCCCAATCCCAGAACTGGTTCTGTTCCCAGTTCCTTTCCTGGTGCCAGTGCCGGGACTGGTTCCATTTCCATTCCCAGTCCCAGGATTGGTTCCATTCTAGTCCCAGTCTCAGGACTGGTTCCATTTCCATTCCCAGTCCCAGTGCTGGTTCTGTTCCCAGTTCCTTTCCTGGTGCCAGTCCTGGGGCTGGTTCCATTCCCAGTCCCAGTCCCAGGACTGATTCCATTCCCAGTTCCTTTCCTGGTGCCAATCCTGGGGCTGGTTCCATTCCCAGTCCCAGTCCTGGTGCTGGTTCCATTCTAGTCCCAATCTCAGGACTGGTTCCATTTCCAGTCCTGGTGCTGGTTCTGTTCCCAGTCCCAATCCCAGGACTGGTTCTGTTCCCAGTTCCATTTCCATTCCCAGTTCCTTTCCTGGTGCCAGTCCTGGTGCTGTTTCCGTTCCCAATTCTGGCGCTGTTTCAGGATTTCACCCAGGTGCTGGTGCTGGCTCAGGATTCCAGCCTGGAATTCCAGGATTTCACTCGGGATTCCAGCCTGGAATTCCAGTTCTCTTGCTGGTTCCACTCCCAGTCCCAGTCCTGGTGCTGGTTTTCATTCCCAGTTCCTTTCCTGGTACCAGTCCCGGTGCTGGTTCGGTTCCCAGTCCCGGTGCTGGTGCCAGTTCCGTGCCCAGTCCCAATCCTGGCTGGGTTCCCAGTTCCATTCCTGGTGCCGGTTCAGTTCCCAGTCCCGGTGCTGGTTCCATTCCCAGTCCCATTCCCAGTGCTGGTTCCATTCCCAGTCCTGGTGCTGGTTCCATTCCCAGTCCCATTCCCAGTGCTGGTTTCATTCCCAGTGCTGGTCCTGGTTTGGTTCCCAGTCCCATTCCCAGTGCTGGTTCCATTCCCAGTCCCATTCCCAGTGCTGGTTTCATTCCCAGTCCCATTCCCAGTGCTGGTTTCATTCCCAGTCCATTTCCAGTCCCATTGCTGGTTCTGTTCCCGTTGCCGGTTCCGTTCCCGGTGTCTCGGATCCGGTCGGGAATCTCACATGCACATCACCTGCAGCCTGCAACGGGACAGGGATGGCTCACCTGTGTCCTGGGGCCACGCCCACCCAGCCACGCCCACTGAACAGCTCACCTGTGTCCTGGGGCCACGCCCACCAGACAGCTCACCTGTATCCTGGGGCCACGCCCACCAGACAGCTCACCTGTGTCCTGGGGCCACGCCCACACAGCCACGCCCACCGAACAGCTCACCTGTGTCCTGGGGCCACGCCCACACAGCCACACCCACCAGACAGCTCACCTGTGTCCTGTGGCCACGCCCACCAGACAGCTCACCTGTGTCCTGGGGCCACGCCCACACAGCCCCGCCCACCCAGGCCACGCCCACCCAGCCACGCCCACCCAGCCCCGCCCACCCATGCCCCGCCCTGCCCACCTGTCCCCCTCGATGCCGCCGCCCTCGGGGTCGCCGCGGCCGCCGGCGCCGGTGTCGGTGTCGCCCAGGTCCATGTCCAGCTCGGTGCCGGTGTCCGGTCGGGTGTAGGTGTAGCCGCTGCGGGGGAGGGGGCACGGCCTCAGCTGGGGCTGGGACTGGGGGGAGACCCTCGGGAAAGCCCTGGAGTTCTGGGGGATCCCACTGGGAACAGCCCTGGATTTCTGGGGGATCCCATCGGGAACACCCCTGCAGTTCTGGGGGATTCCCTTGGGAACACCCCTGGAGTTCTGGGGAATCCCCTCTGGAACAGCCCCTGAAATTTCAGGGAATCCCCTTGGGAAGGTCCCTGGAATTTCAGAGAATCCCCTTGGGAACAGCCCCTGGAATTCTGGGGGATCCCCTTGGGAACACCTCTGGAGTTCTGGGGATTCCCCTGGGAATATGCCTGGAATTCCAGGGAATCCCCTCAGGAACACCTCTGGAGTTCTCGGGAATTCCCTTAGGAACAGCCCCTAGAATTTCAGGGAATCCCCTTGGCAACAGCCCTGGAGTTCTGGGGGATTCCCTTGAGAACAGTCCTGGAATTTTGGAGAATCCCATTGGGAACAGCCCTGGCGTTCTGGTGGATCCCCTCAGGAACAGCCCCTGGAATTGTGGGGAATCCTTCTGGAAATGGTCCCTGGACTTCTGGGGAGTCTCCTTGGGAATATCCCCCAGCATTCCAAGGAATCCCCTTGGGAACACCCCCAGAATTCCAGTGAATTCCCTTGGGAATCCCCTCAGTAATCCCCTTGGGAATCCCACCAGAATTCCAGTGAATCCTCTTGGGAATATCTCTCAGGGAATTCCCCTCAGGAATAACCCCCAGAATTCCAGGGAATCCCCTTGGGAATCCCCTCAGGAATCCCCCCAGTGAATCCCCTCAGGAATATCCTGAATTCCCAGAATTCCACCCAGTGAATCCTCTCAGGAATCCCCCCAGAATTCCAGGGAATCCCCCAAGGGAATCCCCTCAGGAACAACCCCCAAAGTTCCTCGGGAATCCCCTCAGGAATAACCCCCAGAAATCCCAGAAATCCCCTCAGGAATCCCCCCAGTGAATCCCCTCAGGAATAACCCCCAGAATTCCAGGGAATCTCCCCCCGAATTCCAGGGACTCCCCCTGGCATCCCCTCAGGAATCCCCCCAAAATTCTAGGGAATCTCCTCAGGAATCCCCTCAGGAATCCCCCCAGAATTCCTGGGAATCCCCTCAGTAATCTCCCCAGGATCCCCTGGGGAATCCCCCCAGAATTCCAGTGAATTCCCCCAGGAAATCCCCTCAGGAATAACCTGCAAAATTCCAGGGAATCCACTCATGAATTCCCAGGAATCCCCTCAGGAATCCCCCCCAAAATTCTTGGGAATCTCCCCAGTGAATCCCCTCAGGCATAACCCTCAGAATTCCAGTGAATCTCCCCAGTGAATCCCCTCAGGAATCCCCCCAGGATTCCAGGGAATTTCCCCCCAAAATTCCAGGGAATCTCCCCCAGGGAATCCCCTCAGGAACAACCCCCAAAATTCCACGGAATCCCCTCAGGAATACCCAGGAATCCCCTGGGGAATCCACCCATAATTCCAGTGAATCCCCCCAGGGAATCCCCTCAGGAATCCCCCCAGGGAATCCCCTCAGGAATCCACCCAGAATTCCAGGGAATCCCCCCAGTGAATCCCCTCAGGAATAATCCCCAGAAATGTCAGGAATCCCCTCAGGAATTCCATAGGGAATCTCCCCAAAATTCCCTTGGGAATCTGCCCAGAATTCCAGAGAATCCCCTCAGGAATCCCCCCCAGGGAATCCCCACAGAAATATCCCCCAGAATTCCTGAGAATTCCCCAAGGGAATCCCCTCAGGAACAACCTGCAAAATTCCAGGGAATCCCCTCATGAATTCCAGGAATCCCCAGGAATAAACCCCAGAATCCCCTCAGGAATCCCCTCAGCAATCCCCCCAGAATCCCCTCAGGAATCCACCCAAAATTCTTGGGAATCTCCTCAGGAATCCCCTCAGGAATAACCCCCAAAATTCCATGGAACCCCCTCAGGAATTCCCAGGAACTCCTCGGAAATCCCTTCAGGAATAACCCCCAGAAATCCCAGGAATCCCCTGGGGAATCCCCCCAGAATCCCCTCAGGAATCCACCCAAAATTCTAGGGAATCTCCTCAGGAATCCCCTCATGAATCCCCCCAGAATCCCCCTGGAATTCCTGGGAATCCCCTCAGGAATCTCCACAGGAATCCCCTCAGGAATAACCCCCATAAATCCCAGGAATCCCCTGGTGGATCCCCCCCAGAATTCCCTCGGGAATCCCCCCAGAATTCCAGGGAATCTCCCTAGAATCCCCTCAGGAATCCCCCCAAAAATCCCAGGGATCCCCTCAGGAATCCCCCCATAATTCCAGTGAATCCCCCCAGTGAATCCTCTCAGGAATCCCCCCAGAATTCCAGGGAATCCCCTCGGGAATCCCCCCAGAATTCCAGGGAATCCCCTCGGGAATCCCCTCAGGAATCTCTCCAGTGAATCCTCTCATGAATTCCCCCCAGAATTCCCTCAGGGAACCCCCCCAGAATTCCCTCAGGAATCCCCCCAGAATCCCCTCAGGAATCCCCCCAGAATTCCAGGGAATCTCCCCCAGGGAATCCCCTCAGGAAT
Source organism: Catharus ustulatus (assembly GCF_009819885.2). NCBI lineage: Eukaryota > Metazoa > Chordata > Aves > Passeriformes > Turdidae > Catharus > Catharus ustulatus. The sequence continues at coordinate 164,520,911 of NC_046221.1, forward strand.
GACCCCCAAAATTCCACAGAATCCCCTCAGGAATACCCAGGAATCCCCTGGGGAATCCACCCATAATTCCAGTGAATCCCCCCAGGGAATCCCCTCAGGAATCTCCTGAATTCCCAGAATTCCCCCCAGTGAACCCCCCCAGAACCCCCCCAGAATTCCGGAATTCCCTGTATTCCCGTGTCGCACCTGATGGAGCGGCAGGTGAAGAAGACGATCCTCTTGAGCCGTTTGTTGTAGAAGAAGTAGTTGAAGGACCAGAGGCTCCCGTCCTCGCCAAAGGGGTCCGACGCCAGGTCGGGGTTGTAGCTGCAGGGATTGGGGAATGCCGGGGGATTGGGAATTACAGGGGATTGGGAATTCCGGGGGATTGGGAATTACAGGGGATTGGGGAATGCCGGGGGATTGGGAATTACAGGGGATTGGGAATTCCAGGGGATTTGGGGATTCCAGGGGATTTGGGGATTCCAGGGGATTTGGGAACTCCAGAGAATTGCAGGGGATTTGGGAATTCCAGGGGATTAGGGAATTGCAGGGGATTTGGGAATTCCAGAGAATTCCAGGGAATTTGGGAATTCCAGGGGATTTGGGAATTGCAGACAATTCCAGGGGATTTGGGAATTACAGACAATTCCAGGGGATTTGGGAATTCCAGGGGATTGGGGAATTCCAGGGGATTTGGGAGTTCCCAGGGTTTGGAATTCCAGAGGATTCCAGGGGTTGGGATTTCCAGGGCATTCGGGAACTCCAGGGGATTTGGGAATTCCCAGAGTTGGGAGTTCCAAGGGTTGGGAATTTCAGAGGAGTTGGGAACTCCAGGGGTTGGGAGTTGCAAGGGTTGGGAGTTCCAGAGAATTCCAGGGGCTGGGAATTCCAGGAGATTTGGGAGTTCCAGGGGGTTGGGAGTTCCCAGGGTTTGGAATTCCAGAGGATTCCAGGCATTGGGAATTCCAGGGGCTGGGAATTCCAAAGCCGCTGGTAATTCCAAAGGGAAGGGCTAGGAGTCAATGGAAAATCCTGGAATTCCATGGAAACTCCTGGAATTCCCCAGGAAGGGGCTTGAATTCCCTGGGAAAGGCAGGAATTCCCAGGAAAAGGCTGGAATTCCCAGGAAACTCCCAGAACTCCACAGAAAATCCCAGAATTCCAAGGAAAATCCTAGAATTCACCAGAAAAGGGCCGGAATTCCATAGAAACTCCTAGAATTCCCAGGACAATTCCAGAATTCCATGGAAACTCATGGAATTCCATGGAAAAGTCCAGGATTCCCAGGAAATATCCATGGAGTTTCTCCTGGAAAGTCCTGGAATCCCATGGAAACGCCCAGAATCCCATGGGAAATCCCAGAATTCCTTGGAAAATCCTGGAAATTCCCAGGAAATGGCTGGAATTCCATGGAAACTCCTGGAATCCTGTGGAAAATCCCAGAATTCCTCAGGAAAAGGCCAGAATTTCCAGGAAGATTCCGGAATTCCATGGAAACTCCTGGAATTCCCAGAAAGCTCCCAGAATCCCATGGAAAGTCCCGGAATTCCCAGGAAAACCCTGTAATTCCCAGGAAATTCCCAGAATCCCATGGAAAGTCCTGTAATTCCCAGGAAACTCCCAGAATCCCATGGAATCTCCCAGAATCCCATGGAATATCCCAGCATTCCCATGAAATCCCAGAACTCCATGGAATCTCCCAGCATTCCCATGAAATCCCGGAATCCCCGCACCTGTAGATGTCGCACTCGCTCAGGCAGATCTCCTCGTCCACGGCGTCCCACAGCAGCGGCTTCAGCGCCTTGAAATCCTCGCGCACGGCCGAGAACAGGCTGCAGTTCACCGCGTTCACCACCTGGAAAAACGGGGAAAAATATGGGAAAATATGGGATTGGGCTGCAGTTCACCGCGTTCACCACCTGGGATAAAAACAGGATTGGGGATTTGGGATTTGGGATATGGGATTGGGCTGCAGTTCACCGCGTTCACCACCTGGGAAATGGGATAAAACGGGAAATTTGGGATTGGGATATGGGATTGGGCTGCAGTTCACTGCGTTCACCACCTGGGAAAAACAGGGAAAATATGGGAAAATATGGGATTGGGGATATGGGATCAGGGATATGGGATTGGGGAATTGGGGATTGGGCTGCAGTTCACCGCGTTCACCACCTGAGAAAAACAGGGAAAAACGGGATAAATATGGGATTTGGGGTTTGGGATATGGGATTGGGGATCGGGGATTGGGCTGCAGTTCACCGCGTTCACCACCTGGGATAACGGGGAAAAATATGGGATTGGGGATATGGGATTGGGGTTTGGGACTGGGCTGCAGTTCACCACGTTCACCACCTGGGAAATGGGATAAAACCAGGGGAAAATATGGGATTTGGGGTTTGGGATCGGGGATATGGGATTGGGGTTTGGGGATTGGGGAATTGGGGTTTGGGATATGGGATTGGGCTGCAGTTCACCGCGTTCACCACCTGGGATAACGGGGAAAATATGGGATTGGGGATTGGGATTTGGGGTTTGGGATTGGGGATATGGGATTGGGGATTGGGATCAGGGATATGGGATTGGGCTGCAGTTCACCGCGTTCACCACCTGGAAAAACGGGATAAAACCAGGGCAAAATGTGGGATTTGGGGTTTGGGGAATTGGGATATGGGACTGGGCTGCAGTTCACCGCGTTCACCACCTGGAATAACGGGGAAAAAACGGGGGAAAATATGGGATTGGGATTTGGGATTGGGGAATTGGGGATTGGGCTGCAGTTCACCGCGTTCACCACCTGGGAAAAGGGGGAAAAATATGGGATTTGGGATTGGGATTGGGGAATTGGGGATTGGGCTGCAGTTCACCGCGTTCACCACCTGGAAAACCAGGGGAAATATGGGATTGGGGAATTGGGGATTGGGCTGCAGTTCACCGCGTTCACCACCTGGGAAAACGGGGAAAATATGGGAAAATATGGGATTGGGGATAGGGGATATGGGATTGGGGTTGGGCTGCAGTTCACCGCGTTCACCACCTGGAATAAAACACGATTTGGGATTTGGGATATGGGATTGGGCTGCAGTTCACCGCGTTCACCACCTGGAAAAAATGGGATAAAACCAGGGGAAAATATGGGATTGGGGATAGGGAATATGGGATATGGGATCAGGGATATGGGATCAGGGATATGGGATTGGGCTGCAGTTCACCGCGTTCACCACCTGGGATAAAACGGGGGAAAAATATGGGATTGGGATTGGGGAATTGGGATCGGGGTTTGGGATTGGGCTGCAGTTCACCGCGTTCACCACCTGGGATAACGGGGAAAATATGGGAAAATATGGGATTGGGGATTGGGGAATTGGGATTGGGGATTGGGGTTTGGGATTGGGGATTGGGCTGCAGTTCACCGCGTTCACCACCTGGGATAATGGGATAAAACCAGGGGAAAATATGGGATTGGGAATTGGAATTGGGGAATTGGGGATTGGGCTGCAGTTCACCGCGTTCACCACCTGGAAAATGGGGGAAAATATGGGATTGGGATATGGGATTGGGATATGGGATTGGGCTGCAGTTCACCGCGTTCACCACCTGGAAAAATGGGGAAAATATGGGATTTGGGATTGGGATTTGGGGTTTGGGATTGGGGATATGGGATCAGGGACTGGGATTGGGCTGCAGTTCACCGCGTTCACCACCTGGAAAAACAGGATTTGGGATTTGGGATTGGGGATATGGGATTGGGCTGCAGTTCACCACGTTCACCACCTGGAAAAATGGGATAAAACCAGGGGAAAATATGGGATTTGGGGTTTGGGGAATTGGGATCAGGGATATGGGATTGGGCTGCAGTTCACCGCGTTCACCACCTGGGACAACGGGGAAAATATGGGATTGGGATATGGGATCAGGGATATGGGATTGGGATATGGGACTGGGCTGCAGTTCACCGCGTTCACTACCTGGGATAAATGGGATAAACGGGAAAAATATGGGATATGGGATCGGGGATATGGGATTGGGCTGCAGTTCACCCGTTTACCACCTGGAAAAACAGGGACAAAACCAGGGAAAAATATGGGATTTGGGATATGGGATCAGGGATGTGGGATTGGGCTGCAGTTCACCACGTTCACCACCTGGGATAAACGGGAAAATATGGGAAAATATGCGATTGGGGAATTGGGATTGGGGATTGGGATATGGGATCGGGGATTGGCCTGCAGTTCACCGCGTTCACCACCTGGGATAATGGGATAAAACCAGGGGAAAATATGGGATTGGGAATTGGAATTGGGGAATTGGGGATTGGGCTGCAGTTCACCGCGTTCACCACCTGGGATAAACGGGGAAATATGGGATTGGGGATTGGGATATGGGATTGGGGATTGGGCTGCAGTTCACAGCATTCACCACCTGGAACAACGGGGAAAAATATGGGAAAATATGGGATTGGGGATTGGGGTTTGGGATATGGGACTGGGCTGCAGTTCACTGCATTCACCACGTGCAACAGGGGATTGGGATTTGGGATTGGGGATTTGGGATCTGGGATTTGGGGTTTGGGATTTGGGGTATACTTCACTACATTCAACACCAGCACCGGGGGGAGATTTGGGGTTTGGGATTTGGAGTGTGGAGGATTTGGGGTTTGGGATTGGGATTTGGGTGTGGGATGGGAGATGTGGGATTTGGATGTGGGATTAGGGATTTGGGTTGTGGGATTGGAGTTTGGGATGTGGGACACGGGAATGGGAACAGGGACAGAGGAACGGGAGTGGGGCTGGCCTGGGATCCCTCCCCATCCCATCCCAGTGACTCCCAGTGCTCACCCAGTTCAGGCTGGGCTCCTTGCTGAACTCGTGGCTCTCCCAGTCCCATCCCAGTTTATCCCAGTCCATCCCAGTCCCATCCCAGTATATCCCACTCCCATCCCAGTTTATTGCAGTCCCTCCCAGTCCCATCCCAGTCCATCCCAGTCCCATCCCAGTCCATCCCAGTCCCATCCCAGTCCCATCCCAGTCCCTCCCAGTCCATCCCAGTATATCCCAGTCCCATCCCAGTTTATTGCAGTCCCATCCCAGTCCCTCCCAGTCCCTCCCAGTACTCACCCAGTTCAGGCTGGGCTCCTTGCTGAACTCGTGGCTCTCCCAGTCCCATCCCAGTTTATCCCAGTCCCTCCCAGTGCTCACCCAGTTCAGGCTGGGCTCCTTGCTGAACTCGTGGCTCTTGGCGGCGCTGAAGTCGTAGTCGGGCCGGAAGGCCTCGTTCAGGGTGGCGATCAGGTAGAACAGCGTCTTGCGGCTGCACGTGTCACTGAGGGGACTGTCCTCGTCACCAGGGTGTCCCCTCCCCTGTCTGGGACACAAACTGGTGTCACTGTGTCACTGTGTCACTGAGGGGACTGTCCTCGTCACCGGGGTGTCCCCTCCCCTGCCTGAGGGACAAACTGGTGTCACTGTGTCACTGTGTCACTGAGGGGACTGTCCTCGTCACCGGGGTGTCCCCTGCCCTGTCTGAGGGACAAACTGGTGTCACTGTGTCACTGTGTCACTGAGGGGACTGTCCTCGTCACCGGGGTGTCCCCTCCCCTGTCTGAGGGACAAACTGGTGTCACTGTGTCACTGTGTCACTGAGGGGACTGTCCTCGTCACCAGGGTGTCCCCTGCCCTGTCTGGGACACAAACTGGTGTCACTGGTGTCACTGTGTCACTGAGGGGACTGTCCTCGTCACCAGGGTGTCCCCTCCCCTGTCTGGGACACAAACTGGTGTCACTGGTGTCACTGTGTCACTGTGTCACTGAGGGGACTGTCCTCGTCACCAGGGTGTCCCCTCCCCTGTCTGGGACACAAACTGGTGTCACTGTGTCACTGTGTCACTGAGGGGACTGTCCTCGTCACCAGGGTGTCCCCTGCCCTGTCTGGGACACAAACTGGTGTCACTGTGTCACTGTGTCACTGAGGGGACTGTCCTCGTCACCGGGGTGTCCCCTCCCCTGCCTGGGACACAAACTGGTGTCACTGGTGTCACTGTGTCACTGTGTCACTGAGGGGACTGTCCTCGTCACCAGGGTGTCCCCTCCCCTGTCTGGGACACAAACTGGTGTCACTGTGTCACTGAGGGGACTGTCCTCGTCACCGGGGTGTCCCCTCCCCTGTCTGAGGGACAAACTGGTGTCACTGTGTCACTGAGGGGACTGTCCTCGTCACCAGGGTGTCCCCTCCCCTGTCTGGGACACAAACTGGTGTCACTGTGTCACTGTGTCACTGAGGGGACTGTCCTCGTCACCAGGGTGTCCCCTCCCCTGAGGGACAAACTGGTGTCACTGGTGTCACTGATGTCACTGTGTCACTGAGGGGACTGTCCTCGTCACCAGGGTGTCCCCTCCCCTGCCTGGGACACAAACTGGTGTCACTGTGTCACTGTGTCACTGAGGGGACTGTCCTCGTCACCAGGGTGTCCCCTCCCATCACTCCCATCACTCCCAGTGCCCATTCCCATCACTCCCAGTGCCCATTCCCATCACTCCCATCACTCCCAGTGCCCATTCCCATCACTCCCAGTGCCCATTCCCATCACTCCCAGTGCTCCCAGTGCCCATTCCCATCACTCCCAGTGCCCATTCCCATCACTCCCAGTGCCCATTCCCATCACTCCCAGTGCCCATTCCCATCACTCCCATCACTCCCAGTGCCCATTCCCATCACTCCCATCACTCCCAGTGCCCATTCCCATCACTCCCAGTGCCCATTCCCATCACTCCCAGTGCCCATTCCCATCACTCCCATCACTCCCAGTGCCCATTCCCATCACTCCCATCACTCCCAGTGCCCATTCCCATCACTCCCAGTGCCCATTCCCATCACTCCCATCACTCCCAGTGCCCTGTCCCATCACTCCCAGTGCTCCCAGTGCCCATTCCCATCACTCCCATCACTCCCAGTGCCCATTCCCATCACTCCCAGTGCTCCCAGTGCCCATTCCCATCACTCCCATCACTCCCAGTGCTCCCAGTACCTCCCAGTGCCCACCCCCCCGGTCTGGGGAGGGGACAGTGCCTCCAGGGCGTGGGGCTGTCCCTCCTGGCAGAACTGCTTGAAGAGCTGCTTGTCAATGCCTGCCAGCTTGCACGAGTAGCTCTCGATCCTGGGACACAGAAAAATGGGAAAAATGAGTGAGAAATACGGGAAAAATGGGGGAAAACGTGGGGAAAAAATGGAGAAAAAAGTGGGAAAAAAGTCGGGAAAATGTGGGGAAAATGTGGGGAAAAAGTGAAGAAAAGAACTGAAGAAAAAAAGAAAAAAGTGGAAAAAAGTCAGAAAAAAGTGGGAAAAATGATGGGGGGAAAAGTGGAAAAAGTAGTGGAAAAAAAGAGGGAAAAAAGTGGGGAAAAAAGTTGGAAAAGGGGGGGGAAGTGGGAAAACGGGGAAAAAAGTGGGGAAAAACGTGTGGGAAAAAGCGAGGAAAAAGTGAGGAAAAAAGGGAAAAAAGAGGGAAAAAAATGGAAAAAAAGAGGAAAAAAAGTGGTGGGAAAGTGAGGAAAAAAGTGGAAAAAAGTGGAAAAAAGTGGAAAAAAGTGGAAAAAAGTGGAAAAAAGTGGAAAAAAGTGGAAAAAAGTGGAAAAAAGTGGAAAAAGTGGAAAAAGTGGAAAAAAGTGGAAAAAAGTGGAAAAAGTGGAAAAAGTGGAAAAAAGTGGAAAAAAGTGGAAAAAAGTGGAAAAAAGGGGGAAAAAAGGGGAAAAAAGGGGAAAAAAGGGGAAAAAAGGGGAAAAAATGTGGAAAAATGTGGAAAATAAGTGGAAAATAAGTGGAAAATAAGTGGAAAAAAAGTGGAAAAAAAGTGGAAAAAAAGTGGAAAAAATGGGAAAAAAGGAAAAAAAGGAAAAAATAGGAAAAAAAGGAAAAAAAGGAAAAAAGGGAAAAAAAGGAAAAAACAAGGAAAAAAGGGAAATAAGGGACGAAAGGGAAAAAAAGGGGAAAAAGGGGAAAAAGGGGAAAAAATGGGAAAAAATGGGAAAAAAGGAAAAAAAGGAAAAAAAAAGGAAAAAAAAGGAAAAAAAAAAGGAAAAAAGGGAAAAAAAGGGAAAAAAGGAGAAAAAAAGGGGGAATCAGTGGGAAAAATGTGGGAAAAATGGGGGGAAAATGGGGGGAAAATGGGGGGAAAATGGGGGGAAAATGGGGGGAAAATGGGGGGAAAATGGGGGAAAAATGAGGGAAAAATGAGGGAAAAAATGAGGGAAAAAAGTGGAAAAAAAGTGGGGAATTCCCATTCCACTTATCTCAAATTTTCCTCTCATTCTTGGATTCCTCATCCCAAATTTTCCCCCTAATTCTGGGATTCCTTATCCCAAATTTCCCCTCATTCATTCCAGAAAATTCCAGGAATTCTGGATCAGCTCCCAGGGAACCCCCCTGAACACTGCTGGAGCTGGGACAAACTGGGACAAACTGGGACAAACTGGGACAGGTGGATCTTGCCTCCAAAATCCAAATAAAATAAAATAAAATAAAATAAAACAAGATGAAACAAAACAAGATAAAATACAACAAAATAAAATAAGATAAAGTAAAAATAAAATAAAATAAATAAAATAATAGAGCATAGTGTAAAACAAGATAAAATAAGATGAAATAAAGTAAAAATAAAATAAGGTAAGGCAAGATAAAATAAAAATAAAATAAAACACAATAAAATTAAATTAAAATTAAATAATAAAAAATAAAATAAGAAAAAATAAGACAAATCAAAATGAAATAAAAAAGGTAAGATAAAATAAAAATAAAATAAAATGCAATAAAGTAAAATAAAAATTAAATAATAAAACATAAAATAAGATAAAACAAAACAAGGTAGGGTGAGATCAAATAAAATAAAAATAAACTAGAGTAAAAATAAAATAAAACAATAAAATAAAAGAAAATTAGATTAAATTAAAATAATATAACACAGAATAAGACAAAATACAATGAAATAAGGTAAAAATAAAAAATAAAAATAAAATAAAATAACAATAAAAATAAAATTAAAATTAAAATAAAATAAAATATAAATAAAATACAATGAATCCCCAAGGCAGCTCCAAGCCCCTCGGTTCCCCCAGAATTCCAAACCCTGCCCCAACATTCCCAGGAAATGGGATAAAAATGGGATAAAAACGGGATAAAAATGGGATAAAAACCAGGATTGAGAGCAGGACAGGGGGCTCAGATCCAGTCAGGAGTTGGGATAATTCCAGGATAATTCCAGGATAATTCCAGGACAATTCCAGGACAATTCCAGGACAATTCCAGGATAATTCCAGAATCCCAGAGATTCTCCAGGGCACAATTCCCACATTCCAGGACCTTTTCCCAGGACAGAATTCCCAAATTCCTGGAGCTTTTCCAGGAGCAGAATTCCCAAATTCTCACAACTTTTCCAGGCACAGAATTCCCAAATTCCCAGAGTTTTTCCTGGGCCAGAATTCACAAATTCCCAGAACTTTTCCAGGGGCAGAATTCCCCAATTTCCAGAATTCCTGGAGCTTTTCCAGGTCCAGAATTCCCAGGGCTCTTCTAGGGCCAGAATTCCCAGATTCCCAGAGCTTTTCCTGGTCTAGAATTCCCAGGATCCCAGGGCTTTTCCAGGGACAGAATTCCCAGATTCCTGGGCCACAATTCCAAGATTCCTGGGATCCCAGAACTTTTCCCAGGTCAGAATTCCTGGAGCTTTTCCAGGAGCGGAATTCCCAGATTCTCACAACTTTTCCAGGCACAGAGTTCCCAAATTCCCAGAGTTTTTCCAGGGTCAGAATCCCCCAATTTCCAGAATTCCTGGAGCTCTTCCAGGCCCAGAATTCTCAGAGCTTTTCCAGGCCCAGAACTCCCAGATTCTCACAACTTTTCTAGGCACAGAATTCCCAGATTCCTGGGCCAGAATTCCCAGATTCCTGGGCCAGAATTCCCAGATTCCTGGCCCAGGATTCCTGGGATTCCTGGAGCTTTTCCTGGCCCAGAATTCCCAGATTCTCACAACTTTTCTGGACCAGAATTCCCACATTTTTCAGACCTTTTTCTGGGGCAGAATTCCCAGATTTCCGGAGCTTTTCCTGGTCCAGAATTCTCAGGATCCCAGAACTTTTCCCAGGCCAGAATTCCTGGAGCTTCCAGGAGCAGAATTCCCAGATTCTCACAACTTTTTCCAGGCACAGAATTCCCAAATTCCCAGAGCTTTTCCTGGGCCAGAATTCCCAAATTCCCAGAGTTTTTCCAGGGGCAGAATTCCCCAATTTCCCGAATTCCTGGAGCTTTTCCAGGGCCAGAATTCCCAGAGCTTTTCCAGGCCCAGAATTCCCAGAGCTTTTCCAGGGCCAGAATTCCCAGATTCTCACAGCTTTTTCTGGCCCAGAATTCCCAGATTTTTCACAACTTTTCTAGGCACAGAATTCCCAGATTCCTGGGCCAGAATTCCCAGACTTTTCAGTACTTTTCCAGGAGCAGAATTCCCAGATTCTCACAACTTTTCCTGGTCCAGAATTCCCAGATTCCTGGCCCAGAATTCCCAGGTTCCTGGGGCTCTTTCAGGAGCAGAGTTCCCAGATTCTCACAACTTTTCCAGGCCTAGAATTCTCAGATTTTTCAGAAGTTTTCCTGGTCCAGAATTCCCAGATTCCCAAGGCAGAATTCCTGGGATTCTGGAGCTTTTTCTGGACGAGAATTCCCAGATTCTCACAACTTTTTCTGGGCCAGATTTCTAATTTTTTAGAACTTTTTCCAGGCCCAGAATCCCCATATTCCCGGAGCTTTTCCAGGCCAGAATTCCCAGATTTTTCAGAACTTTTTCTGGGACAGAATTCCCAGATTTTTCAGAACTTTTCCAGCCCAGAATTCCCAGCCTTCCCTCGCCCACCTGCCGATGATGTGCGCGTCTCCCGTCTCCACGGTGAGCTGGGAGTTGATGGCCTCGAAGCTGGAATTCTCCAGCAGCTTCATCCTCCCGGGGCGGCTCCCGGGGCGATCCCCGGCGCGATTCCCAGCAGAATTCCCGGTGCGGTGGCTGCTCCCCACAGAAAAACGGGAGAGGTGAGCGAGGGGAATTTCCAGAGGGAAAAAAGCGGAAAAACGGGAAGGGAGAGGGGAAGAAGCGGCACCGCAAAGGGGGAAATGGCGACAGCGGCAGGGGGAGAAGCAGAGACGGAGGAGGAAGAGGGAGAGGAGGAAAAAGAGGAGGAGAAGGAGGGAGAAAGAGAAAGAAAAAGAGAAAAAGGAGGAAGAAAAACAGAAAAAGCGGAAAAGTCTCCCCCGCTCCCGGAAGCCGCCACAGGAAGTGCCGTCCCGGCATGCCCCGCGCCGCGCATAGCGGCGACGCACTGACGGACTACAGCTCCCGGCATGCCCCGCGCCGCGCATAGCAGCGACGCACTGACGGACTACAGCTCCCGGCATGCCCCGCGCCGCGCATAGCACCGACGCACTGGCGGACTACAGCTCCCGGCATGCCCCGCGCGGGCGGCACGGCCCCACTATTGCTGGACTACTGCTCCCATGCTGCCCCGCGGCTGCGCGCGGTGCCAGGCCGCGCCTGGGCGGCGCGGGGCGCGCTGGGAGATGTAGTCCGCGCGGCTTCTGGGCGCGCAGGGGAGGGGGCGGCGGGCTGCGCGGGCTTACCGGCGCGTCCTGCTCCCTATCGGTGCCTCCTCGCTGTGGCAGCGCCTTCAAGCTCGGGGCGCGTGTAAAGGGAGGCGTCTCCGGGGAAAGCTCGAGGAGGGCGAGTGTGCCGCGGCCGCCGTCCGCCGTCTGGCGCCGGCCCACCGGGCTTCCGCCCACCTCGACATGTCCCCGAGTGCTCGGGACGGCGGGAGCGGCTGAGCGAGATCCTGGGAGTCCCCCGGAGCGAGCGGGCGAGCGGGCGACCTTCTCCTGCGGCACCGGACGGCAACAGCGGCGGCACCGCCCCGCTCGCGCCCGCCCCGCCTGAGCGGCGCCCGCGGCCCGCGATCCCATTGGTGACAACACCTGTCAATCACCGCCAAGCTAGCAGTTCATTGGCTAAACCCAACGTCAGTCAGCCCAAATCCCACGGCCCCGCCCACCGCGGGGGCGCTCGGCGCTCTGATTGGCTGGCGCGGACAAAGACGGGGGGAGCGGCTGTCAATCACCGCGGGGGCGGGGCGGGGGGGCGTGGCCTTGGGCGTGGCCACGGCGGAACTCTCCTCCCGCGGAACCCCCGCGCGCGGGGCCGCGTTTCCCGGCGCTCCCCCGGAACGGCGTCTTTGGCGGCCGGACCGCGCGGGCGGGAGGCCGGAAGTGGCGGGGTCGCCATGGCGGCGCCCGGAGCGCCCGGGCCGGGCCCGGCAGCCGCGCCCCCCACGGTGCTGATGGCGGCCCGCGCCGAGCTGGCCGCGCCCTGCCGCCTCCTGCCCGCCGCCGGCGCCGCGCTCCGCCTGCAGCTCAGCGTGCAACCGGGAGCCGACGGCCGGCGCCGCTTCCGCCTGGGCCTGCGGCTGCCGGAGGCGGGGGGCGGCGCGGTGAGGGGAAGGGGAAGGGGAGGGGGGCTGGGGAGGGGCCCGCGGGGTCGCCCCGGGGCTCGGGGGCTGGGAGGGGAGGGGGACGGGGCGGAGCCTCCCCGGAGCCGCTCCCGGGGGAGTGGCGGAGTTTTGGGGGGGCGCGACCCCCGGGGTTGTCCCCTCGGGGGGGTCCCGGGAGGTTTGGAGGGGACGGGATCGCCATTAGGGATCGGGCTGTGTCACCCCGGCCAGGGACAGGGATGGGGACAAGGATGGGGACACGTCCGAGAGGGGCTCAGGGCACCCCGAGAGTGACCAAGGGACCCCAAAGGTGTCCCAAGGGTGACCAGGAGCCCCCAAGGGTGACCAGGGGACCCCAGTGGGCCGGGGGCTGTTCTGAGCTTGTGGGGACACTGAGGTGACCCCGCTGGTGTTCTCTGTCCCCATCCCTGTCCCCTGTCCCCATTCCTGTCCCATCCCTGTCCCCCTGTCTCCGTCCCTGTCCCCATGTCCTCATCCCTGTACCATCCCTGTCCACTGTCCCCATCCCTGTCCCCATCCCTGTCCCCTGTCCCCATCCCTGTCCCCATTCCTGTCCTGTCCCTTGTCCCCCTGTCCCCCTCCCTGTCCTCATGTCCCTATATCCCCATCCCTGTCCCATGTCCCCCTGTCCCGTGTCCCCTGTCCCATCCCTGTCCCTGTCCCCATCCCTGTCCCCGCAGCCCCTGGCCGAGTTTGACCTGCGGGACGTTTCCTACCGCGTGTGCGGCCCCACGAGCCACGAGCTGCAGCTGCCACCCGCGGGGACAGCGGGGACAGCGGGGACAGCAGGGACAGAGGGCACGGTGGCGCTGCGGTTCCCCGAGGAGCGCGAGGCACAGCAGTGGTGGACAGTGCTGAGCAGCTCCCTCAGGGAGGCACGGAGAGGTGGGGACACGGGGGACATTGGGGACATGGGGACATTGGGGACACTGGGGACACTGGGGACATTGGGGACACGGGGGACATTGGGGACATTGGGGACATTGGGGACACTGGGACATTGGGGACATGGGGACATTGGGGACATGGGGACATGGGGACACGGTGCTGTGCAGCTCCCTCAGGGAGGCTCGGAGAGGTGGGGACATTGGGGACACTGGGACACTGGGACATTGGGGACACTGGGACATTGGGGATATTGGGACATTGGGGACACTGGGGACATTGGGGACATGGGGACACGGTGCTGAGCAGCTCCCTCAGGGAGGCACGGAGAGGTGGGACAGGGACATGGGGACATGGGGACAATGGGGACACAGGGATATTGGGGACACTGGGGACATTGGGGACACTGGGACAATGGGGACACTGGGATATTGGGGACATTGGGACGATGGGGACACTGGGACATTGAGGACATGGGGACATTGGGGACAGGCACAGGGACATGGGGACACTGGGACATGGAGACATGGGGACAGGGATGGGGACATTGGGGACAGGGCTGGGGACATGGGGACATTGGGGACACGGTGCTGAGCAGCTCCCTCAGGGAGGCTCGGAGAGGTGGGGACATTGGGGACAATGGGGACATTGGGGACATGGGGACATTGGGGACATTGGGGACATGGGGACATTGGGGACACCGGGGATATTGGGGACCATGGGGACATTGGGGATATTGGGACATTGGGGACACTGGGGACATGGGGACAGGGACATGGGGACACTGGGACAATGGGGACATTGGGGACACTGGGGACAGGGACATGGGGACATGGGGACACGGTGCTGAGCAGCTCCCTCAGGGAGGCACAGAGAGGTGGGACAGGGACATGGGGACATTGGGGACATTGGGGACATGGGGACATTGGGACAATGGGGACACTGGGACATTGGGGACAGGGCTGGGGACAGTGACACAGGGCTGGGGACAGTGGCACAGGGACAGTGACACAGGGACAGTGACACAGGGCTGGGACAGGGTTGGGGACAGTGACACAGGGCTGGGGACAGTGACACAGGGATGGGACAGTGACACGGGGCTGGGGACAGTGACACAGGGCTGGGGACAGTGACACAGGGATGGGACAGTGACACAGGGACAGTGACACAGGGCTGGGACAGTGACACAGGGCTGGGGACAGTGACACAGGGATGGGACAGTGACACGGGGCTGGGGACAAGGACACGGGGCTGGGGACAGTGACATGGGGACAGGGCTGGTGACATCAGTGCCAGCAGTGCCAGCCCCGTCCCCACTGTCCCCCCCCAGCCCCCGAGGGTGACACAGGGACATCGCCGGTGCCACCCCCCGAGGATCCCGAGCAGGACACGGAGCAGGCGCAGATCCTGGAGCTGGCCCAGACAGGTACCCTGTCCCCATGTCCCCAAGTGCCACCTCTGCAGGGATGGGGGGGGGACACTCCCTGACATCCCCCTGGGTGTCACCTCCTGTCCCCAGTGTCCCCCTGAGCTGAGACAGGCAGCTGTGGGTGCCACCCCTGGTGTCCCCAGGTCCCCATTCCCTCTCTGGGGTGTCACTTGGTGCCACCCCCAGTGTTCCCCATCACGTCCCCAGTGTCCCCTGGGCTGAGCCAGGTGGCTGTGGGTGCCACTCCCCTGGTGTCCCCAGTGTCCCCATGTCCCCATTCCCACCTTGAGGATCTCTGAGTGCCACCCCTGGTGTCCCCCCAGTGTCCCCATTTCCTCTCTGGGTGTCTGGGTGCCACCCCTGGTGTCACCTGGTGTCCCCATTCCCATCCCAGCAGTCTCTGGGTGCCATCACTGGTATCCCCAGTGTCCCCACTCCCACCCTGGGGGCTGTGGGTGCCACCCCTGGTGTCCCCTGTGTCCCTGGGCTGAGCCAGGCGGCTGTGGGTGCCACCCCTGGTGTCCCCGGGCTGAGCCAGGCGGCTGTGGGTGCCACCCCTGGTGTCCCCTGTGTCCCTGGGCTGAGCCAGGCGGCTGTGGGTGCCACCCCTGGTGTCCCCTGTGTCCCTGGGCTGAGCCAGGCGGCTGTGGGTGCCACCCCTGGTGTCCCCAATGTCCCCATTCCCTCTCTGGGGTGTCACTGGGTGCCATCTCTGGTGTCCCCAGTGTCCCCATTCCCTCTCTGGGGTGTCACTGGGTGCCACCCCCAGTGTCCCCTGGTGTCCCCAGAGCAGCTGGCACTGTCCCTGTCCCAGGCCATTGCCCTTGGGGACACAGTGTGTGTGTGTGTGTCTGTGTGTCCCCATGTCCCTGACGGTGTCCCCCTGTCCCCAGAGGAGCTGGCACTGTCCCTGTCCCAGGCCATTGCCCTTGGGGACACAGTGTGTGTGTGTGTGTGTGTGTCTGTGTGTCCCTGACGGTGTCCCTTGGTGTCCCCAGAGGAGCTGGCACTGTCCCTGTCCCGGGCCATCTCCCAGGGTGACACGGTGTGTGCGGCACGGATGGCGGTGGCACTGGCACGGCGACAGGCAGAGCTGAGCGTGAGCCTGAGGGACAGCGAGGGCGGGGCCGACATCAGGTCAGTGACAGCGACACTGCCGGTGACACCGGTGACACTGCCACCAGTGACACTGACACTGCCACCAGTGACACTGACACTGCCACCAGTGACACCGACACTGCCACCGGTGACACCGACACTGGCACCAGTGACACTGCCACCAGTGACACCGACACTGCCACCTGTGACACTGACACTGGCACCTGTGACACTGACACTGCCACCAGTGACACTGACACTGCCACCTGTGACACTCCCAGTATGGACTGGGACACTGACACTGCCACCAGTGACACTGACACTGCCACCTGTGACACTGACACTGCCACCAGTGACACTGACACCAGTGACACTGCCACCACTGACAGCGACACTGCCACCAGTGACACTCCCAGTATGGACTGGGACACTGACACTGCCACCAGTGACACTCCCAGTATGGACTGGGACACTCCCAGTGCCACCAGTGTGGACTGGGACACTCCCATTATGGAGTGGGACACTTCCAGTGCCACCAGTGACACTCCCAGTGCCACCAGTATGGACTGGGACACAGCCCAGTGCCACCAGCATGGACTGGGACATTCCCAGTGCCACCAGCATGGACTGGGACATTCCCAGTATGGACTGGGACACTGCCAGCGCCACCAGTATGGACTGGGACACTCCCAGTATGGACTGGGACACTGCCAGCGCCACCAGTATGGACTGGGACACTCCCAGTATGGCCTGGGACATTCCCAGTGTGCCCAGTATGGACTGGGACACAACCCGGTATGGACTGGGACACAGCCCAGTGTGACCAGTATGGGCTGGGTCACTCCCAGTATGGACTGGGACACATCCCAGTATGGACTGGGACACTGCCAGTATGGCCTGGGACATTCCCAGTGTGACCAGTATGGACTGGGACACTCCCAGTATGGCCTGGGACATTCCCAGTGTGACCAGTATGGACTGGGACACTCCCAGTATGAACTGTGTCACATCCCAGTGTGCCCAGTATGGACTGGGACACAACCCGGTATGGACTGGGACACAGCCCAGTGTGACCAGTATGGGCTGGGTCACTCCCAGTATGGACTGGGACACATCCCAGTATGGACTGGGACACTGCCAGTATGGACTGGGACACAGCCCAGTGCCACCAGTATGGACTGGGACACAGCCCAGTGCCACCAGTATGGACTGGGACACATCCCAGTATGGACTGGGACACTCCCAGTGCCACCAGTGTGGACTGGGTCACTCCCAGTATGGACTGGGACACTCCCAGTGCCACCAGTATGGACTGGGACACTCCCAGTATGGACTGGGACACTGCCAGTGCCACCAGTATGAACTGGGACACTCCCAGTATGGACTGGGACACTCCCAGTGCCACCAGTATGGACTGGGACACTCCCAGTATGGACTGGGACACTCCCAGTGCCACCAGCATGGACTGGGACACTCCCAGTATGGACTGGGACACTCCCAGTGCCACCAGGGACACTCCCAGTGTGACCAGTATGGACTGGGACACTCCCAGTATGGACTGGGACACTGCCAGTGCCACCAGGATGGACTGGGACACATCCCAGTATGGACTGGGACACTCCCAGTGCCACCAGTGACACTCCCAGTGCCACCAGTATAGACTGGGACACTGCCCAGTGTGACCAGTATGGACTGGGACACATCCCAGTATGAACTGTGTCACATCCCAGTGTTCCCAGTCTCATCCCAGTGTTCCCAGTCTCACTCCCACTGTTCCCAGTCTCTCTCCCAGTGTTCCCAGTCTCACTCCCACTGTTCCCAGTCTCACTCCCACTGTTCCCAGTCTCTCTCCCAGTGTTCCCAGTCTCACTCCCACTGTTCCCAGTCTCACTCCCACTGTTCCCAGTCTCATCCCAGTGTTCCCAGTCTCACTCCCAGTGTTCCCAGTCTCACTCCCAGTGTTCCCAGTCTCACTCCCACTGTTCCCAGTCTCACTCCCACTGTTCCCAGTCTCACTCCCACTGTTCCCAGTCTCACTCCCACTGTTCCCAGTCTCATCCCAGTGTTCCCAGTCTCACTCCCACTGTTCCCAGTCTCATCCCAGTATGCCCAGTCTCACTCCCACTGTTCCCAGTCTCACTCCCACTGTTCCCAGTCTCATCCCAGTGTTCCCAGTCTCACTCCCAGTGTTCCCAGTCTCATCCCTGTATGCCCAGTCTCACTCCCACTGTTCCCAGTCTCACTCCCAGTGTTCCCAGTCTCACTCCCAGTGTTCCCAGTCTCACTCCCACTGTTCCCAGTCTCACTCCCACTGTTCCCAGTCTCACTCCCACTGTTCCCAGTCTCATCCCAGTGTTCCCAGTCTCACTCCCACTGTTCCCAGTCTCATCCCAGTGTTCCCAGTCTCATCCCAGTGTTCCCAGTCTCACTCCCAGTGTTCCCAGTCTCATCCCAGTGTTCCCAGTCTCATCCCAGTATGCCCAGTCTCACTCCCAGTGTTCCCAGTCTCACTCCCAGTATGCCCAGTCTCATCCCAGTGTTCCCAGTCTCACTCCCAGTGTTCCCAGTCTCACTCCCAGTGTTCCCAGTCTCATCCCAGCTCTCCCCCCGTTCCCAGCATGCCGGTGTTGGTGGAGGACGCCACGTCCTCAGCCAGCATCACCCTGCGCGTGCAGCCACACCTCACCATCGGCACCCTCAAGGAGCAGGTGGGTCACCTGGGGACAGCTGGGGACAGCTGGGGGTCACCTGGGGACAGCTGGGGTCACCTGGGGACAGCTGGGGTCATTTGGGGCCCCCTGAGGGGATGGGATCACCTGGGGGTCAGGGTCACCTGGGGACAGCTGGGGACAGCTGGGGTCACCTGGGGACGGTTGAAGGGGATGGGGTCACCAGGGTTTGGGATGGGGTCACCTGGGCTCACCTGGAGTCACTGGAGACACTGGGGTCACCTAGGGGTCACTGGGGGTCACCTGGAGGGGGGGATGAGGACACCTGGGGGGGATGGGGTCACCTGGGGTCATCTGTGGTCACCTGGAGGGGATGGGATCACCTGGGATCACCTGGGGACACCTGGGGTCATCTGGAGGGGATGGGGTCACTTGGGGTCACTGGGGGATGTGGGATCCCTTGGCACACCTGGGGGGGATGGGGACACCTGGGGTCACCTGGGCTCTGCCCACAGTGTCCCCAGATCTCCCTCAGGATCTCCCCAGGATCTCCCCCATGATCTCCTCATGATCCCCCAGATCTCCCTGGGATCTCCCCATGATCTTCCCTGGATCCCCCAGGATCTCCCCAGATCTCCCTGGGATCTCCCCATGATCTTCCCTGGATCCCCCAGGATCTCTCCCCAGATCTCCCTGGGACCTTCTCCAGGATCTCCCTCAGGATCTCCTGGGATCTCTCCCATGATCTCCCCAGATCTTTCCCAGGAAGCCCCCAGGATCTCCCCGATCCCCCAGATCTCCCAGGCTGTCCCCTGAGATCTCCTCAGGATCTCCGCAGGCTCTGCCAGGATTTCTCATGATCTGTCCTGTGGGATCTCCCAGGCTGCATCCCTGGATCTCCCCAGATCTCCTGGGATCCCCCACAATCTCCCCCGGATCTCCCCCAGGATCTCTCTCAGGATCTCCCCAGGCTCTCCCTGATCCCCCAGGATTTCCCCAGGATCTCCCAGGCTCTCCCCAGGATATTCCCCACGATGCCCCCAAGATCTCCCCAAGCTCTCCCCTGGGATCTCCTTAGGATCTCCCCAGCTCTCCCCAAGCTCTACCACAGGATCTCCCAGGATCCCCCCAGGCTCTCCCTGGGATCTCCTCAGGATCTCCCTCAGATCTCCCCCAGAATCTCTCTCAGGATCTCCCCAGGCTCTCCCTGATCTCCTGGGAACTCTCCCTGGCTCTTCCCAGGATCTCCCAGGCACTCCCTGGGATCTCCCCAGATCTCCCCAGGCTCTCCCAGGCTCTCCCTGGGATCTCCTCCAGATCTGGGATCCCCTGGATCACCCCAGGCTCTTCCCCAGGGATCTCTCAGGGATCTCCTCCAGATCTGGGACCCCCAGGCTTCCCCAGGGCTCTCCCCCAGGGCTCTCTCAGGGATCTCTCAGGGCTCTCTCAGGGATCTCTCAGGGATCTCTCAGGGATCTCCCAGGGATCTCTCAGGGCTCTCTCAGGGATCTCTCAGGGCTCTCTCAGGGCTCTCTCAGGGATCTCTCAGGGATCTCCCAGGGATCTCTCAGGGATCTCTCAGGGATCTCTCAGGGCTCTCTCAGGGATCTCTCAGGGCTCCCCCAGGCTCTCTCAGGGCTCTCTCAGGGATCTCTCAGGGCTCTCTCAGGGCTCCCCCAGTCTCTCTCAGGGATCTCCCCCAGTCTCCCCCAGTCTCTCTCAGGTCTCACCCCGATCCCCCTCCCCCAGGTGTTCCATGAGTACGGGTTCCACCCGCTGGCACAGCGCTGGATCATCGGGCAGAGCCTGTGCCAGGACGGCCGCAGCCTGGGCTCCTACGGCATCCGCCGCGCCGGGGACCCCGCCTTCCTCTTCCTGCTGTCGGCGCGGGCCGCGGGGCTGGGCCCCGAGCAGTACCGGGAGCTGCAGGCGCAGGGGCTGCTCAGAGCCACGGGGCTCGGCTCAGGTACGGCTTCTTCATCATCTTCATCATCTTCATCATCATAGTGCTGTTAGTGCTGCTGCTGCTGCTGCTCCTTCCTCTGCTTCTGCTCCTGTTCCTGTTCCTGGCCCCGAGCAGTACCGGGAGCTGCAGGCGCAGGGGCTGCTCAGGGCCACGGGGCACGGCTCAGGTACGGCTTCATCATCATCATCTTCATCATCATCATACTGCTGTTAGTGCTACTGCTAGTGCTGCTGCTTCTGCTCCTTCCCCTGCTCCTGTTCCTGGCCCCGAGCAGTACCGGGAGCTGCAGGCACAGGGGCTGCTCAGAGCCACGGGGCTCGGCTCAGGTACGGCTTCATCATCATCATCATCATCATCATCATAGTGCTGTTAGTGCTGCTGCTCCTTCCTCTGCTTCTGCTTCTGCTCCTGTCCCTGGTCCCGAGCAGTACCGGGAGCTGCAGGCGCAGGGGCTGCTCAGGGCCACGGGGCTCGGCTCAGGTACGGCTTCTTCATCATCATCATCATCATCATCATCATCATCATACTGCTGTTAGTGCTACTGCTTCCTGCTCCTTCCTCTGCTTCTGCTCCTGCTCCTGTTCCTGGGCCCCGAGCAGTACCGGGAGCTGCAGGCGCAGGGGCTGCTCAGAGCCACGGGGCTTGGCTCAGGTATGGCATCTTCATCATCATCATCCTCATCATCATCATCATCATCATACTGCTACTGCTAGTGCTGCTGCTGCTCCTCCTCATCCTCCCCTGCTCCTGTTCCTGGCCCCGAGCAGTGCCGGGAGCTGCAGGCGCAGGGGCTGGGGCAGTTATGGCTTCATCAGCCTCATCATCATCTTCATCATCATTATCCTGCTCCTCCTCCTTGTCCTGTTCCTGTTCCTGCTCTTTCCCCACCTGGCACAGGTGCAGCTTCATCATCCTCATCTTCATCATCCTCATCATCATCCTGCTGCTGCTCCTGCTCCTTCCTCCTCTTCCTCATCCTGTTCCTTCCTCCTCTTCCTCATCCTGTTCCTTCCTCATCATCCTCATCCTGTTCCTTCCTCACCATCCTCATCCTGCTGCCTCATTCTGCTCCTTGTCCTACTCCTGCTCGTTCCTCACCTGGCACAGGTGCAGCTTCATCATCCTCATCTTCATCATCCTCATCATCATCCTGCTGCTGCTCCTGCTCCTTCCTCCTCATCTTCATCCTGCTCCTTCCTCCTCATCCTCATCCTGTTCCTTCCTCATCATCTTCATCCTGCTCCTTCCTCATCATCTTCATCCTGCTCCTTCCTCCTCATCCTCATCCTGCTCCTTCCTCCTCATCCTCATCCTGCTCCTTCCTCCTCATCCTCATCCTGTTCCTTCCTCATCATCCTCATCCTGCTCCTTCCTCATCATCCTCATCCTGTTCCTTCCTCATCATCCTCATCCTGCTGCTCCCTCCTCATCCTCATCCTGCTGCTCTTCCTCCTTCCTGCTCCTCCTGTTCTCCCCTCACCTGGCACAGGTACAGGGAGAGCCTTGGGGTCCTTGTCCTGCTCCTTCCTCATCCTGTTCCTTCCTCCTCATCACCCTCACACACTTCCTGCTCGTTTTTCATCATCCTGCTCCTTCTTCATCATCCTCATCCTGCTCCTTCATCATCCTCATCCTGCTCCTGCTCCTTCATCATCCTCATCCTGCTCCTGCTCCTTCATCATCATCCTCATCCTGCTCCTGCTCCTTCCTCATCCTGTTCCTTCCTCCTCATCACCCTCACACGCTTCCTGCTCATTTTTCATCATCCTGCTCCTTCGTCATCCTCATCATCCTCATCCTGCTCCTTCATCATCCTCATCCTGCTCCTGCTCCTTCATCATCCTTATCCTCATCCTGTTCCTTCCTCATCCTGTTCCTTCCCCCTCATCACCCTACACGCTTCCTGCTCATTTTCCATCATCCTGCTCCTTCTTCATCCTCCTCCTGCTCCTGCTCCTTCATCATCCTCATCATCCTCATCCTGCTCCTGCTCCTTCTTCCTCCTCCTCCTCCTCCTCCATCCCCGCCACCCCCTCCATGCTGATGCCAGCCCCGTGTCCCCGTGTCCCCAGGCGGTGTCCCCGAGCCCCTGGAGCAGATGGACATGGGGGACGCTGGGGACACCGGGGACATCCGGGATCGCCTGGACTCGCTGCAGCTCTGGGACAGCGCCGGGGCCCCGCCCACGGTCCCCGAGCCCCGCCCACCCTCACCTGAGCAGGTACGGGGTGGGGGGGAGGTTCTGCCCTCATCCCAAATCCTGATCCCAAACCGTGATCCTGATCCCAAACCCTGATCCCTGATCCCAGTCCCTGATCCTGATCCCTATCCCTGATCCCAATCCCTGATCCTGATCCCAAACCCTGATCACGATCCTAATCACTGATCCTGATCCCAAACCTTGATCCTGGTCCCAAATCCTGATCCCAAATCCTGATCCCAAATCCTGATCCTGATCCCAAACCGTGATCCTGATCCTGGTCCCAATCTCAAACCTTGATCCTGATCCCTATCCCTGATCCCAGATCCTGATCCCTGATCCCAAATCCTGATCCCAAACCCTGATCTTGATCCCAATCCTTGATCCCAAATCCTGATCCCTGATCCCAAATCTTGATCCCAAACCCTATTCTTGATCCCAAACCCTGATCCCAGTCTCTGATCCTGATCCCAAACCCTGATCCTGATCCCAAATCCTGATCCTGATCCCTATCCCTGATCCCAGATCCTGATCCCAAACCCTGATCCTGATCCCTATCCCTGATCCCAAACCCTGATC
Organism: Catharus ustulatus; assembly: GCF_009819885.2. Lineage (NCBI taxonomy): Eukaryota > Metazoa > Chordata > Aves > Passeriformes > Turdidae > Catharus > Catharus ustulatus. The sequence continues at coordinate 164,544,249 of NC_046221.1, forward strand.
CTGATCCCAAACCTCGATATTGATCCCTGATCCCAAACCCTGATCCTGACCCCTGATCCTGATCCCAATCCCTGATCCCAAATCCTGATCCTGATCCCAAACTCTGATCCCAATCCCTGATCCCAAACCCTGATCCTGATCCCAATCCCTGATCCCAATCCTTGATCCTGGTGCTAATCCCGATCCTGATCCCAAATCTCGATACTGATCCTGATCCCAATCCCTGATCCTGATCCCAAACCTCGATATTGATCCCTGATCCTGATCCCAAACCCTGATCCCAATCCCTGATCCTGATCCCAAACCCTGATCCTGATCCCAATCAGGTGTGGGGTGGGGAGGGGGTCCCAGCCCATTCCCAGAGTTCTGGGGGCATCCTGCCTCATCCCAGATCCCAGATCCCATTCCTGATGTGCCAGGGCAGCCACTGCCCTCAGCCCCATTCCCTGCAGAATTCCTGTTCCAGGAGGGCTGGGGCCATTCCTGTCCCCATTTCCATCTCATTCCCATTCCCATTTCATTTTCACTCCAATTCCCATTCCCATTCCTGTAACACCTCCCCATTCCCATTCCTGTCCCCATTCCCATCCCATTTCCACTCCAATTCCCATTCCCATTCCTGTAACACCTCCCCATTCCCATCCCATTCCCACTCCAGTTCCCAATCCCATTCCTGTCTCCGTTCCCATTCCCATTCCCATAACACCTCCCCATTCCCATTCCTGTCCCCATTCCCATCCCCATTCCCATCCCATTTCCACTCCAATTCCCATTCCTATCCCCAATCCCATCCATTCCTGTCCCCATCCCCATTCCCACTCCAATTCCCATTCCTATCCCCAATCCCATTCCATTCCTGTCCTCATTCCTTTCCCCATTCCCCATTCCCATCCCATCCCCATTCCATTTCCACCCCAATTCCCACCCTCAATCCCATTCCATTCCTGTCCCCATTCCCATCCCATTCCCATTCCTGTAACACCTCCCCATTCCCAATCCCATTCGTGTCCCCATTCCCATCCCATTTCCACCCCAATTCCCATTTCCATCCCCAGCCCCATTCCATTCCTGTCCCCATTCCCATCCCATCCCCATTCCCATCCCATTTCCACTCCAATTCCCAGCCCCAATCCCATTCCTGTTCTCATTCCCACTCCCATCCCATTCCCATTCCATTTCCACTCCAATTCCCATTCCTATCCCCAATCCCATTCCATTCCTGTCCCCATTCCCATCCCATTCCCATTCCTGTAACACCTCCCCATTCCCAATCCCATTTCCATCCCAATTCCCATCCCCATCCCCAATCCCATTCCATTCCTGTCGCCATTCCCATCCCATTCCCACCCCATTTCCACTCCAATTCCCAATCCCATTCCCATCCCCAATCCCATTCCCATTCCTGTCCCCATTCCCATCCCATCCCCATTCCCATCCCATTTCCACTCCAATTCCCAATCCCATTCCTGTCCCCATTCCCGTAACACCTCCCCATTCCCAATCCCATCCCATTCCTGTCCCTATTCCCATTCCCATTCCCATTCCCATCCCATTCTCATCCCATTTCCACTCCAATTCCCATCCCCATCCCCAATCCCATTCCATTCCCATTCCTGTTCTCACTCCCATTCCCACTCCCATCCTGTTCCCAGTCCCATTCCCATTCCTTATCCCCTTATCCCATTAACCCCATTAACCCATTAATTAACCCCATTAACTAACCCCATTAATTAACCCCATTAATTATCCCAGTGTGGCTGGGCGTGCCCCCGGTGCACGTTCCTGAACAAGCCCACCTGCCCCGGCTGTGAGATGTGCCCTGACCCCATTAATTAATCCCATTAATTAACCCCATTAATTAACCCCATTAATTAACCCCGTTAACCGTTCCCAGTGTGGCTGGGCGTGCCCCCGGTGCACGTTCCTGAACAAGCCCACCCGCCCCGGCTGTGAGATGTGCCCTGACCCCATTAACCCCATTAACCCCATTAACCCATTAATTAACCCCATTAATTAACCCCATTAATCAATCCCACCGTTCCCAGTGTGGCTGGGCGTGCCCCCGGTGCACGTTCCTGAACAAGCCCACCCGCCCCGGCTGTGAGATGTGCCCTGACCCCATTAACCCCATTAACCCCATTAATCAATCCCATTAATTAACCCCATTAATTCACCCCGTTAATCAATCCCAGTGTGGCTGGGCGTGCCCCCGGTGCACGTTCCTGAACAAGCCCACCCGCCCCGGCTGTGAGATGTGCCCTGACCCCATTAACCCCAGTGACCCCGTTAATTAACCCCGTTAATCAATCCCAGTGTGGCTGGGCGTGCCCCCGGTGCACGTTCCTGAACAAGCCCACCCACCCTGGCTGTGAGATGTGCCCTGACCCCATTAACCCCATTAACCCCATTAACCCCATTAATTAACCCCATTAATTAACCCCATTAATTAACCCCGTTAACCGTTCCCAGTGTGGCTGGGCGTGCCCCCGGTGCACGTTCCTGAACAAGCCCACCCGCCCCGGCTGTGAGATGTGCAGCTCCCCCCGGCCCGAGGGGTACCGGGTCCCCGGGGGGCACCGCCCCGACCCCGCCGAGCTGCAGCGCCTGCAGCGGGAGCAGGACGGCACCCGACAGTGCCAGCAGGTAAAGGGTTAATGGGATTTGTGGGGTTAATGGGATTTATGGGGTTTGTGGGGTTAATGGGGTCACTGGGGTCACTGGGCACCGCCCCGACCCCGCCGAGCTGCAGCGCCTGCAGCGGGAGCAGGACGGGACCCGACAGTGCCAGCAGGTACAGGGTTAATGGGGTTAATGGGATTTATGGGGTTAATGGGGTTAATGGGGTCACTGGGGTCACTGGGCACCGCCCCGACCCCGCCGGGCTGCAGCGGGAGCAGGACGGCACCCGACAGTGCCAGCAGGTACAGGGTGTGTGGGATTTGTGGGATTTGTGGGGTTAATGGGGTTTATGGGGTTTGTGGGGTCACTGGGTTTAATGGGGTCACTGGGGTTAATGGGGTCACTGGGGTTAGTGGGGTCACTGGGGTTAATGGGGTTAGTGGGGTCACTGGGGTTAATGGGGTCACTGGGGTTAATGGGGTTAATGGGGTCACTGGGGCTAATGGGGTCACTGGGGTTAATGGGGTCACTGGGGTCACTGGGGTTAATGGGGTCACTGGGGTCACTGGGGTTAATGGGGTCACTGGGGTTAATGGGGTTAATGGGGTCACTGGGGTTAATGGGGTTACTGGGGTCACTGGGGTTAATGGGGTCACTGGGGTCACTGGGGTCACTGGGGTTAATGGGGTCACTGGGGTCACTGGGGTTAATGGGGTCACTGGGGTCACTGGGGTTAGTGGGGTCACTGGGGTCACTGGGGTCACTGGGGTCACTGGGGTCACTGGGGTTAATGGGGTTAATGGGGTCACTGGGGTTAATGGGGTTACTGGGGTCACTGGGGTTAATGGGGTTACTGGGGTCACTGGGGTTACTGGGGTTAATGGGGTCAGTGGGGTCACTGGGGTTAATGGGGTCACTGGGGTAACTGGGGTCACTGGGGTTAATGGGGTCACTGGGGTCACTGGGGTTAATGGGGTTAATGGGGTCACTGGGGTCACTGGGGTTAATGGGGTCACTGGGGTTAATGGGGTCACTGGGGTTAGTGGGGTCACTGGAGTCACTGGGGTTAATGGGGTCACTGGGGTTAATGGGATTTATGGGGTTAATGGGGTTACTGGGGTTAGTGGGGTTAATGGGGTCACTGGGGTTAATGGGGTCACTGGGGTTAGTGGGGTCACTGGGGTCACTGGGGTTAATGGGGTCACTGGGGTTAATGGGGTCACTGGGGTTAGTGGGGTCACTGGGGTTAATGGGGTCACTGGGGTTAATGGGATTTATGGGGTTAATGGGGTCACTGGGGTCACTGGGGTTAATGGGGTCACTGGGGTTAATGGGGTCACTGGGGTTAATGGGGTTAATGGGGTCACTGGGGTTAATGGGGTTAATGGGGTTAATGGGGTCACTGGGGTTAATGGGGTCACTGGGGTTAGTGGGGTCACTGGGGTTAATGGGGTCACTGGGGTTAATGGGATTTATGGGGTTAATGGGGTCACTGGGGTCACTGGGGTCACTGGGGTCACTGGGGTTAATGGGGTCACTGGGGTTAGTGGGGTCACTGGGGTTAATGGGGTCACTGGGGTTAGTGGGGTCACTGGGGTTAATGGGGTCACTGGGGTTAATGGGGTTAATGGGGTTACTGGGGTTAATGGGGTCACTGGGGTTAATGGGGTTAATGGGGTCACTGGGGTTAGTGGGGTCACTGGGGTTAATGGGGTCACTGGGGTTACTGGGGTTACTGGGGTTAGTGGGGTTAATGGGGTTAATGGGGTCACTGGGGTTAATGGGGTTACTGGGGTTACTGGGGTTAGTGGGGTCAGTGGGGTCACTGGGGTTAGTGGGGTCACTGGGGTTACTGGGGTTAATGGGGTCACTGGGGTTAATGGGGTCACTGGGGTTAGTGGGGTCACTGGGGTTAGTGGGGTCACTGGGGTCACTGGTGTTTATGGGTTATTGGGATTTTTGGGGTCAATGGGGTCTCTGGGATTTTTGGGTTTATTGGGATTTTTGGGGTCCCTGGTGTTTATGGGTTATTGGGATTTTTGGGGTCAATGGGGTCTCTGGGATTTTTGGGTTTATTGGTATTTTTGGGGTCACTGGGATTTATGGGTTTATTGGGATTTTTGGGGTCCCTGTGGTCCCTGGTGTTTATGGGTTATTGGGATTTTTGGGGTCCCTGGAGTTTATGGGTTATTGGGATTTTTGGGGTCCCTGGGATTTATGGGTTATTGGGATTTTTGGGGTCCCTGGGATTTATGGGTTATTGGGATTTTTGGGGTCCCTGGGGTCACTGGGATTTTTGGGGTCACTGGGATTTATGGGTTATTGGGGTTTTTGGGGTCCCTGGTGTTTATGGGTTATTGGGGTTTTTGGGGTCCCTGGGGTCACTGGGATTTTTCCCATTCCCACCTGGATCCCAAGGATTCTCTGCAGCATCTCCAGGAGTGAACCCCCCCAAAGTGTCCCCAGAGTGTCCCTGGGAGCCCCCAGAGATTTGGGGACAGCCAGGACACGGCTCAGGGCCTTCCCTTCCTTCGCTTCCCCTCCACTTTTCCCATTATCTGTTTTTTTCCCTATTTTTTCCCATTTTCACAAGTTTTTTTCCTTGGTTTTATCCCATTTCCCCCAGGTTTTTTCCATTTTTCTCATTTTTTTTTCTCATTTTCCCCATTTTCCCCCCATTCCAGGCCCTGGAAGCAGAACACCAGCAGAACTTCCAGCAGCCATTCCCACATTCCATTTCTCACATTTTCCCCATTTTTTCTCTATTTTTTCCCCCATTTTCCCTGGGATTTTTCTCATTTTCCCAGGATTTTTTCCCATTTCCCCCACATTTTTTCCCATTTTCCCTGTTTTTTCCCCCATTTTCCCCGTTTTTTTTTCCATATTCTCATTTTTCCCACGTTCTCATTTTCCCCATATTCCCATTTTCCCCGGTTTTTTTTCTCTGTTTTTTCCCTCCATTTTCCCTGGGATTTTTCCCATTTCCCCAGGATTTTTTCCCTTTTTTTTCCTGTTTTTTCCCCCATTTCCAGGCCCTGGAAGCAGAACACCATCAGAATTTCCAGCAGCCATTCCCACATTCCCACATTCCCATTTTTTTTCTCATTTTTCCCATTTTTCCCATTTTTCCCTGTTTTTTCCCCATTCTCCAGGCCCTGGAAGCGGAGCGCCAGCGGAATTTCCAGCAGCCATTCCCACATTCCCACATTCCCATTTTTTTTCTCATTTTTCCCATTTTTTTCTCATTTTTCCCCATTCCCAGGCCCTGGAAGCGGAGCGCCAGCGGAATTTCCAGCAGCCATTCCCACATTCCCACATTCCCATTTTTTTCTCATTTTTCCCCATTCCCAGGCCCTGGAGGCAGAACGCCAGCGGAATTTCCAGCAGCTGCTGCGGGCGGAGGAGGCGGAGCTGGTGCCGAACCCGGAGCCGCTCGAGTGCGGGATCTGCCTGCAGGGCGTGCCCGCGGGGCGGGGCGTGCTGCTGCGGGACTGCCTGCACAGCTTCTGCCGGTACCGAACCGAGCCGAACCGAACCGGGCTAACAGGGGGGTAACGGGGCCGGGCCGTGCCGGGATCCCTGCAGGGCGTGCCCGCGGGGCGGGGGGTGCTGCTGCGGGACTGCCTGCACAGCTTCTGCCGGTACCGAACCGAGCCGAGCCGAGCCGAACCGGGCTAACGGGGTTAACGGGGTTAACGGGGCCGTGCCGGGATCCCTGCAGGGCGTGCCCGCGGGGCGGGGCGTGCTGCTGCGGGACTGCCTGCACAGCTTCTGCCGGTACCGAACCGAGCCGGGACAGAACCGGGACAGAACCGGGTTAACGGGGCTAACGGGATAACGGGACCCCGCCCTCGGGAGCCCTGGGACCACCCCAGGGACCCCAGCCCCAAATTGCTGTGACCAGTCCCAACATCCCCCAGCCCCAAAGTGACCTCAGTGACCCCCCCAGTGACCCCAGTGATCCCAGTGACCCCCAGTGATCCCAGTGACCCCCAGTGACCCCAGTGACCCCTCACACCATCCCAGTGACCCCAGTGACCCCTCACACCATCCCAGTGACCCAGTGACCCCCAGTGATCCCAGTGACCTCAGTGACCCCAGTGACCCCTCACACCATCCCAGTGACCCCCAGTGTCCCCCTGTCCCAGGGAGTGTCCCCAGTGCTCCCAGTATCCCCAGTAACCGCTGTCCCCTCCCAGGGAATGTCCCCAGTGCTCCCCGTGCTTCCAGTATCCCCAGTATCCCTGTCCCCTGTCCCAGGGAGTGTCCCCAGCACTCCCAGTATCCCCGGTGTCACTGTTCCCAGTGCTCCCAGTATCCCCAGTTACAGTGTCCCTGTCCCCCCAGGGAGTGTCCCCAGTATCCCCAGTATCCCCAGTATCCCTGTCCCCAGTGCTCCCAGCACTCCCAGTATCCCCATATCCCTGTCCCTGTCCCCCCAGGGAGTGTCCCCAGCACTCCCAGTGTCCCCAGTGTCCCTGTCCCTTCCCCCCAGGGAGTGCCTCCGGCAGGTGATCACGTTCAGCGAGGAGCCGGTGGTGGCCTGTCCCTTCCGCGATGTCACCTACGCCTGTGGCAGCCACCTGCAGGAGCGTGAGATCCGCGCGGTGCGTGGGGACAGGGGACACTGGGGACACTGGGGACACGGGGGGGACAGGGACACTGGGGACATGGGGGACATTGGGGACACGGGGACATTGGGGACACGGGGTCACAGCCACCTGCAGGAGCGTGAGATCCGCGCGGTGCGTGGGGACATGGGGACATTGGGACATGGGGGGACATTGGGACATTGGGGACAGGGGATACTGGGGACATTGGAGACAGGGGACATGGGAGGACACTGAGGGGACAGGGGACACTGAGGGGACACAGCCACCTGCAGGAGCGTGAGATCTGCGCGGTGCGTGGGGACAGGGGACACTGGGGACACTGAGGGGACGTTGGGGACACTGGGGACATTGGGGGGGACACTGGGGACATTGGGGACAGGGGACACTGGGGATGACACTGGGGACATTGGGGACAGGGGACACTGGGGATGACACTGGGGACATTGGGACATTGGGGACAGGGGACACTGAGGACATGGGGGGACATGGCGGGGACACTGAGGGGACATTGGGGACCCTGGGGACATTGGGGACAGGGGACACTGGGGACATGGGGGGGACACTGAGGGGACGTTGGGGACACTGGGGACATTGGGGACAGGGGGACATTGGGGGGGACACTGGGGACATTGGGACATTGGAGACAGGAGGACACTGAGGACAGGGTGGGGGACACTGGGGACATTGGGGACATGGGGGAGGTCACAGCCACCACAGGAGGGTGACACCCGCGGGGAGTCCCCAGGGAATGGCAGGGGGGTGACTCGGGGGGTCCCCGTGGGTGGGTGACAGTGACTCAGGGTGTCCCAGGGCCACCTCCCCAGTGATGTCCCCATTGTCACAGCTGCTGTCCCCCGAGGAGCACGCCCGTTTCCTGGCCCTGTCCCCATGTCCCATTGATGTCCCCAATGATGTCCCCTGTGTCCCCAGCTGCTGTCCCCAGAGGAGCACGCCCGGTTCCTGGCCCGCGGGCTGGCCCTGTGTCCCCATTGATGTCCCCATTGATGTCCCCAATGATGTCCCCTCTGTCACAGCTGCTGTCCCCAGAAGAACACGCCCGTTTCCTGGCCCGCGGGCTGGCTCTGTCCCCATTGATGTCCCCTCTGTCCCCTCTGTCACAGCTGCTGTCCCCAGAGGAGCACGCCCGGTTCCTGGCCCGCGGGCTGGCTCTGTGTCCCCAGTGATGATGTCCCCTCTGTCCCCTCTGTCCCCAGCTCCTGTCCCCCGAGGAACACGCCCGTTTCCTGGCTCTGTCCCCATGTCCCCATTAATGTCCCTATTGTCCCCCAGCTCCTGTCCCCAGAGGAGCACGCCCGTTTCCTGGCCCGTGGCCTGGCCCTGTGTCCCCAATGATGTCCCAATGATGTCCCCTCTGTCCCCAGCTGCTGTCCCCAGAGGAACACGCCCGTTTCCTGGCCCGAGGGCTGGCTCTGTGTCCCCATTGATGTCCCCATTGATGTCCCCATTGTCACAGCTCCTGTCCCCGGAGGAACACGCCCGTTTCCTGGCCCGCGGGCTGGCTCTGTGTCCCCATTGATGTCCCCATTGATGTCCCCATTGTCACAGCTGCTGTCCCCAGAGGAACACGCCCGTTTCCTGGCCCGAGGGCTGGCTCTGTGTCCCCAATGATGATGTCCCCTCTGTCCCCAGCTCCTGTCCCCAGAAGAACACGCCCGGTTCCTGGCCCGCGGGCTGGCTCTGTGTCCCCAATGATGATGTCCCCTCTGTCCCCAGCTCCTGTCCCCAGAAGAACACGCCCGGTTCCTGGCCCGCGGGCTGGCTCTCGCCGAGCGCCGCAGCCGGAACAGTTTCCACTGCCGGGGCCGGGACTGCCCGGGCTGGTGTTTCTACGAGGACGCGGTGAACGAGTTCCCGTGCCCGGTGTGCGGGGCGCTCAACTGCCTGCTGTGCAAGGTGAGCGCTCGGGGCTGTCCCCGCGCTGTCCCCGCGCTGTCCCCGCGCTGTCCCCACACTGTCCCCGCTCCCCCAGGCCATCCACGAGGGCCAGAACTGCCGCCAGTACCAGGACGAGCTGCAGCTGCGGGCGCTCAATGACGCGGCGGCGCGGGAGACGCGGGACATGCTGCAGGTGCGGGGGGCTCGGGGGGATTTGGGGAGGGGTCCCGGGGGTCCCCGCCGTGCTGACCCCCCCTCCGTGACCCCTCCGCAGACGCTGGTGCAGCGGGGGGAGGCCATGCACTGCCCCACGTGCCGCATCGTGGTGCAGAAGAAGGACGGGTGCGACTGGATCCGCTGCACCGTGTGCCAGACCGAGATCTGCTGGGTCACCAAGGGGCCGCGCTGGGGGCCGGGGGTGAGGGGGGGGGTCCCGGGGGGGTTTGGGGGGGTCCCGGGGGGGTTTGGGGGGTCCTGGGGGGGTCCTGGGGGGGTCTGGGGGGGGTTCTGAGATGAGGGGGGGGCACCAAGGGCGGCGCTGGGGTGATTGGGGGGGAACTGGGGGGTCCCAGACCCTGGGGAGGGGGCAGGAGGGACCCCAGGGTTGGGGGGGGGGACAGAGGGTGACCCCCAGGGTGGCCCCAGGGTGAGGGAGGGGACACAGAGTGACCACAGGGGGACACTGAATGACCCCAGGGTGAGGGAATGGACACAGGGTGACCCCAGGGTGAGGGAGGGGACACAGAGCGACCCCAGGGTGACCCCAGGGTGGGGTGGGGGGGGACACAGAGTGACCCCCAGGGTGAGGGAAGGGACACAGGGTGACCCCAGGGTGACACAGAGTGACCCTAGAGTGACCCAGGGGGACACACAGTGACCTCAGAGTGACCCCAGGGTGACACAAAGTGACCCCAGGGGGACACACAGTGACCTCAGGGTGACCCCAGGGTGACACAGAGTGACCCCAGGGTGACACAGGGTGACCAGGGGGACACAGAGTGACCCCAGGGTGACCCCGGGGGACACAGAGTGACCCCAGGGTGACCCCAGGGGGACACAGGGGTACACAGGGTGACCCCAGGGTGAGGGAGGGGACACAGAGTGACCTCAGGGTGACCCCAGGGACACAGAGTGACCCCAGGGTGACCAGGGGGACACAGAGTGACCCCAGGGCGACCCCAGGGCGGGCTCCCAGCTGACCCCCGCCCTGTCCCCGCAGGGTCCTGGGGACACCAGCGGTGGCTGTCGCTGCAACGTCAACGGGCAGAGGTGCCACCCCCGGTGCCAGAACTGCCACTGACCCCCCCGGGCCCCCCTGGGGACACCCCCGGGGACACCCCCGGGGACACCGAGGGACGGATGGAGCCGGAGCCGGGCCCGGAGATGCCATGGCCAGTGGGGACAGGGCCAGGATGGACACACGGCCAGAGGGACAAAGGATGGCCACAGGGCCAGAGCCCACGGACACTGGGACAGAGGATGGACAGAGGATGGACACACGGCCAGAGCCCATGGACACAAGGACAGAGGATGGACTCAGGGCCAGAGCCGATGGACAGAGGATGGACACAAGGCCAGAGGATGGACACAAGGCCAGAGGATGGACACAAGGACACAGGATGGACTCAGACTCAGGGCCAGAGCCGATGGACACAAGGCCAGAGGATGGACACAGAATGGACTCAGGGCCAGAGCCGATGGACACTGGGACGGCCTCGGGGCGTGGAGGGCCCGGGGGGGCCAATAAAGGAACTGAGTGTCACCGACTGCCACCGGTGTGGGGACAGACAGAGGGACACCTCTGGCATGGGCACTGGCGTGGGGACAGGGACATGGGGACAGGGACATGGGGACAGCCCAGCATGGCCACTGGCACAGGGACAGGGATGGGGACACAGGGGTCACTCCCAGGATGGGTCAAGGGCAGCTGACCCCAAACGAGACCCCAAAGCCAGCGGGGACCGCGCTGGGGACACGGAACCGGAACCGGCACGGCCGGGCCTGGGCATGGCCTGAGCCACTGACCCTGAGCTGAGCCAGTGACCAGTGTGACCACAGTGTGACCCATGGCCTGAGTCACTGACCCTGAGCTGAGCCACTGACCCATGGTGTGACCACAGTGTGACCCATGGCCTGAGCCACTGACCCCGAGCTGAGCCAGTGACCACAGTGTGACCACAGTGTGACCACAGTGTGACCCATGGCCTGAGCCACTGACCCTGAGCAGAGCCACTGACCACAGTGTGACCACGGTGTGACCACAGTGTGACCCATGGCCTGGGCATGGCCTGAGCCACTGAGCCTGAGCTGAGCCACTGACCCATGGTGTGACCACAGTGTGACCCATGGCCTGAGCCACTGACCCCAGAGTGACCTGGGGCACAGCCTGACCCACAGCCAGGCCAGAACGAGCCCCACGCCTGACCCCACACCTGACCCCAGACCTCCAGCACAGCCCCACACCATTCCTGTGACCCCACAGTTTATTCCAGCCCCACACCATTCCTGTGACCCCACAGTTTATCCCAGCCCCACACCATTCCTGTGACCCCACAGTTTATTCCAGCCCCACACCATTCCTGTGACCCCGCAGTTTATTCCAGCCCCACACCATTCCTGTGACCCCACAGTTTATTCCAGCCCCACACCATTCCTGTGACCCCAGAGTTTATTCCAGCCCCACACCATTCCTGTGACCCCACAGTTTATTCCAGCCCCACAGCTCTCCTGTGACCCCACAGTTTATTCCAGCCCCACACCATTCCTGTGACCCCAGAGTTTATTCCAGCCCCACACCATTCCTGTGACCCCAGAGTTTATTCCAGCCCCACACCATTCCTGTGACCCCAGAGTTTATTCCAGCCCCACACCATTCCTGTGACCCCACAGTTTATTCCAGCCCCACACCATTCCTGTGACCCCACAGTTTATCCCAGCCCCACACCATTCCTGTGACCCCACAGTTTATTCCAGCCCCACACCATTCCTGTGACCCCAGAGTTTATTCCAGCCCCACACCATTCCTGTGACCCCACAGTTTATTCCCAGCCCTGCAGCCCCCCCAGGGCCGAGGTTGGGGTCGGTTGAACACGAGGGGGGGGTCAGGACCCCCCAATGCCCCTCCTGGGGGGGGGTCCCAGCCCCTCCCTGCCCCCCCCGGAGCGGGGGGCTGGGAATTGGGGAGGGGGGGGCCCGGAGCCCCGGGGTGGGGGTGCCAGGCCCTACTTGGGGGGCCGGTAAATCATCTTCCTGCTCTTGAGCACCGACCACTTGTGCCTCTTGACGTACCAGAGCAGCGGCACCAGCAGCCCCGAGAGCAGCAGCAGCTGGGGGGGAAATGGGGGGGACATGGGGGGGTCAGGGGGGCACATGGGGGTCACACGGGGGGTCCCTGAGCCCCCCCAAAGTCTTCAACCCCCCCTGAGCTCCCCCAAAGCTTCAGCTTCACCTTGAGACCCCCAAGCCCCTCCAGAGCCCCCACCTTGAACCCCCAGCCTCCCTTGAGCCCCCCCAAGCCCCACCCTGAGCCCCCAGCCCTCCCAGAGCCCCCAGCCCCACTTTAAGCCCGCCCAGCCCCACTCTGAGTCCCCAGCCCCACCTTGAGCCCCTCCCCAAAGCCCCCAGCCCCACTTTAAGGCCCCCAAAGCCCCACCTTGAGCCCCCCATAGCCCCCCCAGCCCACCCTGAGCCCCCAGCCCCACTTTAAGCCCACCAGCCCCACCTTGAGCCCCCCTAGCCCCTCCCCAAAGCCCCCAGCCCCACTTTAAGCCCCCCCAGCCCCACCTTGAGCCCCCCCTGAGCTCCCCATGTCCCCCAGCCCCTCCCTGAGCCCCCAGCCCACCTTGAGCCCCATCCTCTTGCGGTGGTCGTGCTCGGGCTCGGCCGCCCAGCGCAGGAAGGTGCAAACGTCCTTGGCGATCTGGGACATGGTGGCGGGGGTCCCTGGGGGGGGAAAAAAGGGGGGTCACACCCTGCTGGGAACCCCCAGAGCCTGCTGGGAACCCCCTGAACCCCCCTGAGACCCCAGACCCTGCTGGGAACCCCCTGAACCCCCCCAGACCCTGCTGGGAACCCTCCAGAGCCCCCAGACCCCACTGAGACCCACCCCCAGATCCCCTCCCAGGACCCCTAATTTCCCCCAGATCCCCTCAGACCCCCCCTCCGAGGACCCGTCAGACCCTCCCAGGACCCCCAAATCCCCTCAGCCCCCCCCCAAATCCCCCCTCCCCCCCAGCCCCCGCTCACCGTCGTCGTACTCGAGCACCTCGTCGTAGATGGGCGGGGCCATGCCGATGGCCTGGCCCGGGAAGTACGGGTTGTAATGGAGCCCCTCCCTCAGGGCCACCCCCGCGGGGGGGTCACAGTACCCCGTCAGCAGGGAGAACACGTAATCCTCACCGCCGTGCCTGCGGATCAATATCCGATCAATAACCGATAACCGATAACTGATCAATAGCCGATAACTGATCAATAACTGATCACCGATCGGTAACTGATCCCTGATCAATAACGGGGTCACAGTGCCCCGTCAGCAGGGAGAACACGTAATCCTCACCGCCGTGCCTGCGGATCAATAACCGATAACTGATCAATAACCGATAACTGATCAATAATTAATAACTGATCACTGATCAATAACGGGGTCACAGTGCCCCGTCAGCAGGGAGAACACGTAATCCTCATCGCCGTGCCTGCGGATCAATAACTGATCAATAACCGATAACTGATCAATAATCGATAACTGATCACCGATTGGTAACTGATCACTGATCAATAACAGGGTCACAGTGCCCCATCAGCAGGGAGAACACGTAATCCTCACCGCCGTGCCTGCGGATCAATAACTGATCAATAATCAATAACTGATCAATAACTGATCCCTGATCAATAACGGGGTCACAGTACCCCGTCAGCAGGGAGAACACGTAATCCTCACCGCCGTGCCTGCGGATCAATAACTGATCAATAACCGATAACTGATCAATAATCGATAACTGATCAATAACCGATAACTGATCACCGATCGGTAACTGATCCCTGATCAATAACGGGGTCACAGTACCCCGTCAGCAGGGAGAACACGTAATCCTCACCGCCGTGCCTGCGGATCAATAACCGATAACTGATCAATAACCGATAACTGATCAATAATTAATAACTGATCACTGATCAATAACGGGGTCACAGTGCCCCGTCAGCAGGGAGAACACGTAATCCTCATCGCCGTGCCTGCGGATCAATAACTGATCAATAACCGATAACTGATCAATAATCGATAACTGATCACCGATTGGTAACTGATCACTGATCAATAACGGGGTCACAGTACCCCATCAGCAGGGAGAACACGTAATCCTCACCGCCGTGCCTGCGGATCAATAACTGATCAATAACTGATTGATAGCTGACCAATACCCGATCAGTGGGATCAATAACAGAATCAATAACTCATCGATAACTGATCAATGGGATCAATAACAGAATCAATAACTGATCAATACCAGAATCGATCAGTGATCAATAACAGGATCAGTGTGATCAGAGCTCACAGGGAGACTCCAGAACCCCAAAAATCACCCAGAGCCCCCAATAGCACACCTGTACCTGTACCTGATTACCTGTACCTGTACCCCATTACCTGATTACCTGTACCCCACTCCTTGTACTTGTACCCCATTACCTGTACCTGTGCCCCAATAGCACACCTGTACCTGATTACCTGTACCCTGTTACCTGTACCTGTAACCCACACCTGTACCTGTACCCCATTACCTGTACCCTGTTACCTGTTCCCTCACCTGGCACTGACAATGTAACTCAGGTCAGGCGGCAGCGCGCCGTTGTTGGGTGACCCCAGTATCACACCTGTACCCTGTACCTGTACCCCAATAGCATACCTGTACCTGTTCCCTCACCTGGCATTGACAATGTAACTCAGGTCCGGCAGCAGGGCGCCGTTGTTGGGTGACCCCAATGGCACACCCGTACCTGTACCCTGTACCTGTTCAGCACACCTGTACCGTACCTGGCATTGACGATGTAACTCAGGTCCGGGGGCGGTGCGCCGTTGTTGGGTGACCCCAATGCCATACCTGTACCCCACACCTGTACCTGTACCCCAATAGCACACCTGTACCTGTTCAGCACACCGTACCTGGCATTGACAATGTAGCTCAGGTCCGGCGGTAGCGCGCCGTTGTTGGCCGCCCGCGCGGCCTCGGGGTTGGGGTAGGGCTTGGGGAAATAATCGGAGATCTTGCCCGGCCGCATGAACATCTCGCCGTTCTCATCGGGGCCGTCCTGCACCTCCACCTGGGCAGTGACACAGGTGACACAGGGACAGGTGAGACAGGTGAGACAGGTGACACAGGTGAGACAGGGGACACAGTGACAGGGACAGGTGACACAGGGACCCCATGAACATCTCGCCGTTCTCATCGGGGCCGTCCTGCACCTCCACCTGCACAGGTGAGATACAGGTGAGACACAGGTGTGACACAGGGACAGGTGACACAGGGGACACAGTGACAGGGACAGGTGACACAGGTGTGACACAGGGACCCCATGAACATCTCGCCGTTCTCATCGGGGCCATCCTGCACCTCCACCTGGGCAGTGACACAGGGACAGGTGTGACACAGAGACAGGTGACACAGGGGACACAGTGACAGGGACAGGTGTGACACAGGGACCCCATGAACATCTCGCCGTTCTCATCAGGGCCGTCCTGCACCTCCACCTGGGCAGGTGAGACACAGACAGGTGACACAGGTGTGACACAGGGACACCAGAGCTGGCAGTATGGGGACACCAGGGGTGGCAGGAATAACAGGACAGGTGACACAGGGACACCAGGGGTGGCAGCATGGGGACATCAGAGCACTGGGACAGCAGCACAGGGACACTGGGGACAGCAGCACAGGGACACAGTGACACTGGGGACAGCAGGACACTGGGAATGGCAGGGTGGGGACACTAGGGACAGCAGGACAGGGACACTGGGGACAGCAGGACAAGGACAGGGACACTGCAGGTGACACTGCAGGTGACAGAGGTGACACAGGGGTGTCCCAGGGGTGTCCCTGGGTGTCCCAGGGGTGACACTGGGGTGTCCCAGGGGTGATAGAGATGTCCCAGGGGTGTCACTGGGTGTCCCAGGGGTGTCCCTGGGTGTCCCAGGGGTGTCACTGGGTGTCCCAGGGCTGTCCCAGGGGTGTCCCTGGGTGTCCCAGGGGTGTCCCAGGGGTGTCACTGGGTGTCCCAGGGCTGTCCCAGGGGTGTCCCTGGGTGTCCCAGGGGTGTCACTGGGTGTCCCAGGGCTGTCCCAGGGGTGTCCCTGGGTGTCCCAGGGGTGTCACTGGGTGTCCCAGGGCTGTCCCAGGGGTGTCCCTGGGTGTCCCAGGGGTGTCACTGGGTGTCCCAGGGCTGTCCCAGGGGTGTCCCTGGGTGTCCCAGGGGTGTCACTGGGTGTCCCAGGGCTGTCCCAGGGGTGTCCCTGGGTGTCCCAGGGGTGTCCCAGGGGTGTCACTGGGTGTCCCAGGGTTGTCCCAGGGGTGTCCCAGGGGTGTCCCAGGGGTGTCCCAGGGGTGTCACTGAGCTGTCACCTCCTCTGCCAGCGCCTTGGCCTCGGCCTCGGTGTGGGTGACCCCGATGAGGCTGCGGAAAGCCACGAACTCCATGGAGTGACAGGCGGAGCACACCTGGCGGTACACCTGGAACCCCCTGCGGACACTGGGGACACAAAATAACCCAAAATAAACCTAAATCATCCTAAATCACCCCCCACACACCTGGCGGTACACCTGGAACCCTCTACGGACACTGGGGAGAGACAGACCCAAAAATAACTGTAAATAAACCTAAAATATCCCAAAATCATCCCACACACACCTGGCGGTACACCTGGAACCCTCTGCGCACACTGTGAGGGGACAGAAACCCAAAATAATCCTAAAACATCCCAAAATGTCACACACACACCTGGCGGTACACCTGGAACCCCCTGCGCACACTGGGGACACAAAATAACACCTGAATCACCCCAAAATGTCACACACACACCTGGCGGTACACCTGGAACCCCCTGCGGACACTGAGGGGACAGAAACCCAAAATCATCCTAAAATATCCCAAAATATCCCACACACACCTGGGGTACACCTGGAACCCCCTGCAGACACTGAGGGGAGAGAGAAACCCAAAATAACCCTAAATAAACCTAAAATATCCCACACACACCTGGCAGTACACCTGGAACCCTCTGTGGACACTGGGGAGACAGAAACCCAAAAATCATCCTAAATAAACATAAATCATCCTACACACACCTGGGGGCACACCTGGAACCCCCTGCAGACATTGTGAGGGGAGAAAACCCCAACAATCATCCTAAATAAACCTAAAATGTCACACACACACACCTGGGGTACACCTGGAACCCTCTATGGATACTGATTAGAGAGAAACCCCAAAATAAACCTAAAATAACCCTAAACACACCTGGGGTACACCTGGAACCCCTGGGGACACTGTGGGGTGAATGAGGGGGCTCAGGGACCCCAAAAACCCCAAAATCTCCCCAAAATGAGGCTGGAACCCTCTGCAGACACTGTGGGGTGAATGAGGGGGAGCTCAGGGACCCCAAAAACCCCAAAATCTCCCCAAAACGAGGCTGGACACTGTGGGAAAGGGGGGTCAGACCCTCCAGGACACCCCCAGCACATGGTATGGTCCAGTGACCCCCCCAAACCCCCCCAAATCTCTGCAGCTCCCCTCCCACATGGCACATGGTATGGTCCAGGGACCCCCAGGACCCCCCCAAATCTCTGCTGCTCCCCCCTGTGGCACATGGTACGGTCCAGGGACCCCCAACCCCCCCCAAATCTCTGCAGCTCCCCCTGTGACACATGGTATGGTCCAGGGACCCCCAAAACCCCCCCAAATCTCTGCAGGTTCCCCCCACATGGCACATGGTATGGTCCAGGACCCCCAAAAACATCTCAAAACCCCCCCAGGACCCCCCAAACACCCCCATTTCCCCCCTGCCCCATTACCTGGTGTGGTCCAGCAACCCCAAACGCCCCCAGGACCCCCCTAAAACCCCCCAGGACCCCTCAAACAGTCCCCAGGACCCCCCAAACCCCCACAGGACACCCCCAGGACCCTCCCCAAACCCCCCAGGACCCCTCAAATGGGTCCCCAGGACTCCCCAAACCCTCCAGACCCCCATTCCCGGTGTGGTTCAGCCCCCCCCAAACCCCCTCCAGGACCCCCAAACGCCCCCCAGCACCCTTCAAGGACTCCCCAAACCCCTCCAGGACTCCCCAAACCCCCTCAGGACCCCCCAAACCCCCCATTCCCCCTTACCTGGCATGGTCCAGCCCCCCAGGATCCCCCAAACCCTCCCTGAACTCCCCCAAACCTCCCCGGACCCCTCCCATTTTGTGCCCCCCCATTACCTGATGTGGTCCAGCACCCCCAGGACCCCCTAAACCCCTCCCAGGACACCCCCAGGACACCCCGGGGCCCCCCCAAACCCCCCCAGACCCCCCCATTCTGTCCCCCCCGTACCTGGCATGGTCCAGGGCAGACAGGGGCCCCCCAAACCCCTCCCAGGACCCCCCAAAGCCCCCCATATTCCCCCATTCTGTCCCCCCCGTACCTGGCGTGGTCCAGGGCAGACAGGGGCCCGCCAAACCCCCCCAAACCCCCCCATTCCCCCCCATTTCCCCCCCCCCCGTACCTGGCGTGGTCCAGGGCAGACAGGGGCCCGCCGTGGCTCCAGGGGAAGCTCGGGGGGTGCAGCTCCAGCTCCCCCGCGCTCAGGGGGCTCCCCCCGAGGGACAGCGCCAGGGCCAGGGACCCCCCCCCGGCCAGGACCCCCAGGGCTGCCAGGGCCCGGCGGGAACGGGAACGGCCTGGGAGAGAGGACAGGGACACCTGGGGGGGACAGGGACACAGAGGGGTCAGGGGACACAGGGACAGCACCCCCAGGGCTGCCAGGGCACGGCGGGACCGGGAACGGCCTGGGAATGAGGACAGGGACACCTGGGGGGACAGGGACACAGGGGGGTCAGAGACAGCACCCCCAGGGCTGCCAGGGCCCGCCGGGACCGGGAACGGCCTGGGAGAGAGGACAGGGACACCTGGGGGGGACACAGAGGGGTCAGGGGACACAGGGACAGGGACAGGGCCCCCAGGGCACGGCGGGGACGGGAACGGCCCGGGAGCGATGACAGGGACACCTGGGGGGGACACAGAGGGGTCAGGGGACACAGGGACAGGACCCCCAGGGCTGCCAGGGCACGGCGGGACCGGGAACGGCCTGGGAGAGAGGACAGGGACACCTGGGGGGACACAGAGGGGTCAGGGGACACAGGGACACCTGGGGACACAGGGACACCTGAGGGGGACACAGGGACAGAGACACCTGAGGGGGACACAGGGTGGGGTCAGGGGACACAGGGACACCAGGACAGGACCCCCAGGGCTGCCAGGGCACGGTGGGACCGGGAACGGCCTGGGAGAGAGGACAGGGACACCTGTGGGGGACACAGGGACACCGGGAATAGCAGAAATGCCGGGAAGGGAAGAGCGGGAACAGCGCAAAGGGCGGGCAGAGGACACCGCCAAGGGCAGGGCGGGGCACACCGGGAGCACCGGGACAGTAACGGGGACACCGGGACAGTAACGGAGGCACCGGGACAGTAACGGAGGCACCGGGTGGGATGGGCAAAGGGACCGGGGGCACCGGGCGGGGCTCGGGGAGCTACCGGGGACACCGGGAACGGTAACGATGGAACCCGGGCAGGGCTGGGGGACACCGGGGCAGGGCTGGGGGACACCGGGGGAGGTAACGGAGCACCCCGGGCAGGGCTGGGGGACACCGGGGACGGTAACGGAGCACCCCGGGCAGGGGTGGGGAGCACTGGGGGAGATAACGGAACACCCCGGGCAGGGCAGACGGACCCCGGGCCCCTTGGCCGGGACGAAGCGCGTCCCTTGGCCGCTCCCCGGGCGGAGCGCGGCTCTGAGGGGCGGCCCCGGGCCCGCGCCCCGCCGCCCGCCGTGACCTTCCCGCGGCGCTCGGGCCGCACTCACCGTGCCGGGGCCGCCGTCGGGGCAGCCCCGCGGGCGCAGCAGCGCGCGGGGAGCGAGGCCGGGCCCCGGCGGGCCCGGGAGGCGCCGCAGCCCCGGCAGGCCCCGCAGGCCCCGCAGCGCCGCCATCGCCGAGGTCGAGGGGACGCGCCGCGACGCCCCGGAAGTGACGTCAGGGGAAAGAGGAAGTGACGTCAAAGATGGACACGTGACACTACCGCAGTGGTTGGAGGTTTTTTTAATTGCGGCGCCCCCTGGCGAAGGGCGGGAAAAGCGCGAGGGGGTAGGCCACGCCCCCTCAGTAAAACCACGCCCATTTCAACAAACCACGCCCCTCTACAAAACCACGCCCATAAAAAAGCCCCGCCCCCTGCAGCCCCCTCCCAGTTCTCCCAGTTTGGGGTCCCAGTGCTGGGGGGGGCATTGGGGTCTGTCCCTGGCTGTGTCCAGTGCTCTGTCTGTCAGTCTGTCTGTCCAGGGTTGTGTCTGTCCCTAGCTCTGTCCATGGCTCTGTCAGTCTGTCCGTGGCTCTGTCCGTGGCTCTGTTCAGGGCTCTGTCAGTCTGTCTGTGGGTTCATCTGTGCCTCTGTGTGGCCCTGTCTGTCTGTCAGTCTGTCTGTGTGTCTGTCCAGGGTTGTGTCTGTCCATGGGTCTGTCCGCAGCTCTGTCCGAGGGTCTGTCCAGGGCTTTGTCCGTGGCTCTGTCCGTGGGTCTGTCCCTGGGTCTGTCCAGAGCTCTGTCCGTCCATGGGTCTGTTCTGGGCTCTGTCTGTGGGTCTGTCAGCCTGTCCAGGGCTCTGTCTGTCCATGGGTTTGTCAGTCTGTCCGTGGGTCTGTCCAGTGTCGTGTCTGTCTGTGGGTCTGTTCAGGGCTCTGTCAGTCTGTCCATGGCTCTGTCCGTGGGTCTGTCAGTCTGTCCATGGCTCTCTCTGTGGCTCTGTCTGTCTGTGTGTCTGTCCAGGGTTGTGTCTGTCCGTGGGTCTGTCAGTCTGTCCGTGGCCCTATCTGTCCGTGGCTCTGTCTGTCAGTCTGTCCGTGGGTTCCCTGTGCCCATCCAGGGCTGTCACTGTCCGGGGGGTCCCTCTGTGGGATTGTCCATGGGTCTGTCCCTGCTGGACAGCTGTGTGTGTGTCCATCCCGTGTCCGTGTGTCCATCCTGTGTCCATCCCGTGTCCGTGTGCCCATCCCCATATCCATCTGTCCATCCCATGTCCATGTGTCCATCCTGTGTCCATCCCCATGTCTGTGTGCCCATCCCCATATCCATCTGTCCATCCCGTGTCCATCTGTCCATCCTGTGTCCATCCCCATGTCCATCTGTCCATCCTGTGTCCATCTGTCCATCCCGTGTCCATCTGTCCATCCTGTGTCCATCCCCGTGTCCGTGTGCCCATCCCCATGTCCATCTGTCCATCCCCATGTCCATCTGTCCATCCCGTGTCCATCTGTCCATGCCGTGTCCATGTGTCCATCCTGTGTCCATCCCCATATCCATCTGCCCATCCTGTGTCCATCTGTCCATCACTTCCAGAAGAGCACGTTCCAGAGCAGGGGGCTCAGGTGGGGGGTCAGTCTGTCTGTCCCTGTGTCTGTCCATCCATCATTCCCATGTCCATCTGTCCATCACTTCCAGAAGAGCACGTTCCAGAGCAGCAGCCAGCAGGGGTAGGCCCCCAGGCAGAGCAGGGGGCTCAGGTGGGGGGTCAGTCCGTGTGTCCCTGTGTCCATCCCCGTGTCTGTGTGTCCATCCCATGTCCATCATTTCCAGAAGAGCACGTTCCAGAGCAGCAGCCAGCAGGGGTAGGCCCCCAGGCAGAGCAGGGGGCTCAGGTGGGGGGTCAGTCCGTGTGTCCATGTGTCCATCTGTCCATCATTTCCAGAAGAGCACGTTCCAGAGCAGCAGCCAGCAGGGGTAGGCCCCCAGGCAGAGCAGGGGGCTCAGGTGGGCCCCGTGCAGGTGCTCCTGCAGCAGCCCCTGGCCCAGAGCCCCCAGGAATCGCTGCCAGGCCTCGCCCAGCCCGGCCGGCGCCTCCAGCAGCTCCCGCTCCAGCAGCACGGCCATGAACAGCGACAGGCCCGGGGTGGTGAGCACCAGCAGCAGGGCCAGGGGCAGCCTGCAACAGAGAGAGGGGTCAGTGACCACTGAGAGCAACAGCGACAGGCCCGGGGTGGTCAGCACCAGCAACAGGGCCAGGGGCAACCTGGAATGGGGAGAGGGGTCAGTGACCACTGAGAGCACCAGCAGCAGGGCCAGGGGCAGCCTGGAATGGACATAAGGGTTAGTGACCACTGAGAGCACCAGCAGCAGGGCCAGGGGCAGCCTGGAATGGGCACAGGGGTTAGTGACCACTGAGAGCACCAGGGGCCACCTGAGATCATCCAGGGACCCCTGAGACCACCCTGAGACCACCAGGGACAGGGACAGGGATAGCCCAGGGTGGTCAGCACCAGAATGGCCAGGGGCAACCTGGAATGGACACAGGGGTTAGTGACCACTGAGAGCACCAGGGACCACCCAGAGACCCCTGAGACCACCAGGGACAGGGACAAGGACAGTGACAGGTCAGGGGTGGTCAGCACCAGCAGGGTGGCCAAGGGCAACCTGGAATGGGGAGGGGGGATTAGTGACCACTGAGAGCAACAGGGACCACCAGGGACCACCTGAGATCATCCAGGGACCCCTGAGACCACCCTGAGACCACCAGGGACAGGGACAGTGACAGGGACAGCCCAGGGTGGTGAGTACCAGCAGCAGGGCCAGGGGCAACCTGGAATGGGGAGAGGGGCTGTTAGTGACCACTGAGAGATCCCTGAGACCACCAGGGACAGCCCAGGGACCACTGAGAGCACCCTGAGAGCACCCAGAGATCCCTGAGAGCACCAGGGACAGGGACAGGGACAGGGACAGTGACAGCCCAGGGTGGCCAGCACCAGCAGCAGGGCCAGGGGCAACCTGGAATGGACAGGTACAGGTACCTGCACCAGGTACATCTGTCAGTGACCACTGAGAGCACCAGGGGCCACCTGAGACCCCTCAGCACCTGTCCCCAATGGGTGTCACCTGTCCCTGTCTCACCTGGCCCCAATGGGTGTCACCTGTCCCATTCTCACCTGTCCCCCAGGTGTCCCTATCTCACCTGTCCCCCCAGTCTCACCTGTCCTGCCCAGGTCTCACCTGTCCCCAATGGGTCTCACCTGTCCCCCCATGTCCCACATGTCCCCCCCATGTCACACCTGTCCCCCCCAGGTGTCACCTGTCCCAGTCTCACCTGTTGCCCCCAGGTGTCACCTGTCCCCCCATGTCCCACCTGTCCCCCCATGTCCCCCAGCCTCACCTGTTGCCCCCAGGTCTGACAGCAGCCGCGGGTGGCACGAGGGTGACCCCGAGCAGGAAGCCCAGGGAGAAGTTGAGCAGGGCCAGGCAGGTGAGGAGCAGGGCCAGGGCCAGCAGGGCCAGCAGCTTCAGGGTCATCCAGCCGCGCTGGCCACCCCCTGACAGGGCTCTGGGGACACAGAGAGTGTCACAGTGTCACCTGGGGTCACACAGTGTCACACAGTGTCACACAGTGTCACACAGACACACCCAGGGCCAGCAGGGCCAGCAGCTTCAGGGTCATCCAGCCGCGCTGGCCACCCCCTGACAGGGCTCTGGGGACACAGAGAGTGTCACAGTGTCACCTGGGGTCACACAGTGTCACACAGTGTCACACAGTGTCACACAGACACACCCAGGGCCAGCAGGGCCAGCAGCTTCAGGGTCATCCAGCCGCGCTGGCCACCCCCTGACAGGGCTCTGGGGACACAGAGAGTGTCACAGTGTCACCTGGGGTCACACAGTGTCACCTGTGTCACACAGTGTCACACAGACACACCCAGGGCCAGCAGGGCCAGCAGCTTCAGGGTCATCCAGCCGCGCTGGCCACCGCCTGAGAGCGCCCTGGGGACACAGAGAGTGTCACAGTGTCACACAGTGTCACACAGTGTCACACAGTGTCACACAGTGTCACACAGACACACCCAGGGCCAGCAGGGCCAGCAGCTTCAGGGTCATCCAGCCGCGCTGGCCACCCCCTGAGAGCGCCCTGGGGACAGGGACAGTGTCACAGTGTCACCCTGTGTCACACAGTGTCACACACAGACACCCAGTGTCACACAGTGTCACACAGACACACCCAGGGCCAGCAGGGCCAGCAGCTTCAGGGTCATCCAGCCGCGCTGGCCACCCCCTGAGAGCGCCCTGGGGACACAGAGAGGGTCACAGTGTCACCTGGGGTCACACAGTGTCACACAGTGTCACACAGACACACCCAGGGCCAGCAGGGCCAGCAGCTTCAGGGTCATCCAGCCGCGCTGGCCACCGCCTGAGAGCGCCCTGGGGACACAGAGAGTGTCACAGTGTCACCTGGGGTCACACAGTGTCACCTGTGTCACACAGTGTCACACAGTGTCACACAGACACACCCAGTGTCACACAGACACACCCAGGGCCAGCAGGGCCAGCAGCTTCAGGGTCATCCAGCCCCGCTGGCCACCCCCTGACAGGGCTCTGGGGACAGAGACAGTGTCACCTGTGTCACCTGGGGTCACACAGTGTCACCTGGGGTCACACAGTGTCACACAGTGTCACACAGTGTCACACAGACACACCCAGGGCCAGCAGGGCCAGCAGCTTCAGGGTCATCCAGCCACGCTGGCCACCCCCTGACAGGGCTCTGGGGACACAGAGAGTGTCACCTGTGTCACCCTGTGTCACCTGTGTCACACACAGACACCCAGTGTCACTCAATGTCACTCAATATCACCATCAGTGTCACCACCAGTGTCACTCAATGTCACAAATTGTCACTCAACATCAGATTGCCACCCAGTGTCACCAGTGTCACCCAGACACACCCCTTGTGTCACCCCATTGGCACTCATTGTCACAGATTGTCACCCAGAGTCACCAGTGTCACATGCAGTGTCACACCCAGTGTCACCATCAGTGTCACACCCAACGTCACCCAGTGTCACTCAGTGTCACAGATTGTCACCATCAGTGTCACCATCAGTGTCACTCAATATCACCATCAGTGTCCCCCATCGTCACACAGTGTCACCATCAGTGTCACTCAATGTCACAAATTGTCACTCAATGTCACCATCAGTGTCACCCAGTGTCACCCTGTGTCACACAGAGACACCCCGTGTGTCACCCAGTGTCACCATCAGTGTCACCATCAGTGTCACACCCAGTGTTACAGAGACACCCAGTGTCACTTGTTGTCACTCAATGTCACAAATTGTCACCCAGTGCCACCCACTGTCACACCCAGTGTCACACACAGACACCCCCGTGTCACTCGTTGTCACCCTGTTGTCATTCAGTGTCACAGATTGTCACCCAGCGTCACTCAATGTCACTCAATGTCACCATCAGTGTCACCCAGTGTCACCATCAGTGTCACCATCAGTGTCACACCCAGTGTTACAGAGACACCCAGTGCCACTCGTTGTCACTCAATGTCACCATCAGTCACCCAGTGTCACCATCAGTGTTCCCCATTGTCACCCTGTGTCACACAGAGACACCCCCTGTGTTACCCCATTGTCACCCAGTGTCACTCAGTGTCACAGATTGTCACCCAGTGCACCATCAGTGTCACACCCAGTGTCACTCAATGTCACCATCAGTGTCACCCAGTGTCATATCCAGTGTCGCCATCAGTGTCACCAATGTCACTCAATGTCACAGATTGTCACTCAGTGTCACCATCAGTATCGCTATCAGTGTCACCATCAGTGTCACTCAATGTCACTCAGTGTCACAGATTGTCACTCAGTGTCACCATCAATGTCACTCAATGTCACTCAGTGTCACAGATTGTCACCCAGTGTCACCATCAATGTCACTCAATGTCACTCAGTGTCACCATCAATGTCACTCAATGTCACTCAGTGTCACAGATTGTCACCCAGTGTCACACCCAGTGTCACCCAGTGTCACACCCAGTGTCACTCAATATCACCATCAGTGTCACCATCGGTGTCACTCAATGTCACTCAATGTCACAGATTGTCCCCCCCGTGTCACACCCAGTGTCACACAAAGACACCTAGTGTCACTCGTTGTCACTCAATGTCACAGATTGTCACCCAGTGTCACCATCAGTGTCACCCAGTGTCAGTGTCACCCAGTGTCACACCCAGTGTCACTCAATATCACCAGTGTCACCATCAGTGTCACTCAATGTCACTCAATGTCACAGATTGTCACTCAGTGTCACACACCCAGTGTCACTCAATGTCACTCAGTGTCACAATCAGTGTCACACCCAGTGTCACACCCAGTGTCACCCAGTTGTCCCCAGCCCCTCTGCCCCCTCAGACAGAACCCTGGGGTGACACTGAGGGCTCAGAGCCCCCCAGACCCCTTCAGGGACCCCAGACCCATTTACAGACCCCATACCTGTGAGTGCTGTGGGGCAGGGCCATCCCCACAGACCCCAGCCCCATTTACAGACCCCAGCCCCATTTAGAACCCCCCATACCTGTGTGTGCTGTGGGGCAGGGCCATCCCAGTCCCATTTACAGACCCCAGACCCATTTAGAGACCCCAGACCCATTTAGTGACCCCAGACCCATTTAGAGACCCCAGACCCATTTAGAGACCCCAGACCCATTTAGTGACCCCAGACCCATTTAGTGACCCCAGACCCATTTACAGACCCCAGACCCATATCTGTAACCCCCGTACCTGTGGGTGCTGTGGGGCAGGGCCATCCCAGCCACGTAGATGCCGATCAGGGCCAGCACCCACAGACCCCAGACCCATTTAGGGACCCCAGACCCATTTAGAACCCCCCATACCTGTGGGTGCTGTGGGGCAGGGCCATCCCAGCCACGTAGATTCCGATCAGGGCCAGCACCACAGACCCCAGCCCCATTTACAGACCCCAGACCCATTTCTGTACCCCCATACCTGTGAGTGCTGTGGGGCAGGGCCATCCCAGCCACGTAGATGCCGATCAGGGCCAGCACCACAGACCCCAGCCCCATTTAGTGACCCCAGACCCATTTAGGGACCCCAGACCCATTTAATGACCCCATACCTGTGAGTGCTGTGGGGCAGGGCCATCCCCACAGACCCCAGCCCCATTTAGGGACCCCAGACCCCTTTAGAGACCCCAGCCCCATTTAGTGACCCTGTACCTGTGTGTGCTGTGGGGCAGGGCCATCCCAGCCACGTAGATGCCGATCAGGGCCAGCACCACAGACCCCAGACCCATTTAATGACCCCATACCTGTGAGTGCTGTGGGGCAGGGCCATCCCAGCCACGTAGATGCCGATCAGGGCCAGCACCACAGACCCCAGCCCCATTTAGTGACCCCAGACCCATTTAGGGACCCCAGACCCATTTAATGACCCCATACCTGTGAGTGCTGTGGGGCAGGGCCATCCCCACAGACCCCAGCCCCATTTAGGGACCCCAGACCCCTTTAGAGACCCCAGCCCCATTTAGTGACCCTGTACCTGTGTGTGCTGTGGGGCAGGGCCATCCCAGCCACGTAGATGCCGATCAGGGCCAGCACCACAGACCCCAGACCCATTTAATGACCCCATACCTGTGAGTGCTGTGGGGCAGGGCCATCCCAGCCACGTAGATGCCGATCAGGGCCAGCACCACAGACCCCAGACCCATTTAGAGACCCCAGCCCCATTTAGAACCCTCCATACCTGTGTGTGCTGTGGGGCAGGGCCATCCCAGCCCCATTTACAGACCCCAGACCCATACCTGTACCCCATACCTGTGTGTGCTGTGGGGCAGGGCCATCCCAGCCACGTAGATGCCGATCAGGGCCAGCACCACAGACCCCAGACCCATTTAGGGACCCCAGACCCATTTCTGTACCCCCATACCTGTGTGTGCTGTGGGGCAGGGCCATCCCAGCCACGTAGATGCCGATCAGGGCCAGCACCACGGCCTCGGCCTCGCCCACCGGGAAGTGCTGGGTGGCCACGGCCTGGCCCCGCACGGGCAGCAGGTACAGGGCAGCCCCTGCACCCACCGAGATCAGGATGGGGGGCACCAGGTACAGGAGACCCCCCCGGGCCTGGGGGGACAGAAATGGGGTCAGAAATGGGGTACAGGGGGTCAGGGTTGGGGTTCAGGCAGATTTTGGGGTCAGGGTTGGGGTTCAGGGTCAGGGTTGGGGTACAGGGAGTCCCACAGGTACAGGGCAGCTCCTGCCCCCCCCGAGATCAGGATGGGGGGCACCAGGTACAGGAGACCCCCCCGGGCCTGGGGGGACAGAAATGGGGTCAGAAATGGGGTCAGAAATGGGGTACAGGAGGATTTGGGGTCAGAAATGGGGTACAGGGGGTCCCACAGGTACAGGGCAGCTCCTGCACCCCCAGAAATGAGAATGGGGGGCACCAGGTACAGGAGACCCCCCCGGGCCTGGGCGGAGAGAAATGGGGTCAGAAATGGGGTACAGGGGGTACAGGGTCAGATTTGGGGTCCCAGGGGATTTTGGGGTCAGGTTTGGGGTCAGGTTTGGGATCCCAGGAAATTTTGGGGTCAGGTTTGGGGTCCCAGGGTCAGGTTTGGGATCCCAAGAAATTTTGGGGTCAGGTTTGGGGGTCCCAGGAAATTTTGGGGTCCCAGGGGATTTTGGGGTCAGGTTTCTGGGGTCAGTTTGGTCAGTTTTGGGGTCCCAGGGGTTACTTTAGGGTCAGTTTGGGGTCAGTGTTTGGGGTCCCAGGGGATTTGGGGTCAGTTTTTGGGGTCCCAGGGGATTTGGGGTCAGGTTTGGGGTCAGTGTTTGGGGTAGGTTTGGGGTCCCAGGGGATTTGGGGTCAGTTTTTGGGGTCCCAGGGGTCAGTGTGGGGTCAGTGTTTGGGGTCCCAGGGGATTTGGGGTCAGTTTTTGGGGTCCCAGGGGATTTGGGGTCAGTTTTGGGGTCCCAGGGGTCAGTGTGGGGTCAGTTTGGGGGTCCCAGGGGATTTGGGGTCAGTTTTTGGGGTCCCAGGGGATTTGGGGTCAGTGTTTGGGGTCAGTGTTTGGGGTCCCAGGGGATTTGGGGTCAGGTTTGGGGTCCCAGGGGATTTGGGGTCAGTGTTTGGGGTCAGTTTTTGGGGTCAGGTTTGGGGTCCCCTCACCTCCCCCACCGGGGGCTCCCCCTCCCCCTCCTCGCTCCGGCTCAGCCTCATCCACAGCTCCAGGGCCTGGGGAGGGGTCAAGGAAAGGGCAGAGACCCCAGAGACCCCCCCAGAGACCCCCCAAAATCCCCCCTAAATCCCCCCAAACCCCAACCCCCCCTTTTCCCACAAATCCCCATTTTTTCCCCCATTTTTTCCTCATTTTTTCCAATTTTTTCCCCATTTTTCCCTCATTTTTTCCAATTTTTTCCCCATTTTCTCACATTTTTCCCAAATTTTTCCCCATTTGTTTCTCATTTCCCCTATTTTCCCCCAAACCGAAATTTTTCCCCATTCCCCCCCATTTTTCCCCATTTTCCCCCACTTTTTCCCCCCATTTTTTCCCAAATTTTTTCCCAATTTTTCCCCATTTTTCTCATTTTCCTCATTTCCTCCAATTTCCCAATTTTCCCCCATTTTCCCTTTTTTTTTTCTGATTTTCCCCATTTC